>NW_024062223.1:1822500-2260000 GCF_006381635.1 Hibiscus syriacus | reverse complement strand
TGAAGGTCCAATTTTGAAGAGAAAACATTGATTTTAGGGGGCAATTAAATACTTTAAAAAATAGAGGGGACCAAGAGTGAGATTACCCTTTTTTCACACCCATTCCGAAAATCAAAGTATTTTCTCAAGAAAAGAAGCCTCGGGGGCTAGATCTATAAAAATAGATCCCGAAGAATGCCCTTGTTCATCGGCAAAAAAAATCATTTTCTTTGGTATTTTCGAATACAAAATGTAACAAGACACAAGCATGCAAGCATAAACTCGAAAAAGGTACTATATTTACCTTGTATTTCTCTTCGAAAATTTGCAGGAAAAAAAAACTCTGATTTCACTCTAAAATTGCTCGTAATTTCTGCTTGTATTTCGCATCACAATCCGTGTCATACAAATGGGGAGGATAACATGTATTTATAGTGAAAAAGAAAAAACTAATCTTAGAATCCTATCAACAATAGAATCCTAATGTAACTAGACTCCTTGCCCGGTTGTTGCACGTTTGTTGGTGTAGTTGTTGATTTAAAAGATATGGTGGTGGAAGAGTCCCCTTAGGAGAGAAACTCTTGCTAGTTATATCTTTTAAGAAAATGGGTGTCTACAGCTGCCCCTCTTTGTCCTTTTTCGTGGAACGAAAAACAGGACAAAGATAAAAAGACACAAATTTTCGTTCAGTGGAGTCGAAGAATAACTCCATGTCGAATTGAGTTGCGGATGGCTCCTCCGTCGCGAAGTCGAATCCATCTTGAAATGATTTGTCAATATGAAATGACCCCCTTGTCGTGAGGTTGAGTCAAAACTGGAAAATTCTGAGCCTGAAATCCTTCGTCGTGAAGTTAAAATCGAACTCAGAGTACTGGAAGTAGCTCATGGATTGTCTTCTAGCCAAAGATACTTCGTTGTGAAGCTGAAACTCGTCCTGAAGACTTTGGTGTTGTGGTGTTACAGATGACTCCTTTGTCGTGAAGTTGTGTCCATCTGTTCGTGAATTTGAAATCGTATAGGGCCCCTTCGTCGTGAAGTTGAGCCTGAAAATTGGATATCCTTCGTCGTGAAGTTGAAATCCGATGCAGGTCGTGCTGTTCCGAGTCCAATATCTTCTGCCGTGAAGTTGAAATTGGTTCTGGAACTGGGAAATTGTTTTGTTGACAGTCAGCCGCCCCTTCGCTATGAAGTTGAGCTTGTGCTGTCTTGGGTCCAATATCCTTCGTTGTGAAGTTGAAATTGGCCCTGAAATTGTTGTTGACAACCAGCCGTCCCTTCGTTGTGAAGTTGAACTTGTGTTGTCTTGAGTCCAATATCTGTGAAGTTGAGATTGGCTCCAAAACTGTTTGTTGACAGTCAGCCGCCCATTCGCTGTGAAGTTGAGCTTGTGCTGTCTTGGGTCCAATAT
This sequence comes from Hibiscus syriacus, assembly GCF_006381635.1. Lineage (NCBI taxonomy): Eukaryota > Viridiplantae > Streptophyta > Magnoliopsida > Malvales > Malvaceae > Hibiscus > Hibiscus syriacus. Next base: position 2,258,613 of record NW_024062223.1, on the reverse strand, counting down.
ACTTCGTTGTGAAGTTGAAATTGGCCCTGAAATTGTTGTTGACAACCAGCCGTCCCTTCTTTGTGAAGTTGAACTTGTGTTGTCTCGAGTCCAATATCTGTGAAGTTGAGATTGACTCCAAAACTGTTTGTTGACAGTCAGCCGCCCCTTCGCTGTGAAGTTGAGCTTGTGCTGTCTTGGGTCCAATATCCTTCGCTGTGAAGTTGAAACTGGCCCTGAAATTGTTGTTGACAACCAGCCGTCCCTTCGTTGTGAAGTTGAACTTGTGTTGTCTCGAGTCCAATATCCTTCGCTGTGAAGTTGAGATTGGCTCCGAAATTGTTTGTTGACAGTCAATTGCCCCTTCGCTGTGAAGTTGAGCTTGTGCTGTCTTGAGTCCAATATCCTTCGTTGTGAAGTTGAAATTGGCTCCGAAATTGTTTGTTGACAGTCAGTCGCCCCTTCGCTGTGAAGTTGAGCTTGTGTTGTCTTGAGTCCAATATCCTTCGCTGTGAAGTTGAAATTGGCTCTGAAATTGGGAAATTTGTTGTTGACAATCAGCCGTCCCTTCGTTGTGAAGTTGAACTTGTATTGTCTTGAGTGGTACGATATCCTCCGTCGTGGAATTGACATCGTGGACGTTTGGCTTCGAGCTAGATATCCTTCATCGTGAAGTTGAAATCTACTCTCGATCAAATTGTGTTGCTTTGATTTCAATATCTTTCGCTGTGAAGTTGATACTGACTCTAGCTAAAGCTTGTCTGGAAATCTTGATTGGAGTTTGAATTCTTCAAGTGTTCCAATCTGATGTTTGTTTTTTATCCTTGATCTGGGAAATGCTTCTCGACCATCTCAATTATATGCATGAGCCTTGATCGGCTTCCGAGTACCTGTACTTTTCAATGAATCTTTGTACAGTAATATGCGAATATCTTTTGCATAAGTAAATAAATCATTAAGTTTAAGCTCAATCCAATATGCTCAAAAGGAATTGGTGTAGAGAAAAGGATCGTCTTTTATTCACGAGGGAAAAAAGGATAAACATTTTGGGGGATGAAGACATGATGAGGTGTAAATGAATGTCTTAGATTTCAATAATGTGGGCACTTCTGAGTTGAAAAGCCGTTAGGTGTCCTTGAATACAGCCTTTGCCAAGGGATCTTTGAAAATGCGACAACATTCAGGAGAGTGCAACATTTCCTGTGAAACATTCAGATGCCGGGGAGTTTCAACTGTTTGGATTTCTTGAATTATCCAAATCGCCCTTTCGGGTTTTCAACTTGGACCCATCCTTGGTTGCAAGACGCCCTTTGCGGGTTTTCATCTTGAACCCACCTTTTTGTTCTTTTTCTTTTTCTTTTTTCAATCTAGGGCGCCCTTTCGGGTTTTCACCCTAAATGTTTTTTGTTTTTGTTTTTTTTTTCCGACTTAGGACGCCCTTTCGGGTTTTCATCCTAAGCGAAGTATTTCTTGACTGCATCTGAATTGATGGGATGTGGTAGGTCAGGTCCGTCCATTTCGGCCAGGACAAGGGCTCCTCCAGAAAAGGCCTTTTTCACAACATAGGGTCCTTCCTAATTTGGCGTCCATTTTCCTCGGAAATCTTTCTGAACTGGCAAAATTCTCTTTAGCACCAGATCTCCTTCTCGGAATATTCTTGGGCGTACCTTCTTGTCATGTGCTCGAATCATTCGTTTCTGATAGATTTGGCCATGGCGAATGGCCTTCAGTCTCTTCTCATCTATCAAATTTAGCTGATCATATCTGGATTGAGCCCATTCCGCGTCATCCAGTTTGACTTCTGTCAAGACCCGTAATGATGGGATTTCCACTTCAATGGGCAGCATTGCTTCCATTCCATATGCCAGCAAAAATGGAGTTGCCCCAGTCGAGGTTCGTATTGAGGTTCGGTAAGCGAACAAAGCGAAGGGCAACTTCTCATGCCAGTCCTTGTAGGTCTCGGTCGTTTTCTCCACTATCTTTTTGATGTTTTTGTTTGCTGCTTCTACTGCACCATTCATCTTTGGTCTGTAAGTAGTATAGTTGTGATGCTTTATGTTGAATTGCTCATAAGCAACCTTCACCATTTTATTGTTCAAGTTTGTGGCATTATCGGTAATGATCCTTTCAGGTAAGCCATACCAACATATTATCTCCTTCTTCAAAAACTTACGGATAACAGATTGAGTGACATTAACATAGGAAGCAGCCTCTACCCACTTAGTGAAATAATCGATAGCTACAAGGATGAAACGATGACCATTCGAAGCATTTGGATGGATTTGCCCAATAACATCCATGCCCCACATAGAGAAAGGCCATGGTGATGACATGACATGAAGCGGATGTGGTGGAACATTTATTTTATCTCCGTAAATCTGACATTTATGACATTTTCTGGCATAGTTGATGCAATCACTTTCTAGTGTGGACCAGAAATATACGCATCTCATTACTTGTCTCGACATCATATGTCCATTTGCATGCGCTCCACAAACTCCGTCGTGTACTTCTTCCATTATCAATTTTTGCCTCTTCAGCATCGACGCACCTTAACAAAACATGATTATGGCTTTTCTTGTACAAGACCTCCCCGTCAAGGACGTATCCAGCGGCCATCCTTCTAATGATTCTTTTATCGGTTTCAGTGGTTTCCTCTGGATAACTTCGATGCTTGATATACTACAAAATGTCGTAGTACCATGGCTTAGTATCTTTTGTTTCTTCAACCTGGTAACAATGAGCCGGGTACTCATATGACTGCATGTCAATTGGCATCATTTCAGATTCCCCGCCAAGTTTGAATGCGGCTGCTAGGGTAGCCAATGCATCGGCCATTTGATTTTCCTCTCTCGGCACATAGTGGAAGGTGACTTCATCGAACTCTTCGAGCAGATCCAGTATTAGCTTCCGGTATTCTATCAATTTTGTATCTTTGTTGTTGGTACAATCGAAGTTCAGTCTACTGGTAAATGGGTAGTGACTCCCTTCCGGAGAGATCAATATTGCCCCAATACCATGTCCTAATGCATTGGATGCCCCATCGAAGTACATTCTCCAGGAACTGTCTGTTGAACTAACTGCTTCCTCTAAAGATAAAGCCATCAAGTCCTCATCTGGGAAATCAAAGTCTAGTGGCTCATAATTATCGTCAGTTCTACTTGCTAAGAAATCCGATATGGCGCTTCCTTTTATGGCTTTCTGGCTCACGTATTCAATGTCGAATTCAAACAATAACATTTGCCATCGGGCTAACCTTCCAGACAGAGCAGGTACACCCATCATGTATTTTAAAGGATCTAACTTGGAAATCAACCAAGTGGTGTGATACAACATGTATTGTCTGAGTCTTTTTGTAGCCCAAACTAAAGCACAACAAACTTTCTCGATAGGCGGATATCTGACCTCGCAATCAGTGAACTTCTTGCTCAGATAGTATATGGCTCTTTCTTTTCTTCCAGACTCATCATGTTGACCCAGGACACAACCCATTGAGTTCTCGAATATGGAAAGGTACAAGAATAAAGGTTTGCCTGGGATGGGAGACATTAAAATAGGAGTATGAGATAAGTATTCTTTCACCTTCTCGAATGCGATCTGACAGTTTTCATTCCATGCCCCAGGGCTGTTCTTTCGGAGATATGAACTGTGCTATGTAATTCAATCTGCCCAGAAAACCTCGGACCTCCTTTTGTGTTCGAGGTGGAGGTAGATTCTGGATAGCCTTAACTTTGTCAGGATCAACCTCAATGCCTTCTCTGCTGACCACGAAAACTAACAGTTTCCCGGATGTTACCCCAAAAGTACACTTGTTAGGGTTCAGTCGAAGCTGGAACTTCCTTAGTCTCTGGAAGAGCTTTCTCAAATGCTCGACATGTTTGTTTTCGGTTTGTGCCTTGACAATCATGTCGTCGACATAAACCTCGATTTCTTTGTGCATCATGTCGTGGAACAGGGTTACCATGGCTCTCTGATATGTTGCCCCAACATTCTTTAATCCGAAAGGCATCACTTTGTAACAGAAAGTCCCCCACATTATGACAAAAGTGGTCTTCTCCATGTCCTCAGGGTGCATCTTGATCTGATTGTATCCCGAAAATCCATCCATGAATGAAAAGTAGTTGCTCCCGGCCGTATTGTCCACAAGAGTGTCTATGTGTGGCAGAGGAAAGTTGTCTTTGGGACTTGCCTTGTTAAGGTCCCGGTAATCGACACACATGCGTACTTTCCCGTCTTTTTTTGGCATAGGCACTATGTTGGCCACCCACTCCGGATATTTGGCCACTTGAAGAAATCCGGCATCGAATTGTTTCTTGACTTCTTCTTTGATCTTGAGGAGCATTTCTGGTCGCATCCTTCTCAGTTTCTGCTGCACTGGTTTGCATTCGGGTTTAATTGGCAGTTTGTGAACTACCATATCTGTGTCTAGTCCCGACATGTCTTGATATGACCAGGCGAACACCTCTCTGTACTCCTGAAGTAAATCAATCAGGTTTTGTCTTGCTTCAGTTGAAAGAGTTGTGCCGATTTTAACCTCCTTTCGATCTTCCTCAGTGCCCAGATTCAAGATTTCGATTGTCTCTTTATGGGGCAGTATTTTTTTATCTTCTCTTTCTACCATTCTCAACAATTCAGTAGGCAAGTTGCACTCCTCTTCAGTGTTGTGTTCATCAAATTCCCCGAGATAAATGGCCGATTCAAAATCCACCTCCGGATCAGGATCATTAGTGCCTACATTATCGTTATCTGGGGATCTGAAAGATGGGAAAATGTGCATGTGTGAGAGGAAAATATCACACACGAAATAATCAAGAATTAAGTTTTTAGGGAAAGTGGAAACGAAGTATTGAAATCAAAAGGAAATAGAGGGAAAAAATGCATCTTTTATTGAACTTAAACCTAATATATATTCACTCTTACAAAAGATCATCTATTGCCCCGGGTATAGGCAAATAGGGATAGTTCGAATATTACTCTGAAAAATTCTTGTAAAACACAGGTAGTTCTTCGACCGTCCAACTGCTAGGCACGAACCCAGGTGGCAAAGGGCATATCCCAGATCTAACAACGTCGTCAGCATTTCCAGTGGTTACGACATTGATGCTTAGTTCTTCCAAATCCGCTTCTAAATCTGCTGGGGTGGTTTCAAACACATATCCACCTGTCTTGAATGTGTGGTAAAGAAGCGGGAATGTCATGGGCTCCCATTGAAGTTCACTTCCAGTCAACCTGGCTAGTCTTCTTTCTCGGTTCTTCTGAACTTCTTTCCTCCTTTCATAGTAACTGGGCTGAAAGCCGAGCCCAAACCGATCTGGCTTTGAAATAGGAAGGACTGGATTAATCCTTCCTTACAAAAATTTCCCAAACCCTTTTCCAGTATTGGCACCTCGTCCTAATGTTTGCATGATTTCTATTGTAGTACACTTGGAAATTCGGGGTCTAGGAATCGTTCTTCCTTCGGATGGAATCTCATCATCTGAAAATGAGATGAGATTATCAGCTTGAATGTTATTTACCAGTCGATCCATCTTGCTGACTGGTATGTCCTGTGGCACGAATGTTTGATTCAGGACCTTTAACAGTGTCTCCCGATGTGCTTCTGAGTTTAATAAAAGTGCCAACATTGAAGTGCGTATTGGCAAGTATTGGAGCTTTTCTACAACACTGTACTCACTATGCTTCAGGAATTTGAGGAACTCTTTAGCTTCTTCCTCATTTATGGATTCATTGATAGTCAATACATCTTCCTTGAAGGGCTCTAGTTGTCTTTGCCCCACATCGTCGTCACATCCTTTGGAAGTATTCACCTGGCATCCGTACTTCCATGGCACTTGGTGATTGTCCTTGTACTGAAAAGGTCGAGGTGCCGTAATCACCACCTTTGCTAGTGGAACTACTGTTGACATTCTTGCCTTAGGGGTAATGATCAAAGGACTACCCCTGCCGAATCTCTTATCTGATGATCCTCCAGTAGCACAAATGTCTACTTCCGAGGAATCCTGAACTTCTTCGTAAAACTCCAGCTCCTTCTGGTCCATCATGAGTTGGACTAGTGTCTTGAATTCGGAGCACTCTTGCACTTTATGCCCATCTTCGTTGTAGTAACAACAATAATTACCACCTTCATTCTTTGTTGGACATGACTATGGTGTTTTCTCTTTATCTTTCTAAGACATGTTCTGTTTGTTAATACGAATGTAAAAACATGGAAAATATAAAGATAAACATGAACTATAGAATGCAAAGTATGCAATGCATGATGTGTGCAACTTAAAGGCACTGATCTAGAAAAAAGTGTTCATTATTATAAATAACCTTTATTTAGAAAAAAATATTTTATCTTGTAAGAGATATAAAAACAATCAAAGGTACACTCGGACTAAATCCTCTAAGCCTCGAATAGCTTCTAGTAGGTTGACAAGTCTTCTGCCTTCATCTGTCACTGGTTGAATGCCTTGTCGAACCACTCCGGCTTCCCTTTCCAGGCCGTGAAGATGACTAGCTGCCTTCTGTACTTGATCCAGGAAGTCTCGGATGACTGCGTCTCTGACCTTCACTCTTTGTTGTGCTTGCTCCCAACGAAAACGCCACTGTAAACCTCCGTCGAAAGGCACTATCTGAAGCTCATTCGACATAACTGTCTGAATCCATCTATAATAGCTTCTAACTCAGCTATTGTTTTGTCATCTTTCTCATGTTGCTTCTCCAGATCAACTATCTGGATTCTCAAGCGTTGGTTTTGGTGTTGACTGTCTGTTAAACGCCTCTGGGCTGAGTCCGATCAATTACCCATTTCACATTGTAGCAGTGTAGTGTATTCTTCGATGGTTGGCACCATGTCCTCCTGGTTAAAAGTGAAACAGCTGTATCCCGGATTCCAGAATTGGACCATGGCTCTGATCAATGGCTCATCAGTCTTAACATGAAGTAAAAGTGCAATGTCACCGTACCGTTGGCTGAACTTCTGTTTCCGATCATCCTTCCAACTGTCCCAGATATCTCGAAGCTCCTGCACATTGTTCTGTTTTAGGCTGATAGATGCGTAGCTAACCAGCTCTGACACATAGCTTCCTTGAAGGTTGTCTCCCTTTTCTTTCTGAGTCTTCTCGGACCATAGTCGTACCTCGGGGTTCTTAGTCTATTGTATTACAACACCTTTGTCCATTAATTCAGATTATTTTATTTAATAAACACCTTTTCAGGGATCAGTAACCTCTTGTTATGATGCAAAATGCTATAAAACAAACACCAAGGCAAAAAGGTTAGTAAAATAATAATATAAAAATAAATAAGTAAAATACATGGAAAAAAAAGACAAAAACAACAAGGTTAAAAAAACGTCATAGGTTTCGGAATGTGGTTTCGGGGTAGGCTTAATTTCTCCATAGTCTCCCGGGTTAGGTTCTAAAAAACGGTACCCGAGTTCTCCTTGCTGGTGCCCCCTTGGGCCTGCCAGACCCTTAATCCTAAACCCGTCACAGGCTTGTGTGGACTAAGTTAAACTCGAGATGATACATTCCCTTATGCCCATACGGAGAATAAATTCACACGAAGGCATAAGGTATATGAATCCCGAAGGTTACTTGCTAGGCCATATGGAGAATAAATTCACACGAAGGCGTCGCTTTCACCCCCACTTAAAAGGGTTCGGAGCTCGGGTATAGAGCCTTTAAATGAAAAAAATTTGGAAAGCTGAAATCATTAGAAAACGGCCAGTTCAACTATTTACTCGGAAAAAATATAATCAAAAGTAAATAATGAGGATCGAAATATTACCTTAAAATTTAAACTTACATTTTCATTAAAAAGACAACTGAAAATTACCTTAGCCTGACTCACTTACCTGGGTCCCCAGCGGAGTCGCCAAGCTGTCGCAACCGTCTTTCGATTGGGCCCCGGAATTGGGCTTCGACTTGAAAAATGTGGATTGGAGTCGCCACCGATTATTTATTTAAAAAAATAAATAGGTTAATCGGATACCTTATATCTTACCTGATCTGCGTCTTACCAAAGATATGTCGGATTCGGGAGTCGGTTACGGTCAAGGAAGGATTAGCACTCTTGAACCGCCCTTTCGGTACTACGTAATTTCCAGTTGTTTTTAATTAAGAAAATAGAAAGTTAAAATTAAAAGGTAAAATTTGACCTTGATTACTTACCTCTGATTGTTTTAAAAACACCATTGAAAAGTCAAGAAACACGTTAGATAAAAAAGATAAAACACAACAAAAATGAAGATGTACATAGTATTAAATAAAAATAATAATAGAAAAATAAGAAATATATATATATACTAATATTAATATTAATAAAATAAATAAAGGTAAGAAAAGAAAAAAATATATATACATGTGTAAATAAATACTAGGAAGACAAAATAAATAAAAAAGAATATATATATACATGAGAAAATAATAATAATAAAATAATAGTAAACATAAAAAAATAAAAAAATGTGTATATATAATAACGTGAAAATAAATAAATATAATAAAAAAATATACAATAAATAAAACGAGGGAAAAAAGTTGGCTTTCAAAAAGTGGCTAAATCGAAAGAATAGTAACGTGAAGGTCCAATTTTGAAGAGAAAACATTGATTTTGGGGGGCAATTAAATACTTTAAAAAACAGAGGGGACCAAGAGTGAGATTACCCTTTTTTCACACCCATTCCGAAAATCAAAGTATTTTCTCAAGAAAAGTAGCCTCGGGGGCTAGATCTATAAAAATAGATCCCGAAGAATGCCCATGTTCATCGGCAAAAAAAATCGTTTTCTTTGGTATTTTCGAATACAAAATGTAACAAGACACAAGCATGCAAGCATAAACTCGAAAAAGGTACTATATTTACCTTGTATTTCTCTTCGAAAATTTGCAGGAAAAAAAAACTCTGATTTCACTCTAAAATTGCTCGTAATTTCTGCTTGTATTTCGTATCACAATCCGTGTCTTACAAATGGGGAGGATAACATGTATTTATAGTGAAAAAGAAAAAACTAATCTTAGAATCCTATCAACAATAGAATCCTAATGTAACTAGACTCCTTGCCCGGTTATTGCACGTTTGTTGGTGTAGTTGTTGATTTAAAAGATATGGTGGTGGAAGAGTCCCCTTAGGAGAGAAACTCTTGCTAGTTATATCTTTTAAGAAAATGGGTGTCTACAATGACCTAACCGCATGTGCCATAGATCTGATGTCTCATTTTTTCTTGTCCTGTCTACATATGCAGACTCTGCTGACATCACGTAGACTAACTCCAAACGTCGTCCCTCCATTGTTAGTGTTTCTGAGATTTTGACGTCACGATAAACATTCACGTCTTGGGGACAAAATAAGACATAATGGCCCGATGATGTTAATTGAGCCACATATAGTAAATTTTTCTTCATTCCTGGGACATGGTAAGCATCTTGAAGTTGCACCTGGTTAGAATTATATCGAGGCGTAACTATCATCTTACCGATATGAGTTATCAGTAACCTTGAATTGTCAGCTGTCACCACCACACGACCTCCATTGTACTCAGACAGGTTTTGTAACTTCTGTTTGTCACCCGTCATATGATTTGAGCAGCTCGAATATACGATCCAATCATTCTTGTAGTCAATCCGTTCTGGTGTTTTACCGTGAGAGCTAATTCTTCTTCCTCCGTAGCAAATAACGCTTCAGCATCTCAACCATCTTCACTATTCTCCTTCGAACTGGAAGTAGCAGTATTACTTTCAACAAGCTTTTTCTTGGTCCAACAATCTTTTGCCATGTGGCCCATCTTCCTGCAATTGTAACACTTGCCATCGAACTTTCTACAATTACCGCGATTCTTGGAAGCTCCCCCTGAATGAGGGCCTCCCTTTTCTTGGTAATTTTTCACCTTATCACCATCCTTTTTAGATCCACAGCCAGTATACCGCTGAAAATTGCCTCTACTTTTGCTGGTGTAGAGCGCTTCCTCTTCACCCTTCAGCGAAACTCCTCCCATTTGCTTGGCCATGGCTTCTTGACTTGCAAGCAAATTTTCAAACTCTACAAGCGATGGTTGTGTCGGCCATCCCTGTACAACGGTAACAAACCCTCGATATTCGGGTCTTAAACCATGGACAATTATTCTTTTTATCCTAGCTTCTCAAATAGCAGTTGTCAGATCTAATTCTGAAATTTCGCGGCATATCAACTTCACCTTGCGAAAGTATTGGGCAACTACCATGTCGCGTTGCGCCATTGATAGAAGTTCATTCTCGAGAAGTTGCAATTTTATATCATTCATTTTCGAAAAGAGTGTAACAAAAGTGTCATATGATTCCTTTGGTGTTTTAGCATCCCGGATATGCTCCAACATTTCTTCTTCAATTGTGGTCTTTAAAGCAAACATTGCTTTGCCTGCTTTAATTTTCCGCTTACGCAAGATGTCATTGGCATCTTCTGCCACCGGTTGTGTAACTTCACCACCACCGACAACCTCCCAAAGGTCTTGACCTTGTAAGTATGACTCCATACATGTTTCCCACGTGTTGTAGTTTTTGTTGTTGAGTTTCTTGATTCCTCCAACTACTTGAAGACCACCCATCTTAATGGCAAGGCTTTGACTACACCGAACAAGCTTGAGTAACAAACGTGCAGAGTACTAAATTACTCTAAACACAAAGAAGCTCTACAAGGTTTGTAATAACCCCGAAAATAATCTCAAGAAATCTTTTCTGATGTGGAAGATCAGTTAAAAACTGCAGCCACAGAGCATACTTGGAATTTCAAGAGATCTTAAAAAACGTGGCTCTGATACCAATTGTTGAATCAAATAGAGTAAAAACTCTAATTGATCGAGAAGAAGAAAAACTCTCTTTAGAATAATCTCACAAAATTGCAAAAGGGAAGAACTATTAAGAAAGTTTTCAAATGCTTATAATTAAGCATTGATTGTTGGATGATAAAACTCAAATACAAGTAGGGTATTTATAGGTTACAAGAAACAATCTAAACTACTCATTAAAATAATCACAAAATAATCTAAACCATTGAAATTAAAACATGAGAAAAATATTTAATTTTCACCTAACTAAATTGATGTAAGCAATGACATCAATACTAACTTGATGTAAGCAATTAAATCAAATTAATTTAGGTGTGAACTTATTTAGGCTAATATTAAATTTTCAACAAAATCTAAAACATCTATAAAGAATAACATTTTCTTTTACCTTAGAGACCACTTGATGGGTTCAGTATGATGATCATATAAAGTCATTATTTCTTCAATCTGGACATATTATTCAAAGCTTGTTAAGCAATGTCAAATAAATAAGAGAAGAAAATCAATATTTAAAGGGGTGAATCAAGTACCCAAAATCCTCAAAGAAGCTTAATATTGAAGAATCGCCCATGGCAAGTCACTAATCATGGAAAATGAGAAGCATAGCTTCATTGGTATGATTGGCATATATGATCTCCACGCTTGCTTTTCCATTTTATTCCCACATATACTTATGAAAAGGAATACAAAACAGAAACAAGAAAAGGAATACTAAAAGGGAAAGCATGGATGCAGGCATCATTGCTGATGTTATTGAAATATGCTTTGTCCCAGAAGCTTATGATACATCACTTTAATAAAAGAGAAAATAACTTCAGTGACCGAAAATGCCTTGTAATATACGATTTTAACCAACTTTTTTGGATTTGCTACCGATATAGGTAAACACGGTAGAAAATATCTGCAACTCGAATACGTCAATTTCGCAACTCGAATTCGTCAATTTCACAACTCGAATTCGCCAATTTCGTAACTCAATTACCGATGTAGGTAAACACGGTAGAAAAAATCCGCAACTCGAATTCGTCAATTTCGCAACTCGAATCCGATATCGGTAATTGAGTTGCGAAATTGGCGAATTTGAGTTGCGTATTTTTTATATCGTGTTTACTTATATCAGTAATTGAGTTGCAAAATTGGCGAATTCGTATTGCGAATTTGAAAATTGAGTTGTGAATTTGGGAAATTCGCGTTGCGAATTCCAAATTCGCGTTGCGAATTTGGAAACTGTGTTGCGAAATTGGAGTTCGTGTTACGAATTTGAAATCGCGTTGCGAATTCGTTGGTTATTTTTGCAAATCTAAAAAAAATTGGTCAAAATCGTATATTATAAGGCATTTTCAGTCACTAAAGTTATTTTCTCTTAATAAAACCTTTCCGGTTTCCTTGTTTTGGCAAATCAGAGGAAAACTCAAACAATAGATGTCTTCTACTTCAAGTTTAAGTTTCTTTTTAGGTTGAAAAAAGTGTCATTTCTTTTCGTTCCTTTGAATCTGATCTCTGTACCCCATTAACGAATCAAACCATATGGCTTATAATGGCCTCCCAAGGAACCTGTTTTGTGACAGATTCTTTCAATTTTGGGGTCTTCATTTGGAGTTTTCCCATGTCTATTCCATTGTATAAGAGACCCCAAATTGCATTGTTAATATATACGTTCATATCAAGGAAAGTGTGATATAATGTATCATAGGAGTGGACCTTATTTCCTAGATGTAAACAGTGGCTTGTATTCATCCACCATTTTTGTTCAAGACACAGAATATGACCCATCAATATATTTGACGCATCAATATTCATCATTGTGTCTCTTGTTTCCTTTAGGAGTGGATTAGAAATTAGTATAAACTGCATTGTTCCACATTATTACTATTTTTGGATGCGTGGCACCTCGCATAAGGGGCTTTGTGTTTGATATCGTTAAGAGGAATTTAAATGGTAATTTTAGATGTGTTGTGTTTATCACGATCATGAACATAATAAATATTATAACGATGATTACAGATATTACGGTCATGTAATAACGATTTGGAATAATATCGTTATTGTTACTTAACGATCATTATTCCAATACTAGACCGTTGTTTAAATCTATAATCCTTATAATTGTCACTAAAAATAAATTTATTAGTATTAATTATTTATTTTTAACATCTACTAGAAAGTTAGTAATTTATAGTATTTTATGGTTTGGAAGAATGGTTTAATAATAAATGATTTGTTATTTTTTCTAATTAATTTGAGATTGAACAATTTTATGTATACGCGTAAATTTTGGATTGAATAATGATATCTTTTTCTTTTAGCAATCGAAAGCTTTGCTCACTATCATTCTCTTTGTAGCAGCTGGCCCAGCAGCAGTTCCACCTCACTGTGTTCGTGTCTGTCGACCATCTTTGAACCGCCACTTCCTTTTCCTCCTTTGTTTTCTCTACCTTTTACGTTTTTCTTTTTCTTTATTAACCGTCTTCATCTTTACCTCAATGTTCCACCAAAAGTCGGCGTCCAGAAATCAGCCGTGGTTTCATTGGTAACAGGGAATGTGTTCGATATTGGCACCAGACATAGCCCTCGGCTTCTTAGATCTTGTTTTGGCTCATCTGTTCTTTTTTCATATACCTCTTGTTGTATGGAAGCTGCTGTTTGTTTCATAGATGGAGTACTTAGAACCTGAAATTATGAGATATTAAACAATACATGGATATGTTAGGGTTTTACAAAAAGAAGGTAGTGGAACATACGTTGACTTGATCATGGAGGAACTTGATGTATTCAATGGCTTCATGGAGAACAGATGCGGTATCGGTCTGAGAAAGAAAAAAGGTAAGGTTGATATTAAACCTAAAGGACAATCTAAAAGTAAACGTTTTCAATTTTTTACACTCTGAAATATAAAAGAAAATGAAATCCAAAATATCACCTTTCCGAAAGGTGAAACCAATTGCTGGAGCGCAGTGATTCGGTCCCCTAGCTTCTCTTTCCGAACCTGATCACGAAAGTTGCTTTAATTTGCAGAAAAAAAGTTGCAGGAAAGAAAAATGATGAAATTTGCACTAGTATAGTTACCTTAAAAGTTGGTAATGGAGATGGTGTTTCAAACTTTGCCCTCTTGAATGCAGGTTCACTGCTTCCTTTCTTCATCGCCGACCCGAAGTTTCGAACTTCTTCGGAAAACTGTGATTTCGGTGACGGTAAAAGGTCGGTTTTGACGTCGTTTATGGCCGTGGCAGAGGCGTTCCAAGAGGGTGTGTTATTGGAGAATTGCTGCTCCGGAAACGATGGGCTTATGAAAGGTGATAATTCATTAGCGTTTGCCCCATAATTGGATGTTGCCGACGACGTAAAGCTGATCGACGACGGGTTGTTGAAAAGGGATTGATGTGATGTTTGAGGATCGGAAACGGATTCAAACAAACTTTGTAACAGTGTTGATGGGTACTCATACGATACCGAAGCTATTGGAAACCCTGTTGATAAGCCCAAGCACGTTTGTATACTATCACTGAAGCCGACCGTTGAATTCAATCTCGGTTGCTCCGATGGAAAATCTTGATCATTATCTTCTTGACTAATCAAATTATAACTCTCGGTTCTCCCATTACTCCGACTGCAGCAAGTAAAGAATTTTAGTATAATAATTAAGTGCTTAAAATATTCTTCTTTTTTCGAACTTGTGGTTGAAGCTTTGGACTGGTAAGGTCTTCTTGAATTTCGAGCTTCAGCCATAAACAAATTTCATCCTAAAACCAGTTATAATTACAAACATCATCAAACTTACAGCACTGACAAGTTCCAGTCCGAAGTTGTAGATGATGGAAGGCCAAAACCCATCATTTGTGGATTAGAATCAATCAAAATACTGCTGCTAGTGCCACCACTATCTGAATCAGCTTGCTGAAGCTTTCGATGATGAGGAGGATTGATATCCACCGTATCAGTGCCATGTCCGAAGCTTCCCATGTCAGAAAGCGTCGTGGAACACGGCCGAGAACAGACTGTTAACACGGGTTTCGTCGAATTCCACCACGCTCCGCCACAAATACCGGCATGAAATTCATCTGCCATAACCTAAACTTTTTTTAAGTTCTTTCCTTTTTTTCTTGTTTCAGGCAGAAGAGAGCTCTCTCCTTGAAGAGTTGAACGATGCTTAATTTATATATGAAACGGTTCAAGTGTACGGATTAAAGGAAATTACAGAAATTGGGTTGACATTTGGAAAAATGGCAGAAGGCATTTTTTAGTTTTATCAATTTATCATTTTCCTACTTTTTCAATAATTTTTTAATTGTTTTAAAAATGATTCCTTGTTCCTTCTGAATAAAGGGATGTGATGTGAGAATATGATGATAAAGATGATGTTTCATCTTACTGCCACGTCTATGTCTTGGTCCAAATCTTTGTTTAATCGTACGGTTGATATTTGGTTGAATATAACACTGAAAAGAAAATCTTTGGATAAACCTTAAATTTATGGACCATGTCTCAAAAATATGTATGATTAGTATGCTTCTCAGTATGGAGATTTTGGAGGGTAATTTTGAGGTACGACGAGGCTAAATAAGAAGGAACCCATAATTTACCCTAAAATATATTCAAGTTTAGGAACAAATTTAACATTTTTGAAAAACTCTAATGTGATTAACGCAATTGTTAAAATAACTAAATTACTAATCAATGGAGAGCCCTATAGAAAGAATTGGGAAAGGGGGAGTAAGCGATTTTGACATCATGCTTATGCATGATAATAAAACAATGGTCGACGTGAGCCCACGGTGCAGGCGCTCGTGAAAACACAAACATGGGACCAGTCGGTCAAACCAATATATAATGTGGTGAAAAAAATACTCATAAAAGGTGATAGGAATTTGTTTTCTTAGCACTAATTAAGTGATTTATATAGTAAATGAATTATTGTTATATTTTAAAGATTCGAGTTTGAGTATCATAAATATCGTGAATATAAACTTTCAATGTCAAAAGGTATCAATATATATATAGTATGAGAAAGTGTTAAAGCATGAATAATTTAGGTGCAATTGATGTTATTAGTGTGCGAGGTGTGAGTTTGCTATAGGTTTGTTATTGACGTGTAAATGAGATGTTAAGCTAGGAAATAGCCTTGTGTGCTATAAGTACCTATTTGCTGATCATTTCTTGTACAGCTTTTCTGCTTGAACAAGAACTACGTTCTTCTTCCTCCGGTGGTGGTGTGAAGGTTCGATGGGTGCTTGTGCTGATGGCACCGCTTGGTTCTGCTTCCTCCGGTGGCGTGGTGGTCGGTGTTGACTTGGTAATGGCGGAAAAGGTATTCACAAATAAACATGTGAATATTGTTTTGGATGATCAGAATTTTTTGTTGTGGAAGTAAGAGGTGTTGCTGGCGGTTCGCAGTCATCGGCTCCAAAAGCTGTTGAAGAGTGTCGTTGCTCCTCCACCTCTGATGGTTGCTGGTGATGATGGATCAGAGGTTGAGAATGAAGAATATGAGCTATTTGTGGCTTAGGACAGCGCACTTGCTTCATGGCTATTGTCCACGATTAGTCCGTTGTTATTGCCACATTTGGTGGGTACCGATGCTGTTGCTTAGGTGTGGACGCTGGTCAACCAAATCTTTGTCTGCAAGAGTGCTACGACGGTTAGAATCTCCATTACCAGCTCAAAGCCATTGGTCAATGAGAGCTAGGGATGCGTGAGTATATATCTCAGGTACAGGAGATCTGTGATGCGTTGGCATATTCAGGTAGTCCAATTCCCGAGCCTGTGCATATTGCTACGATTCTAAGCAGATTGACTGCTGAATATCGACCGATTGTGATGGTTCTATCTGCTAGTAGAGACACGTTGGCTCTCAAGGGTGTTGTTTTCGTTCTACTTGATGCGAAAACTCAGCAGAAGAATTATCTGTGTTTAGATAATCTTACTATTTCTGCTAATGTTGCACAGGTCAAGACTACTGGTTCTACCCAAGTTCCTCAACAATCTCAGGTCAAGATGGGGCGATCTATTTCCTATTGTGGTGGCCGAGGGCGTGGGCGTGGTCAGAACTAGTGCCAATTGTATGGTAAGAATGGGCATTTGGTCAGTCGGTGTTGGTATCGCTTCGATAATACGTTTGCTGGTGTTGATGAATCAGATGTTCATAGTTCAAGGAAGGAGAAGGCTCATGTTGCGACGTATGTTATTCGTCTAATCATTGTTCATGTACAGGGTAAATACAGAAGAAATGTGTAAATTTGTATATCATAGTTGTGTTGAATTACATAGCATGGGTAGCTATTTAAAGACTCACGAGAGGTAGTCTAGCTACTACAGAATCTGTTACAACTGATTAACTAACTACTCCTTAACCACTTGCATATAACCACCTAACCAGATATAGTTTAACATTCACCTTGCTTCTTACAAACTTCTTTAAGTTCAAAAACACACAAATTACTTCTGAACAACTCGAACTTGGTCAAAGGAAGTGGTTTTGTTAAAATATTTGCAACTTGGTTGTTAGTTAAAACATAGTTGACCTGAACTTCATGTGCTACAACCTTTTCTCGCACAAAGTGTAAGTCTAGCTCGATATGCTTGCTCTTTGCATGCAAAATAAGGTTTGCAGCCATAACAACCGCGCTGATGTTATCACACCAAACCTTAGACTCTTCAGACAATGCAATCTTCATTTCGTGTACCACATCCTTTACCCATACAATCTCAAATGTAGCATCAGCAAGACTCTTGTACTCGGCTTTTGTAGTGGATCTAGATATTGCACGTTGTTTTTGTTAGATTTGTCTAGAAATTAAGTTGACAAGTTAGAAATTTCATCTTGGTTGGTGGCCAACTTATTGGAAATTTCATCTTGGTTGGTGGCCAAACTTTGAACATGTGAATTTTATATTTGGTGGCTAACTTGTACACATTGGAAAATTCTTTGGTAGGTGGCCAAACTTTGAACATATTGTTCTTAAAACTCAACTATAAATAGGCCTAAGTATTTCCATTAGAAATCATCCCAAAAACAAGTTCTCTCTTCCTCTTGTATTCTTCATTCTCCCACTTTGGGAATTCTAAAGAATTCCATTTGTTGTAATATTGGCGATATAGTGAAGTTATCATCCGGTGTGGTGCTCGAGGAGTAGACGATATTCTCGTCGAACCTCGTAAATTTGGTGTGTTGTCTCCTTTATTGTTTTTATTCGGTTCTTTTCCATTGTGTTTCAATATTCAATAGTTTGACAGGTTTATCCGCTGTGCAACCTTTGGTGGTTTTAATCTTGACATTTTAGGTCAATTTTAAAACTACGTTCGTGTGGGAAATAACCCGTTTTCCCCAACAATTGGCATCAGAGCTTCGGTTGAGGTTATCCTGGTGGTTCCGTTGCTGAAAAGATACAGTTCGTGATATTTAATATTGTTCGTTAGAATTAAAATGCTAAAATATGGATCAGTTGAGACATCAAGCTCTTCATCTGGACCGGTGAGGAGGGTGATGCCAAATGCAAATTTCTCGGTGGAGTTGTTCGATGGATCCGGTCATTTTGGTATGTGGCAAGGCGAGGTGTTAGACGCTTTATTCCAACAAGGTCTAGACATCGCCATTGAGGAAGAAAAGCCTGAATATATGGAGGAGAAAGAATGGGGATCAATAATCGTTTGGCGTGCAACACGATTCTATCTTGTCTTTCCAGGGAGCAGAAGTATGGATACAAGAACGAGACTTCTGCAAGTAAGATGTGGAAAGCTTTGGAGGAAAAAATCCTGAAGAAAAGCTCTCAGAATCGTCTCCACATGAAGAAAAGATTGTTCAGATTTGATTATCAACCAGGCACCAGTATGAATGAACACATCACTGCGTTCAATGAGCTAATGGAAGACTTATTGGGCATGGATGAAACCTTCAAAGATGAAGATTTGGCTTTGATGTTGTTGTCATCTCTTCCAGATGAATTTGAGCACCTTGAGACAACGTTACTTTATGGTAAGGATAATGTTACCCTTAAAGATGTAACTGTTGCTTTGTATAGTTATGAACTCAATAAGAAAACCAAGAAGGAGAGCAAGTACGAAGCAGCGGCGGCCATGGTGGCAAGAGGTCGCTCGAAAAGTTAAAAGCCAAAGTGGAGAGGGATATCAAAGTCGAAGTCCAGACTGGGAAAAGATGAATGTGCCTTTTGTCATGAGAAAGGCCATTGGAAGAAATATTGTCCGAAGCTGAAGAAGAAAGGAAAAGCTGCTCCAGATGCATGTGTTGCAGTGCATGATGCACATGACTCTGACATATCATTGGTTGCTTCATCAACAACATTCCATTCCGATGAGTGGATATTAGATTCGGGTTGCACCTATCATATGTCCCCTAATCGGGAGTGGTTCTCCGATTTAGTGGAACTAAATGCAGGAGTTGTTTATATGGGCAATGACAATGCCTGTAAAACTATTGGGATAGGTTCAATTCGATTGAAGAATCAAGATGGATCAACCAGAGTTCTGACGGATGTCCGATACGTGCCCAGTTTGAAGAAAAATCTCATCTCGTTGGGAGCCTTGGAATCCAAAGGCTCAGTAGTCACTATGAGAGATGGAGTTTTAAAAGTCAAATATGGTGCACTTGTGATGATGAAGGGCATCAGGAAAAATAATTTGTATTACTACCAAGGTAGTACAATTATTGGAGCAGTTGCAGCAGCTTCCGGAGGTGATGATTTGGACGCAACCCAGTTGTGGCATATGCGGTTGGGACATGCTGGAGAGAAATCCTTGCAAATTCTGGCAAAGAAAGGATTGTTGAAAGGTGCAAAGGCTTGCAAATTGAACTTTTGCGAGCATTGTGTTCTGGGAAAGCAGAAGAGAGTGAAGTTTGGCACCACTATACATAATACAAAAGGTATTGTAGATTATATTCACTCAGATGTATGGGGTCCTTCAAAGACATCATCTTTGGGAGGAAACCATTATTTTGTAACTTTTGTAGATGACTTTTCCAGAAGAGTTTGGGTGTATCCGATGAAGTCTAAAGATGAAGTGCTTCAAATTTTCCTGAAATGGAAAAATATGATCGAGAACTAGACTGGTAGAAAGATCAAACATCTTAGGACGGATAATGGAGGGGAATATAAAAGTGAACCATTCTTTGACGTTTGCCATGAGTATGGTATTGTTCGACACTTCACTGTTAGACATACACCACAACAGAATGGGGTGGCAAAGCGTATGAATCGAACACTATTGGAGAAAGTTCGATGTATGTTGTCTAATGCTGGGTTAAGCAAGGCATTTTGGGTTGAGGCTATGACATATGCTGGCCATCTCATCAATCGTCTGCCGTCATCAGTGATAGGAGGAAAAACACCATTGGAGGTATGGTCTGGAAAACCTGCTACTGATTATGATTCCTTACATGTATTTGGATCCACTGTTTATTATCATGTGAAGGAATCCAAGCTTAATCCGAGAGCAAAGAAGGCTCCCTTTATGGGAATCACCCATGGAGTGAAGGGATTCCGCCTTTGGTGTTTAGACACCAAGAAGATAATTTGTAGCAGAGATGTTACCTTTGATGAATCTGCCCTAGTAAAGAAGGTAACAAGTGAAGCTGTCCAGACAAGTAGTACTCCGCAGCAGGTGGAGCATACTCCAAAACAGGTGGAGTTTCAGCAGACGATGATCCCAGAAGTTGATGCAGTTGATTCTTCAACTCCAATAGAAGAATAAGAAGATGAAGAGGTTCAAACCCAAGAACCATTAGAGACACCAGAACCACTTGCAGTTACAAGGCCAAGGAGAGAAATTCGTAGACCTGCTCGATTTTTTGACATGGTGGCCTATGTTCTTCCAGTTGTTGATGATGATATCCCTATCACTTACCAAGAAGCAATACAAAACTTGGAAAGTGATAAGTGGAAAAGTGCCATGGATGAAGAAATGCAATCTCTCCAGAAGAACAACACTTGGAAACTGGCACAATTACCGAAAGGTAAAAGAGCCATTGGATGTAAGTGGGTATTTGTAAAGAAAGATGGATCTCATAACAAGAAAGATGTTCGCTACAAGGCACGGTTGGTAGCTAAAGGCTACGCTCAAAAGGAGGGAATCGACTACAATGAAGTATTTTCCCCTATTGTGAAGCATTCATCCATTAGAATATTGTTGGCCTTGGTAGCACAGTTGAATTTGGAGCTAGCTCAACTTGATGTAAAGACGGCTTTCTTGCACGGTGATTTAGAAGAGGAGATCTATATGACTCAACCAGAAGGAACAAGGATGGTGGTTGTGAGAAATGGGTTTGTAAGCTGAACAAATCGCTATATGGATTGAAGCAATCTCTGAGGCAGTGGTACAAGCGATTTGATAGCTTTATGAGGAGGCAAAAGTATACTAGAACCAAATATGATCATTGTGTGTATTTGCAAAAGCTCAAAGATGGATCTTTCATTTATCTTCTCTTGTACGTTGACGATATGTTGATCGCTTCGAAGAGTCAAAAGGAGATAAACAAATTAAAGGCTCAGTTGAATCAGAGTTTGAGATGAAAGATCTAGGTGAGGCCAAGAAGATTCTTGGTATGGAGATAAGCAGAGATAGACAGAGAGGGAAGCTTTGTTTAACACAGAAGCATTATCTGAGAAAGGTATTACAATGTTTTGGCATGAATGAAAATACCAAACATGTAAGTATCCCATTGACTTCTCATTTGAAACTTAGTTCTCAATTATCTCCTAAAACTAACGAAGAACGAGTGTACATGGAAAAAGTTCCATATGCTAATACAATTGGGAGCTTGATGTATACAATGGTGTGTACGCGTCCTGACATTTCACAAGCAGTTGGAGTTGTGAGCAGGTACATGCATGATCCTGGAGAAGGACATTGGCAAGCTGTGAAATGGATTCTACGGTATCTCCAACAAACCGTGGATGTTGGTTTTTTGAACATGAGAAGCACTTGGTTAGTGTGTGGTTGGATATGTTGATTCCGATTATGCCGGTGATTTGGATAAGTGTCGTCAACTACTGGGTATTTGTTTATCTTGCTAAAACCCAGTAAGTTGGAAGTCTACATTGCAATCTACGGTGGCCTTGACTACTACAGAGCAAATACATGGCAGTTTCAGAGGCTGTAAAGGAAGCAATTTGGCTTAACGGGTTGATGAAAGACTTGGGAGTTATTCAAAGTCACATTAGTCTATATTGTGACAGTCAGAGTGCTATTCACTTAGCGAAAAATCAAGTCTACCATTCAAGGACTAAGCATATCGATGTGAGGTATCACTTTGTGCGGGAGATCTTTGAAGAAGGAAAGATTCTACTTCAGAAAATTGCGACATCAGAAAATCCTGCAAATATGATGACCAAGGTGGTAACAGTAATCAAGTTCAATCATTGTTTGAACTTGATTAACACCTGAAAGTATGAACACCTTCGGGTGTGTGGCGCTTGTGAGCGCAATTAGAGGCACTACAATTTGGGGAGTTGAAGAAGTTGAGTAGCTTGGTAATTTCAAGCCAAGGTGGAGATTTGTTAGATTTGTCTAGAAATTAAGTTGACAAGTTGGAAATTTCATCTTGGTTGGTGGCCAACTTATTGGAAATTTCATCTTGGTTGGTGGCCAAACTTTGAACATGTGAATTTCATATTTGGTGGCTAACTTGTATACATTGGAAAATTCTTTAGTAGGTGGCCAAACTTTGAACATATTGTTCTTAAAACTCAACTATAAGTAGGCCTAAGTATTTCCATTAGAAATCATCCCAAAAACAAGTTCTATCTTCCTCTTGTATTCTTCATTCTCCCACTTTGGGAATTCTAAAGAATTCCATTTGTTGTAATATTGGCGATATAGTGAAGTTATCATCCGGTGTGGTGCCCGAGGAGTAGACGATATTCTCGTCGAACCTCGTAAATTTGGTGTATTCTCTCCTTTATTGTTTTTATTTGGTTCTTTTCCATTGTGTTTCAATATTCAATAGTTTGACAGGTTTATCCGCTGTGTAACCTTTGGTGGTTTTAATCTTGACATTTTAGGTCAATTTTAAAACTACGTTCGTGTGGGAAATAACCCGTTTTCCCCAACAGGTTTTTCGAACTTCATGCCAGCAGATGATTCCCATTGTAAACACAATACCCATATATTGATCTTCTATCATCAACATCTCCACCCCAATCAGAATCTGAACCTCGGTGGGCTCTTGCAAAAATTGTGCAGCTTTGTTAACTGCAAACGAGATGTATGGTCTAGTATGAAAATTATAATGCAGTGCCCCGACTACACTTCAATATTGTTGTGGATTGCTTAACATTTTCCCATCACTCTTGCTAAGCTTAGTTCTAGTTGCCATGGGAGTAGAAGCCGAATTCACATCAAGCATTTGATTCTTTTGCAGCAACTCAGTGACAAATTTCTTTTGACATAGAAACAAACCACTATCTGATCTATACACCTCTATGTCAAGAAAGTACTTAAAATTTTGGTCAAACCTATGCTATCACCTGTCAACAAGGTGACCTATCTTCCCACAGAGTTGACACTGCTGCTTGGGCCTCCCCTTGTATTTGTTACCAGTAGTATTGTTAGGTTTAGAAACCCCACAATTCTTGTAATACTGACCATCAGAGATCTGATTGGTGCCATAACGTGTGAAGTTTACCCATATTGAAAAACGAGATGAATCATCAAGACGTGACTTAGCATCAATAAGAACCAATACCACGTTGTCCAGGGCAAACGGTTCTCTGCTTGCAGTGATAGCAGCAACAATGGCTCATATTCAATAGGTAGACCATTAAGAATGGTAGTTATATGGTCAATATCCGAAATAGGACTACCACATGTGGCTAAAAGATCACATATTCCTTTAATAGACATGGTGTAATCTCTCATAGATTGAGAGAATTTCTTCATTGACCTAAGAAGACAACGCAAGGCCATAATCTTTGTAGTAGAAAGCTTGGAGTACAACTTGGTAATAACATTCTAGACTGCTGCTGTGGATTCTGCACCAATCAACTGGGGTAGAATGTTGGTACTGACAGTTGAAAGAAGCCAAGAAGCCAAAGAGCTATCTTGTTTGACATATCGTAAATAAGTTGGGTTGATAGTCTGCTCACCAGCATCGTTAAAAACCAACTTCACCGGAACCACCATGGATTCATCGAGAAAACCTTCAAGTCCAAGCCCTCGGATCGTGAGTATCACTTGTTGTTTCCATAAAAGATAGTTCGAATCTGTTAAACACACGTTGATTCTTTTATTAGCAAAAGTGTGCGAGCTAGCATCTGTAAACTGCTCATCCTCAGCTATTTCTGACATCGAAGCGAATTGAACCATGATCAAACTAGAAAGATCAAAGAAACCGGAACCTAAGAAGTAAGGAAGAAGAAAGAAAGAAAAAAAACGTACATCGAAATCGTTTCAAGAACTGATGGCCAATGATACCATGTTAACTAGTTAAGAAATACAGAAGAAAAGTGTAAATTTGTATAGCATAGTTGTGTTGAATTACATTGCATGTGTAACTATTTAAAGACTCACGAGAGGTAGTCTAGCTACTACAGAATCTGTCACAACTGATTAACTGATTAACTAATTACCCCTTAACCACTTGCATCTAACCACCTAACCAGATATAGTTTAACACAAGGAAATCGAGCACTCGTGCTTCCGTAGCAAATGAACGTGAATCATTAAATCCCTGTGCTGATGTGGCAGCTGTGAATACACCGTCCTAGATTGTTGATTCGAAAGCCTCTCATCACGTTACTGCTGATTAAAACAAGTTTACGGACGGTGTTGATTATGCAGGTGCTAGTAAGTTGACTGTAGGAAATGGTTACAGTTTTTCTATTAAACAAATTGTTCACGCAACTTTGTCTATTGTTTCTCGTCCTTTACTCTTGAGTGATTTGTTACACGTGCCTTCTATGACTAAAAATTTAATCTCGGTTTCAAAGCTTGCTAGGGATAACAAGGTGTTCCTAGAGTTTCACGCCAGTCATTGTGTGGTTCGAGATGAGGAGTCTGGAGCATTTTGCATAGGGGCAAGAAGTTGATGGGATGCATACATTTGATGATGGGTTTCGCGCAGCTGAAGCTAATTTAGCTCGTAGTAGTGTTAATATGTTTGTTTTGTGGCATGACCGATTGGGTTATCCATCTCGTGAAGTTGTTTTTCAAGTGTGTAGTGGAAGTAATGTTAGCTTGTTACATGTGTTAATAAAACTGAGCTCCCTGTTTATGTTCCATGTCAGATGGGTAAATATCATAAGCTTCCATGTGTTGCTTCATCATCGGTTTATATACAACCATTTCAGTCAGTTTATACTGACTTATGGGGTCCTACGCCTATAGTTTCTAATGGATTTTATTACTACGTTTTCCTTTGTAGATGTCTGCTCAAAGCATACTTGGCTTTATTTGCTGAAGAATAAAGGTCAAGCTGTGCATGCTTTTCAGCTATTTCTATAGCTAGTTCGAACGTAATTTGAGAAGGAGATCTTAGCTGTTCAGAGCAATTTCGTTCGTTATCAGCAATTCTGCTTCGATGTGGAGTGAAAGCACCGTCATATTGTTGAAATGGCCTTGACTGTTGACTCGTGCGTCTTTACCGTTTAAGTACTGGTCATATGATATGGTTACTCTTGTGCATTTAATCAACAGATTACCCCCATAGGATCAAATTAGGATGCTGCGGGCGTTACGTAACGTGTTGCGACTGTCGCAGGTGTGATATCTTCCTCAAAAATCACAATACATCTAAAATATTATATTTATTCATTTTACAATTATCTTTTAATATACTAATATTAACATATTCTTTTAATATTTTATTTTGAAAATAAAAATTTAATTTCATATATAAAAATTTATTAAAAACAAATATAAACCATAGAAGTGTTATCATACTGGATAATAGATAATAGATAATAACAATTATAATGTTAATGAATAACATATAAACAATATCACTAAAATCATATCAAATTTTTTATATTGTAACATCAAAATGTTCATTTTACATAACTTAGAAAGAAAAAAAAATCATAACTACAAATATAAAAATTTTATAACTTACAGTTCACCATCAAAATGAATGACGTGACGGATCTAAAGCATTTTCATATTTGTCATTGTCTTGGTTTTGATTCCTTCCTATTCTTTGTGAAGAAGACATCACATTATGTGCATCATAAGATGCATCATTGGTAAGAAACATGTTGTATGATAAAATTTTATAGTAAATATATTAGATAAAATTTTATAGTTTCCTAGTAAATAGATAAAATACATATAATATTATAGTATTATAGAGTGAATTCCTCTCTTATACAAAAGTTATATAATAATAAATAAACATATAATTATGATACTTAATGTTAATATAAAAATTTAATTTAAAATTAATCACGTCAATTTTAAATATGATAAAAATTCAATTTAAATTTATAAAATAACGTTAATAAATAATTTAATTAATTAAAATTTAAGTAACTAATTTTGAACATAATTATTACGATATTATTAATGATATATATTTATATCCAGTTTTACGAATTAAATTCATCTATGTAATTTTGTATTTTACATAATTTAAAGTTTGTTGCGGCGTAATTTATAGCGTGTTGCGGCTTTACGCAACGTTTTTTACCGTAACAATCGTGATGTGGTTCTCTTATTACATTGCGCCGATATTGCGTTGTGGTAACCTTAAAAAAACGTTACGATGCGGCATTATGTTACATTGTGGCCGCAATTTAGTACTATGGATTACCCACCAAGGTGCTTCTCCGTTTTAGCGGTTGTTTGGGAAGCGTCTGTCATATGATCATCTTTGTGTATTTGGATGTAGTTGCTTCCCTCATTTGCGTGTGTTTCAGCCTCATAAGCTAGCCTATAGGTTGCAACCCTCGGTGTTTCTTGGGCATAGTAGCCAGCATGATGGGTATCAGTGTTTAGCTCCAGATAGGAGAGTTTATGTCTCGCGGTATGTCATCTTTGATGAACATGTAGTTCCTTTCGTTGTTCTAGTGCCTAAAACTAATGTGAGTCAGAAGGTTCATAGGTTAATGAGACCTCAGTTTATTTGGTTCATGGTGCAAGTCGTGTCTATAGTGCTTCAAGTGGTGTGGTTGTGCAAAATCATTCTCGTCCTGCTATGGTGCAGGAAAGCACACCTTAGGTTTTGCCTAATGCTGGTTTGCCGGCTTTGACACCTATTGTGGATGAAAGTCAGATTACAAGTAATACTAGTTTGACTTCTGGTTTTGGCGGTAGGTGCGTTGAATCAGTTGGATGGTGTTGCTTCGGGTGCTTCACCTGCTCTATTTTTATCTGGGACTAGTCACAATAGTTCTGTCAATACTTTGGAAGTTCCTAAGCAGGGTATCAAATAGATTTCCGAAAACGTTATAGCGGCCACGATATTGCGGTCGCGTCACCGTTCGAAACTGCTATTCATGAGTTTTGCGGTGGGTCACGGATTCACCCCGATCGCGGTCGATTGCGCCCGTAATTTAACGGGAAACGGACGATTGCGCCGATAAGGAAATATGATTTTTTTGTGTTCATCGTCACCAAACCTTTTTTTCTTTCTTTTCAAGTTCACGTTTTTTATACATGCATGTTGAGATTCAAAAGGAAAAAGAAAATGAAAAAGTAAAAGGGAAGAACGAACTTGTTTTGTGGGTCTCGCCGGAGTGGAATTTACTATAATCGGAGAAATGAATCTTCGTCAAAGCTTAAGATTGTTGAAGAAAAAGAGAAACATTCATGCTCTGGATTTAGGCTAGAACAAGCTATGGTTTTGGAGTTTTTTTTATCTCTTTTTGATACATGCTTATTGAGTGTTGAGTGTTTTGACTGTTGAGAGAAGAGAGGAGGAAGAAAGGAGAGAACGTGTGGGGGAGGGGATAGAGTTTAGGATTAAAATATTTTAAGGTTTATTAGGCTTAAAACAACATTTTGGGGCCTTTTTTTTAAGTAAGTTAAATTTATAATTTAATCTATAGTTTAGAATGTAAACTTTAATTTTTGTTTAATTTAATCATAATTTCAGTAATTTAAATAATAATGTGTTCACAATGTTATCATGAATTAATTATATTATCCTATTACCAGAATTTTAAAGTCTTCTATATGGTTAAACTATATTATATATATATGTCATTTTAGCTTAGAAAACATTCTAAAAATCATTAAAATGACTCCTTATAATTATAATTATTATGTTTTATGATAAGTTGTGCGAAATTCAAAATAATTCACGACCGCGACACCCGCAATGACTACGATAATATCCGTTATGTCCGCAACCGCGATAAACGCGATGTGACCGAAAACGCTACCGCGAACGCTATTTAAATCCCTGTTCCTAAGGATAGGCACGAGGATGGGCCTCCAGCTGAGCATCCGATGATCACTCATATAGTAAACGAAGAATTTTCAAGCAGAGAACCTTTCTTGCTCAAAAGACGTTGGTTGATGATGAGCCATACTGGGTTACTCATTCTCTTCAAAGTCCACTGCGGAAGGAAGCTGTGTTTGCCGAATATGATGCGCTTGTCAAAAATGGTGCTAGAACCACTACCAACAGGTCGCACGACTTTTGGGTGTAAGTGGTTGTTTAAAGTGAAACGCTATGCAGATGGCTTAGTTGCAAGGTACAAGGCTCGACTTGTCGCGCGAGTGTTTTCTCAGATTCCTGATTATGATTTTAAGGACAGTTTCTAAGACAACCACAGTAAAAGTTATTCTTTCGTTAGTTGTTGCTCGTGGATGGAGCTTACGTCAGGTCGACGTAAATAATGCATTTCTTAATGGGGATCTCAGTGAGGTAGTGTTCATGGCTCAACTGCCAGGGTTTGAACATGTAGCTAATGATGAATCGCGTCTTGTGTGTCGTTTAAGGAATGCGTTATATGGATTGCGTCAAGCACATCGCATGTGGTACTCTAGACTGAGGCAGTTCTTGATGAGTCTAGGATTTCATGGGACTTCCGTTGATGCATCGTTGTTTGTTCAGCTGACTTGTGGAGCTCGTACGTTCGTTCTCGTTTACGTAGATGACATCATTGTCACTGGAAAATCTAAATAAGCTATAGACGAGGTTGTTCAGTCGATGGGCCAACAATTTTCCCTTAAAGATCTTGGTGAACTCAGTTACTTCTTGGGTATTGAAGTTCAACGAGATGCTGGTCAACTTGTTTTACGTCAAAGACAGTTTGTTCGTGAACCTCTTCAACGTATGGGCATGTTAGGGGCAAAGCCAACAGCTACTCCGATGGTAGTGTCTCCAAAGTTGACTCGTGATGTTAGGCAACCATTATCTAATGTATTGTTTTATTGAAGCACCGTTGAGTCGTTGCTTTATCTTAGTCACACAAAATCGGATATCGCTTTCAGCGTTAATCGCGTTGCACAGTATAAGCAATGTCCTTGTGAGGGGAATTCGTTTGCGGTTAAAAGAATTTTACGATAATGAGAGGGGAAGTGAAATTTTACTTTTAAAAGACTATTGAATCGATAATTTAGGAAATATATAAATATCAACTAAAAAATTTTAACTGTGATCTAAATATTGTTGATATTTCTGCATATATTAAAGATAATTGTCGATATTACCCTCAATTGAAAGATAAGTTATAATACTACGCCTCTAATATTATAAATTACAA
The DNA here is from genome assembly GCF_006381635.1 of Hibiscus syriacus. Classification (NCBI taxonomy): domain Eukaryota; kingdom Viridiplantae; phylum Streptophyta; class Magnoliopsida; order Malvales; family Malvaceae; genus Hibiscus; species Hibiscus syriacus. The sequence goes on along the minus strand of NW_024062223.1, from coordinate 2,229,173 downwards.
AAAAATTCAGATTAACTACCCGAAAAAAATCCCTCAAATATGTCTATCAAGCCATTTTAGTTTTTTCTTCATGCACAAAACAAGCTTTACAACATTTTTCAACGCGGTTTTTAACCTGCTTATAATATCTCGTATGTGTCGATATTGACCTCAACTTAAAGATAAATTTCAATACTATGCCTTTAATCTTATAAATTACAAAAAAAATTAGATTAACTACCCGAAGATACCCCTCGAACATGCCTATAAATGCTTTCAATGTGGGCTAAAAATGCATATACCTCGTGATCTGTAGAACGCGAGATTTATTGAATACTACCCACAATAAATTCAATTTTTCATAGACTTCGTGTTAGGCATTACGGCAAAGTGTTTTATCCGAATATTAAATTGGGTTATTTGAAAAGTGTTTCCAGATCGGGCGAATCTTTTGCTCCGTAAAACGTGAGATCCTTATATGTGTTTTGTAGGATGCGAGATAATCCTATGTAGACCGTTTGAAGGGTATTTTTTCAAATTTGTAGATGATAAAAAACCTTTTACACTCAAATTTGTTGGGATTATTTTTTCTGCAAAGTCTAGTTATATTCGCTCAAGAGTTAGGCGTTGTTCTTTATTAATAATGTTGGGAAGTTCTGTAGTACAATAATTTAATTTAAGATTAAAAAATAATAAAGAATGAATGTCTCTGAAAATATTATATTAATATCTTCTATTAAACATAATTTAAAATGTTAATTTTTTAATATTTTCAACTGAATCAAAAATATTATGAAGAAATAACATTTTTTGTAATATTTTTTATTGTTTGCAATCGAAAATATTACGAAGAAGATACATAATCTAAAATCGTTAAGAAAAAGTTTATAAATTTATTTTGTTCTATCGTTTTTTAATCTTAAATTAGATCAGCTCCCTTGCGCAACTTTTTAGAAAACACTTTCAAAGTTACTCAGAACAAAATAATGCTTTTGATTTTGACATTTCTCAACTTCAGCAAATGGAAAGAGATATGAGGATCAAATTGGATAAAATAAAATTTTAAAAATAAATTATACAATATTTTTAAAGCACATGTGATACACGTCATATATATTTATTAACATGAACATAAACATAAATCAAATCAAACTATAATAATGACACTTTCTTATGAACTATGAACTTTATCTTCACTCATTCAATGAGTATATGAACTTTATCTCTCCATTCAGATAAAGGCTATGTGGTAGATATAATAATGACATCTCCATATATACATAGTCGGCAACTGCATCAATTTGCAAGAAAGAAAGCCCCAATTTTTCTCTTGCTCTGCCTCTGAATTTGCTCCCTGCGAATTACCCAGATCATGAACCTCTAATGGCCTACTGCAGCTCCACCTATTATGAAGCTAATTTTGGTGAGTATTATCAAACTCCTTATCATGATTATGTTTCATCACAACCCTTGGGAGATCATTCTACCTATGCATAAAACGATTACAATTCTTTCCGATACGATTCAGCTCCATGTTATGTTGCTTGTGAACCCGAAATCGTTCGCTCGAATGTTGCCTACTCTTTCACTGAGCCTAACTATGTTGAGTATGCCCTAAACCCTTCCGGTGACGATTATGGTACGATAAAGACTCGGTTTATCGTATCATACTCCGTCTCGGAGTTCAACGAGCCTGCATTCGATGAGTACGATCCGACGCCTTACGGCGGTGGATATGATCCTGTTGCAACATATGGCAAACCCCTGCCCCCTTCCGAGAAAATATGTTATCCACGTTCATCACCGCAGGATCCGAATGATCAAACCTCGAACAAACTTTCCCACGTGTCCATCGAGTCACCGGATGCGAAAGAGTCGAACCTAGCAACGAAAGCAAAGCAGCAACAACAGTCGAAGATCAGGAGCAGCAAACTAAGAGCAGCACGGAAGATGTTAATGTAGGTTCAAACGTCGAGCCTATCGAGTTGAACCGAGCTGGAGAAAGTAAGGAAGATTACCCTGATGTTCAATCTAATGGTAGTGAACATGAAACGAGGGTATCTCAAATTCCTCCAGGGTATGGCTTAGAAGCAATGGACCTTTGTGAAAGTTTGTTTGGTCACTGGCCCTGCTTGGCTCGTGCAAAGAGAGAGGACGATTATTATCGAAACCGTTATGGCCCTCATGGTGTTTGCGGTAAATGGAGCGACGAAAACTGTCCGTGGGAGGAGGAAACGGCGGATTATCTTTTCGGTAATCCGTATCCTTACGGAGAACGATGGAGCTACGGAGGTGTTTACGAGCATCCGATGTTCAATTACGAAAGGCATTACGAGGGACAACTTGTGTCAAGGCAGATGGAGTATCAAGAGGAACATTCATGGTTGAATTAGTTCTTGTAGCCAAAGATGGTACATGTAAAAAAATTAGTTAAAATAAAAGACAAATAATATTAAGTATAATTTTAGAAAAATAATTAGATGATAATAACCAAACAAATAATTTATCCTCTAAAACATATCAAGTATCGCGCTTTAAGCCTTTAACCCTCACACTAAGGCCCTACTGCAGTTACTAGCGAGTGGCGACCTTAAACCCCTAAAAATGTCATCTTTAACTCGCTTCATCCACCGCACCTTCTCCACAACGCCAACGCCACAGACGGACAACGTTCGAAAAGCCGCTGCTGAACTCTACAAAGAACGAGACCTCAAGCGTCTCGTTGAAAAATTCAAAAAATCCTGTGAGTACAGTCGCTTCCGCGCACGAAGCGGCATCTATGAAAATATTGTTCGCCGCCTTGCTTCAGCTGGACGCTTCCAATGGATCGAAGAAATCCTCGAAGATCAAAAGAAATACCAAGACATTTCTAAAGAAGGCTTCGCAGCTAGATTAATCCGTCTGTATGGGAGATCAGGCATGTTTGAGCAAGCTTACAAGGTGTTCGATGAAATGCCGAATAGAGGGTTGTTGTCTTTCAATGCTCTTATGGGAGCTTGCGTGAATGCCAAAAAGTTTGATAAGGTTGATGTGTTTTTCAAGGAGTTGCCGGAGAAGTTGTCAATTGAGCCGGATTTGATTTCTTATAATACGGTTATTAAGGCTTTTTGTGAGATGGGTACTTTGGATTCTGCTAGATTGATGCTCGATGAGATGGAGAAGAAGGGTGTGCAGCCGGATGTGATTACTTTTAACGTGCTTTTATATTATTTTTTCAAGAACGGAAGGTGTGATGATGGGGAGAACATATGGGGTAAAATGTTGGAGAAAAATGTGGAGCCTGATATTAGGAGTTATAATGCGAAGTTGCTCGGATTTGCTGCCGAAAAGAGAATGAAAGAGGCAGTTAACTTGGTTGAAGAAATGAGGAGTAAAGGAGTTAAACTTGATGTGTTTACTTTCAATGATATGATTAGAGGGTTCGTTAATGAGGGAAAATTGGAAGAAGCTAAAGAGTGGTTTAGTCAAATAGGGAAAAATGACTGTGCACCGGATAAGCTGACATTTTCGGTATTGGTCCCATTCGTTTGTGAGAAGGGTGATTTGAGTTTTGCCATTGAGCTGTTCAAGGAGATTCTTGATAGGAAAAAAATGGTTGGTGCTGCATTGTTGCAGCGAGTGGTGGATGCCTTGGTTGAAGCCTCCAAGATTGAAGATGCAAAGGAACTCGTGAAACTTGCGGAATCAAATAGATACTGTCGTTATAAGCTGAATATGCCCGCAGAGTAGTGGCAGGTTTTACCAATGCTATTTTGTTTTATCATTTTAGTTAATTGAATCTGAACGAGTATCTAAAAGCAAGTAGTTTTTTACCACTTGCAGTCAGAACTATTTATATGGTAGTGGTGGAGATGATATTGATCTGTTTTTCCTATCATTGATTAAATTTTCGATATATACTTTATGTTCTCTCATTTATCATCTGCTATAACCTTTAGTTTTCGGTATCAAACCTCAAAGTTATGAATTGAATTAAATCTTGAAACTGAAACTTTGATAACAATCTCTGTTATGCAGTTGGTATTTTATATTAGCTCTGTTTTGTGATCACTCTTCTTTTCATCTGTGCAATCTCAATATCAATTATCAAATCGGAGAAACTGGAAAATAGCATTAGCCCTTTCCGTATTTTGAGTTACTTGAATTTGAGTGATACTTGGGGGTTCTTCTCCTGTGCCTATTAACTGATGAGATGATGAATGATGGCTGGTTTACTCATAAAGCTAAGATCTTTTATTCGAGTTGACAGTGACCTGAATGTGCTTCAACAAATAAACAATAGAGATTTTAATTTCGTTAATAGATAGAGGTTCCCTTCAGATAGCATAGGAATGAAAGTGTCTCTAGAAACGATGAACAAGGTTATCTTACATCAAAATACAATTCACCATTCTCTTAGCCAAGCTTGGCGAGAACTTCGTTCAAACTAGATACAGTCTCAGCATAATACTTCTCTGCTTCAGGGGTGCTCTTTATCTTGGCTGCATGATCAAGCTGTAAGGAAAAATAAAGTTCCACATCAGAAATACATGATAGTTTAGCATACCAGAAGGAAAAACTTTGAAACTTACATTGTCAATGGTATTGAAGAGCTTCTTTGTAAGTTCCTTGAGAGATTTCTTCTCATCTTTGGGCTTGGAATCAATGACAGTGTTGAGGTCATAACGGAGATACCCCGCCTTGAGGCGGAGATCATTCATGACATAAGGCCAGGCTTTTTTGTCAATCAAACTCTTGACACCCACAATGTCCTTGGCTGACTCCTTTGCTCTCTGTGCAGCCTGAGCTGGAGTAAGTGGTTGGAGGAAGAACCTGTTTTTGTATGACAGATCAAGGTCTCTTGGCTCATCCGAGTTCAGAGTTCCAGCTGCCAAAATTCTGATTTGTTCATCAAATTACTGAATTTGAACATGCTTATAATCTGTACAAATTGAAGAGAATCAATGACTTACGCAAGCCACCAGAGGGTGGGGGAGGCGGGCCAACCTTGATGCTTCTTGCATCGGCAAGCACAGCTTGAACAAAGGAACCAGTGACTATACCAGCAGCAACAAGACCCAGCATGGTTCTGCGTCCGGTCTCTGGTTCAGCCGGTGCCTGATGGGCTCTGACAGTGAAACCAGGCCTACCCACAGCCACTCGGTTGTTGCTAGCAATGTTCAAGCGGGTTTGGCCACTGAGTTGATGGAGGCTGCCTTCCAGAACAGCCTGTGAAGAGCCACTGAAACCAATCATCGATGCCATTGCTCGTGCCATCACCACAACCCAAGTTTTTATTTTTCCCAATCTGAAGGAGCTAAGTGTAGATTTGGGTTTGAGACGCCTTATCTGCAATTTTTCCACTTTGGATAATTGGATGTTGTCTTAACCAATTGATCTTAGACATATGGGAGTGGACGATTCTTGGCATTAGACACGTTGGATTGCGTTTCATGGTGATCTGGTTCGTGTTCTGACATGTGGACTCTTCAAATCGGGATTTTCTTTTCTTTTGAAAGAAAATTATTAGATAAAATAATAAATTTAAAGACTCGATATTATTTTATGTCAAAATTATCAAGATTGTGAAAAAAAGGAAATCAATAAAAAGATATAGTAGTATAGAGTAATTCCAAAGTTTTGTTTTGTCATTTCGTTCCAGATTCTTCTATCAATTTTGTTCAAGATAAGGTTCAAAGATGTGGGCCTTTCCAACATTAAAAAGAATTTAAAACAGATGTGCACTTCAAAGCAACATCCCTGTTGTTTCAAGCAAAAAAGAAAACATTAAACAGGATTAGTCCAAGGATGAAAGAGATGGAGGAGGCACAACATGATCAGCACGACAAATCTAGAGTTGTGAACATTGACTCTGTTCAATCCTGGGATTTCTATTTCAACCAAGCTACAAATCAAGGCTGCCCCGTAAGCTCTTCAATTTTCATTCTAAGAAACCTTTTACCAGTGTTATTTTGATCCTTTTTCAATCCTGCTTTGGTTGCTTCAGATTGTTGTACACTTCACTGCTTCATGGTGTATGCCTTCGGTGGCCATGAACCCTTTTTTCGAAGAACTGGCCTCAACTTTCCAACATGTTCTGTTCCTCTCTGTCGATGTCGATGATGTTAAGGTAACAATCTTATCCTCTTCTCTGTCAATTTTGTTGATGGTTACTTGTTTGGTATTTACCATGAACATGACTTGGATATATACTTTAGGAGGTGGCAAAGAGGATGGAGATAAAGGCCATGCCGACGTTTTTGTTGATGAGGGAAGATGCGGTGGTCGACAAGTTCGTCGGTGCGAATCCGGAAGAGATGAGGAAAAGGGTTGATGGGTTTGTGCAATCCATGGGTGTTGATGCTGCATAGTATATCATTGAACATGTAAAACGTATGGTGGTTGGTGTTTGTCTTGTAAGAAAGGGTGTCTTTCAAGCACATATGTTGTTTTGGTGATTGTGTTCGCCATCGGAGTTGTTGCATTGTTCCATCGTGTCGATGTGTTCCTCAATCTTCGTCCTGTTGACAATTCTAAAATCTTCCTCAAACTTCCGCCGTAAATTGTTCTCTAATATGTATTTGCTGTCACTCTTTTATATGAAAAGTTTCAAATCTCTGAAATTTTCTTAAGGTATCAGAAAACTCGGTAATTTTGTACTCATCTCCATTTAATTATTATCGTTTGACATAATCCTTATCAATTTGATCGTCAATTAAATCTAGAGTAAATTACGTATTTAATACATAATTTATCAGTTTTGTTTTACTTTAATGTTTAAAATTTTAATTTTTTCGTTTCGCTCTTCTTTCTCCTATTTTTTAACTTAAGATTGATTTTTCACCAAATCTATTTAAAGTCACGAAAATTCGAAAATTCATTTAATAGCTTGACGTCCTAATATTCTGATAATGCTTCTCACTGTTCGAATTTGCGAACAAATATCCAAAATCCCTCAAATCTAAAAAAATCTTTAAATTCTTAAAAATGATAGATTTTTTTGTTTAATTTCGTTGATTTTAAGTTAGTTTCTTGGAAAATAAATCCTAAGAAAAGAAATACGTGTGAAATATAAACGTTTTAATATTGATCTTATTGCGGAAGACGACCGATGATTATCAACGACGGCCAAAAATGTATAGTGTAGAAAACAAAAATATTAAAAAGCTCAATAGAAAAATTAACGTTTTAGGCATCAATATTTGTACTAAAACGATATCATTTTATTAATGTCTTTGTTTTTATTTTAGCGATCTAATGAATAACTAAAATTAAGATTCAATATTATGATAAAAGTTTAATAATATAAATAATATACCATTTAAAATTTAGAGTAAACTATTCAAATGATCACTTACTATGGAGTTCGTGTCAATATGACTACCATACTTCCAATTTTAACAATATGATCACATAACTATTTAAGTAATTTCAATATAACCATTATATGGTTTAGATGATATAAATCTCTAACTTGTCGTTAGTCAGTAGCAACTACATCAGTTATACCATTTGTTTTAACAACAAGTGACTATATTGAAACCACTTAAACATTTAATGTGATTATATTACTAAAAATTGAAGCATGGTGATTAGGGGTGTTCAAAATATCAGACTCGGTTGACCCAACTCATCGACTCGGTTGATCCAACTCATCGACTCGTCGATCCAAACATAAAAAAATCAGATAATTCTCTTAAAAATTATTGAACCGGGTCGGGTATCCGGGCTGCGATTTTTCTCGAGTAGTTGGATCGGGTACTTGACCAGTGATTTTTCTCGGGTAGCTAGCCAGGTCTGGGTCAAATTTTTTTATAATCGGATACCCGACCTGACCCGGTAATTTTAATATATATATAAATATATAGTTTCAATTATATTTTTATTTTAGGTTCTTAATATTTTTATCTTAAAATTAAATTTAAAGTCTAAATTTTTCTTAGGTTTGTATTATGTACTTTTAAGTTTTTAATTCTTCAAAAAACTTTTTTATTAATTTTTCAATATAAGATTCGAAAGAAAAAATCACGATTGATATTAATATTTTTAATCTTTTCTTTTGGAAATAAACTTTAATATATATATCGAAATATTTATCCTTAAAACTAACTTCAAATCACTCATTTTTGTGCATGGATTGTGTTTTATGAACTTTTAAATTTTTATATATTTTCTATGTGATTTTAAAAGAATTAAATAAAAAATAAAAAAAATATGTAGATCGAGTACTCGTGACCCGAAAATGCAGGTACCCAGATTTTACGAGTACCCGACTATCGTGTACCTAGACTTAACGAGCCGAATCACGGGCCAACAAATATACAACCATAAGAACCAAGTATTTGATACTTCGAGTACTAAAAAATGTCAGTACCGGTTTTGAACACCCTTAATGGTGATTATATCGACACCAACCCAATAATTAAGTAGGTTTTTTATCATATCAATAATTAAGTAGTCATTTGAGTAGTTTACCATAAAATTTAGGGTAAATTACACAAATGGTCACTAATATTTGAGTAAGTTTTTATTTTTCTACTTAAGTTTCAAAAGTAACAAATCGATCACTAACATTATCTATTTATAACAAATCGATCATTCGACGTTAATTGTCGTTATTGTGGGTAGGGATGGCAACGGATCTTGGACCCGGTAGAGGCCATAGATCCAGATCAATTTTATAGGGTATGGATCTTAAAATTTTGGATCCAAAATATTCGGGTCGTATTTGAATCCTCTTATTAAAATACGGATCTGGGTCTGAATTTAACACAAATACTCTACTAGACCCGTTTACCCATTTATAGAAAAGCTCACCTTTAATTTTAATATATATATATATATATATATATATATATACATATACATATATATGACATAATACTAGGTTTTAAAGTATGAGAGAAATGCCTAACTATTCATACTAATCATCCCATTATGCTTTTTGTTTAAGCGGTGAGTAAAGACAATTGCTTTATTAATATTCCTAATCACCCGTTTATAGCAAATTACTTATATCCGTACTCTTAGCAAATATTAGATCATATTTATTTCACCTTTGCATTATTAATAAAGCAAAGAAAAAGCGGTTACCACTTACTAGAGAGAAGAATATGAAAGATCATGAAATGTAATTAAAGTTAAATCCACACTCCATTAATATTGAGAGAACAAATAATAAAAGATGACTTCATCTTTATTACTTGGTGACTTTAATCGTCAACTCTATTAGTATTTAGTTAAATATAATAACTATATGCCCTATAGAAGAGGAGACAAAAAAACCAAAAAAATGACAGTATTTTGATTAACAATGAATGGGGCTTTGAAACGCTACGTAAAGCTTTTACTTGGAGAAAAGGGCAATTTGAAAGTAAGTGGGTTTAGTGAAACTTGATAAAGGAGTTCCTGGGATCCGTTGTGCTCTATCTTAATGTAAGATATCAAATATTTGTAATTTTTGTTATATATCTGGTATCCACCTTTCGCCATTGTTATAAGTTTTTATTATTGTAATTTTTCTAATTTTTTACACCATATATCATTATTGGTTTGCTGAATTTTCAGAGTTATAGATGAACAATTGAATGTTAATGAAGTTACTCTCAAAGATAGTGATGTTCTAGTCATGTTATTAAAAATTCATTTGAAGTGCCTGAATCAAATGCAATAGAAGGGGATTTTTGAAAGCTTTGTTGAGGTTAAGAATGATCCTGAGAAAGAAAAGGTGCTAAGTAGTGATGTTAAAACAAGTAAGAAATTAATTTCCAAAGCATGGCAATATTTTGAGTTGGTTATGGAGAATGGCATACAAAGAGCAAAATGTAAGAGTTGTAAAAAAACACTTTGCCAATGGAAGTAGTGGAACTTCACACCTTATGAAAAACAAAGGTGAAATGAAAAAAGAAGGGAGGAAAAAATGAAACTAAAGGTGGCATGACAGATTACATGTTAAGAAGACTGATTAAAATTCAACTCTCTGAATTTCTTTTGATTGATTCCCGAGGTTGTTTTTTGCTGGTGCTCTTCTTAACATCTTTTACTTTTCTCAATAGCATGAATTGAATTAAATTGAATGATTCCAATTAAATAAGAGGTCAATGGCAAAAAGTAAAAGCACCAGTCAAACAGAACTCTAACGATCATGTATTAGGCTATTAGCTCTTCCTCTGATCAAATAACATAGTATCTTCACCAAGAGAGCACTTTGGATTTGGCAAATAATAAATTTAAATCCGAATGGCAAAAAGGGAAAACAAATATCTTAAATGTTATTTTGGGATGTTTTAAACTTTTCCTACCACAAATAACAAAGTGTAAAATATATATATTTTTTAAAAATAACCGATATCAAAGAAGTGCATGCCTGAATTGGAGTCCATAAATTCGAAGATATGATTGAAGCATCAAGATTTTCTAAGGAAATCCCAATCGTTGTTGACATCATACCTATAATAAAGATATGATTGTTTCAAACATAATTCATGAATCATACAAGATATCATTAGCTTCTCGAGCTTTACAGAAACAAGAATCATCTCGCCTAAGAAGAGAAAAAAGAAGAAGAAGAAGAGTCGAACGGTCGGTCAAACATACTGAGTCAACTAGTTTAACATGCCATGTCAGCATTCTGATTGTTAAGGGCAAGTGACCAATTTGTAATAAATCGATAATGTTAGTGATTAATTTGTTATTTTTGAAACTTTATTAGACAAAATGAAAATTTTCTCAAAAATTAGTGACTTTTGTGTAGTTTACGCAGAGAAAACCCAATTCCCGAAACACTATTGATATGTCACTCTTGCGAAGCGGAAAGGCCTTGGCCTGGTCTTTTCCTTGCGTGTGGTGGGCACTGTCATCAACGGTGGTGGAATGGAAAAATAAATACTTTAAAATACAGAAAAAAAACCAAAATATGTTGGAATTTATCTCTCAATTCACCAACCCAAATTCAATGAATATATTATTCTTTACCTTTTTCCCCACCACCATCACAAGCTTCCCATCCAAAACCAACCAAATTCACTCGTTTCATATCCCCCTCTTCTGTTCCATTCCCTCTCTCTCTCTCTCTTTCTCCATTTCTGCTACAACCCATTCTTCCACTCCCGTGACTTAACCGAGTCCTTGTCGGGGATATGATATTCCGGCAGCAACCGAACGGGGCGGTACTGGTTTCCTCTGAAAACCCCAACGCATGGATGTTTGATGATTATGGTTTGTTAGACGATCTTCCTTCACTTCACCCTTCACCCTTCAGCCCCTATCTGGTCATCTAATTCCCTCACTTGCTTAAATCCTCTCAGGATCCTTTCTTCTCATTTTTTTATTGATTCCTTTTGAATTTTCGAATGACATTATCATATTAGTTGTACATTTCACGCAATTTCCAGTAGATTTCAGACTTTGGGTTCTCTTGAAAAATGAAATTTTTATGCCTCATTTTAGTGAATTATGTTCACTAAGTAATTGCTTTAATATATTTTGTTATAGTTACAAGTTGGGTTAGCGTTTGGAATTTTGTTTTGCAATTTAATTGGGCGATAAGCTAAGTGGCTGGCTAGCTTCCATGGCTCAGTTACTTGTAGTTCCCTCAAGCTAGGATATTGTTGATTTCTTGTTCTACTATGAACATGCACATTAATCTTTTTTTCTTGAAACTGCAGTGCAGAGTTTAATAAAAAATATTCATTGTGCTTTATTTATTTTAGTATTTTGTTATTTTAATTTATTTAAATAATTATCATAATATGTGGTGAATATTTATTTATTTTGTACATGTCATAAATCATGCATCTCGTTTTCAAATTGATTGAAAGCAATGTTGTCTTACCGTGATTTAATGAAATATTTCCATTTATGTTAATATACGTTGCAAGGGAACATCCTTTTAAATAAAATTATTAAATAAAATTATTTTTATCGAATCAAATATTTAAAAAAGAAGAAGAAATCACTCATTTTCAAATTCATCAAAATCTAAAGGATCGTAATTTAAATTTTGGATTTGAATATATAAAGTTCCACTACTTAGACAACGTATAATTGAGAGGTACTAAATTTGAGAGCTGTAGGAGTGTTAATCATTTTCCACGTGTAATCGACTTCCGAATCCTTAAAAATGAATTTCTGGTAATACACAGACCAATTTTAGCTTTGTAAATAGTTTTTCTTAAATTTATTTTAAAAGATTTTTTTAGTTATTCGACTTACCTAACCAGAAAATTGATGACGACTCCAAATTTTAAATGAAAACCGAAATCCAAATTTTTCGAAACAAAATCTTAATTTAAAAAAAAAATTAATTTATTAATAAAAAATGGTTTTGACACACGTAGCATAGCAAGAGCGTAAACCTTATCGGAGTTCTGGCCAACACTGGCATTGAAGAATCCTCCGTTTGCAGAGACATTAGATGGGAAGAGTGAAGCGAGAAGGTCTTTGCTTTTGCCGTATGCTCTATTTGTGGTAGTGTCATAGGATCTTGGGGCAGCGGCAACACTGGCATTGAAGAAAATCGTATCATAAACAAATTTGGTGACTTAATTGTAACTTAACGTATTAAATTTAATTAATTATAATTTGATAAATCATATATTTAAATACTTTATTATTAATATAGTTTAAACTTGTTTGAAATTTATTTTTGGGGTTTTCATAGTTTAATTTTAAATAAAATAAAAAATCTGATATTTATGTAGATTAATTTTTTTTCAATTTTAAAATCATAAAGCATATTTTTCATATTTTACAATGACGTATATGGTTTACAAGAAAAATCAAATCACGAATTCCTAACCATAAGAAGTGTAGGAACTGTACTAGTTAGCCCCATAGTCCAAGTAAATGGCAAATGGGTCCTAGAGTATGACAGGCACGTAGTAAATTCAATAGTAGGAATAATGGAAAACTGGTCCCATTGCCAAGACTTAGTCGCAGGTAAGACCGATGAATTAAAGACTGTAAGTTTCCATTCAGTTTTGCTTGAAGTTTCAAAATGTGGGTTAAACTTAAAGCTGTTTCTTCAATTCTCTCCTATCTGGTTATCGGCATCGGCCTTGTTGCCGCCGCCCCAAGATGCTATGACAGTGGTAATTTTACCACAAACAGCACGTATGGCAATAACCGGGACCTTCTTCTCGCTTCAAAAAGTGGTATCTAACCCTTCTGTTCTCAATTTGAATGATTACCCGATTTAATTAAACGTTAAAAAGAAATTAGTGCCTAATGTGGTAAAGGGGTTTCTCATGAGTAAATTATCGATTTTTTTAGTCCTAATTATTATTGAAACAAAACGGAACGAGCGTAAACTGGAATGAAGGGACTGCTTTGGAATTTGTTGATCCGATTCTGAGGGATGGATCGAGAAGCGAAATTATGAGATGCATCCATCTCGGGTTGCTTTGTGTTCAAGAAAACATTGCTTATAGACCAACCATGGCCTCTGTGGTTCTCATGCTTAGTAGCTATTCCATGTCTCTTCCGGTTCCACCGAGACCTGCATTTTCTATTAATACCAATACGGAGACAGCAACGATGTCCGAGTCATTGTCATTATCTAATCAATCTGAAAGAGAAGCCATCCAAGACTCTGTCAATGAGGCTTCTATTTCGGAACTAGATCCTCGATGAAGTTCGAATAAATACTTGCATTGCACATCTTCTGTACTTTATGTTTTCTGTATGATTGGTTACGAAATTCAGTGATAAATACATGATGAATTGAGCACTGGAACCTCCTTGTTGACTGATTCAACCCCATTTCTGAAGCTACAGCTTTTATTCGCGTCTTTGTACCAAAAAAGAAATAGAAATTCGGTCGTTATTGATGGTGAATCCTTGTTTCAATAGTGATGGTGATGGGAGCGTGGTTAGGTGCCGTGTTCGGTGCAGCATATTGCGCGTGTTTTTTTGGTGTTGAATTTGGAAGCTGATACTTTTGGTTAATGCTGCGGCCGTCTTTTAGACTTATGTAGGGTAAACTCTAATTACAGTCACTAAACTTTGGGTCATTTTCATTTTTGTTATTGAAATTGAAAAACCTTCATTTGTGTTACTGTCATTAACAAAAAAAGAAAGAAATTATTTCGATCACTGGGTTGTTTAACCATTAACGAAAGCTGACGTGACACGTTAAAATAACCCTAAAGAACTGGACATTATTTGCTCTTTTCGTCGTCATTTAGTGGTTTTTCCAAAAAAAATTATTAATTTTTTTTCTTTCTTTCCTTCAATTAAACTTATTGAATAACATTATAATCTCTTCAAATCTCAATCGAAATTAGAAAAAATATTTTTATCCGTTAATGTTTAATTTGTTGAGTAGTTTGTGGCTATTTTGTGGTATTTGGGAGCTGTTATACGCGTCTAGTTACTACATTTATTGACTTTTCCGAAGTAATTCCATGTTTGCCAAGAAAAAAAATCTATGAATTAATTAAAATCAATTAATCTAAACATTTAAAATGTAAATAAAAACAATCTTAAATTTATAAACAAATAATTTAAAATAATTTCCATTTAATAAAGTAGATTAAGAAAAATTAAAATAAAATTTGAAACTTTTTTGGTCCCCATGTAATGCTAATTTACGAAATGGCTTAATTGTTTTTCCCCCAAAAAAAGTTTAATTTAATATCGGGTAAAGTACATAAATAGTTTCAAACTTTTAGGGTGCTTATATTTTGGTCACCTAACTTTTAAAACTTACAATACAATCATCAAACTTTTAGTTCGTTTTCAGTAATATCCCTGATATTACCTCCTATTAGTTTTATTCGAGGTGACAATTACTTTAACTCTCTTATTTTCTCTTTCTTCTTCTTCTTCTTCTTCTTCTTCTTCTTCTTCTTCTTTTTTCTCTTCTTCCTCGACGGCTAAATAACTAATTATTATCGATGTTGCAGAATACGTCTATCGGATAGAGTAAAACCGCAACTGATAATTTGAGAAAATAAAAATGAAGATAAAGAAGATACAAATTTTACGTGGAAAACCCCTAAATAATATAGGGTAAAAACCACGGGTAATGGTAGAAGAATTTCACTATGAGAAAATATGAATTACAACTTCTCTCAATCTACCAAGGAGAAAAGAATGATAATTCTCTCTTGATAAAAATGAGAAAACAACTCTCAAGAAACTCTCTAAATTCTCTAGTATTGGGAGAAAACTAGAATGATTTGGGATGATTTTGAAGCTAAATGGGTTAGGGTGTTTATAGTTAAAGCTTAAGGACTAATCTTATAAATACCCTAAAGTACAATGACTAAATTGTGATTTTATCATTATCCAAATTCAACTAAAAACCAACTAATTTTCAATGCCATTAATTTTGCACAAAAAGCAGCTACTTTCGGTGCCCCCAAATCTGACTATTAATGTCATCTTTCGGTGGAATTGAAAAAAGAATTTTCAACAATCTCCCACTTGAAGATTTGATTGGAACAAATATATCTTCACACCATTCTTTCTACCTTGTACCATCATGTTGCTTACATTTCTGACAGGCCACATGAGGATCAACACCAAGTAAATTTATCAGCATTAATCGCATTCGTCATGAAATCTGTAATGTTGTCTTTGGTATGGATCTTCTGGATATATGTCGTCCCTTGTTCCACCTTTTGACGAATGAAATGGTATTGAACTCATATGTGCTTTGTCCTTGAATGAAATGCTGGATTCCTTGCTAGATGCAAGGCGCTTTGACTGTCACAAAACAGAAAGGCATACTCTTGATTGTGCCCAACCTCCTCCAATAACATCTTCAACCAACTTGTTTCATTACTGGCTTGTGTAGCTGCTACATATTCTACCTCTATTGTGGATATAGCCACAACTGACTGCAATTTTGAAACCCAACTTACAGCTCCACCAGCAACTTTGAACAAATATCTTGTAGTAGATTTGCATTTATCCAAATCCCCTGCATAGTCAGAATCTACATACCCATTGATTAGTAAGTTTGATCCTCCGTAATATAATGCAACATTTGAGGTCCCTTTTATGTATCTCAGGATCCTCTTTATTGTATTCCAATGCTCTTTGCCCGGATTCACCATGTACCGACTAACCACTCCCACTGCTTGTGCAATGTTTGGTCTTGTGCATATCATAGCGAATATTAAAATTCCCACTACTGATGCATACGGTACTCGAGACATCTCCATCGTCTCTTCTTCACTGCTAGGAATCATACTGGAGGATAATTTGAAGTTAATAGGAAGAGGGGTAGAAATTGGCTTACAATCTTGCATACTGAATTGTGACATGATCTTCTTCAAGTAATTCTTTTATGAAAGCCAAATCTTCCTATTACTTCTGTCTCGACGAATTTGCATCCCTAGAATCTTGTTTGCTGATCCCAAGTCCTTCATTTAAAATTCCCTAGCTAGTTGTGCCTTCAATTCTTCAATATGATCTTTGTTGGGTCCTACAACCAACATATCATCCACATACAACAGCAGTATAACAAAATTGTTATCATCAAACCTCTTGAAATAAGCACAAGAGTATGTATTAATTCTGTTGTATCCAAGGCACATTACGAAGGAATCAAATATTTTATACCAACACCTCGACGCCTGCTTTAGACCGTACATAGATTTGTTCAACCGAAAAACCAAGTTCTTCTTTTCTTTTTCTTTAAAACCTTCAGGCTGAAGCATGTAAATCTCTTCTTCAAGATTTCCATGAAGAAAAGTTGTTTTAACATCTAGCTACTCTAGATGTAAGTTTAATGTAGCACACATATTTCCAAGACTACTCAAACTGTTGTTAGTCGAACCACAGGAGAAAAGTTTTCATTGAAATCAATACTTTCTTTTTGAGCATATCCTTTGACCACCAGTCTTGCATGATACCTCTCCACTTGATCGTCACAATTTCGCTTGATTTTGAAGACCCATTTGTTACCAATTGGCTTCATTCCTTGTGGTAGTGGCATAAGGTCCCATGTATTATTTTTATGAACGGCTTCAATTTCTTCTTGCATCGCCATCATCCACAGTGAAGCATCTGAGCTGTTTATTACCTCCTAGTATGTTGATGGCTCACCGTCATCTGTTAAAAGGTAGTATGCAATATTTCCTTATATAACATAATCTGATTGCTAATTGGGACGTCTTCTAATACGATATGATTGACGAGTTATTGGAGCTTCAGAACTCTCTGGTTCTTGTTCATCATGTGCTGGTTCTGCTTCAGAAGAATCTCCTTGTTCAAACTCTTTTTCCACATGTATCTGTGTAGTCTCTGACTTTTCAGCGCTATTATATTCTTCTTTTATTTGTAGTTTATCCTCTACAAAGATAACATCCCTGCTGATGATCACTTTGCGGGAAGTGGGATCCCACAAGCGATACCCCTTTACACCATCAACATACCCTAAGAATTTGCATTTCCTGGATTTGGATCCAGCTTTGAAATTTCTTGGAAGTTGTACATTACGTACACAATACTTCCAAATACATGGAGGTTCGAATAATCAGCTGGTTTACCAATTCACATCTACATTGGTGTCTTCAGCTCTATTGCAGTTGATGGAGCTCGATTCACCAAATAACATGCGGTATTGACTGCTTCTGCCCAAAATGATTTTTCTAGGCCTGTAACCCTCAACATTGCTCTTTTTCTTCCTAACAAGGTTCTATTCATCCGCTCTGCCACTCCATTTTGTTGAGGAGTGTTCGCCACCGTGAACTATCTTTTGATGCCTTCTTTTTAGCAAAAGTCATTAAATTCTTCACTTATGTATTCTCCTCCATTATCTGTTCTGAAACACTTGATCTTATTTCCAGAATCAAGTTCCACCCACGCTTTGAAGATTTTGAAAGTTGAAAACACATCTGACTTCCCGCAAAGTCTCCTGGAGTAGTCATCAATAAATGAGACAAAATATTTTGCTCCACCTAGGGATATAAATGATGCTTGCCATACGTTAGAGTGAACCAATTCTAGAACACTTTTGCCTCTAGAATTTGATGTGTTGAATTTCAACCGGTGCTGCTTACTTGTTATGCAATGCTCACACAAAGTAAGTGATACATTTGTTAAGCCTAGAAGTAGCTTTTGCTCCAGAAGGACTTTCATTCCTTGTTCTGAAAGGTGCCCAAGTTTCTGATGTCATAGCATTGCAGAATCTGAACTACATGAGGCAACAGAGGCTTCTGCTTCTAGCAAAGTCTCTCCCTTCAGCATGTACAAGTTTGTTGCTATCTTTTCGCCTTTCATCACCACAAGCGCTCCACGGAACACCTTCATGATTCCTTTTCGCGTTTCAATCTTGCTTGCATTATTATCCAACAATTCGTAGGATAATAAATTTTTCTTCAGGCCTTTCACGTGCCACACGTCTCAAACAACTTTGATTGTTCCATCATACATTTTCAATTTGATGGTTCCCACACCAACGATCACTTAAGCATGATCATTGCAACTATACACAGATCCTCCTGAGATAGGTTCATAATGATGGAACCATTCTCTTCTTGAGGTCATTTTATATGTTGCTCCCGAATCAATGAGCCATATATTTGCAAACCATTTTCTTCCTTCCATGGTGGTTGACGCTTCAAAGTATAAAACATCTCCATCATCTAAAGTGCTTGTGGTATTTCCTTGTGGATTGGAGTTTTTATTTAGACTCCAACAATCATTCTTCAAGTGACCCTTCTTTACATAGTTGTAGCACTTTAAATTCTTCTTGCTTCTCGACTTTGATCTACCATGCTTGTGACTGCTGCTTTGGTCACGTTCTGTTGATCTCCCTCTCATCGTTGTCAACGCTTCTGCTTATTGCAGATTACTTGTCTATCTTCTTTGTTCTTGCACCAATTTTCTTCTTGTAGAACATAAGCTGCAACGTCATCGAAGACTAGACTGGTGACATTACTGTTTGTCAAGTTAATGATGAGTTGATCATACGAATCCGGTAGACTTTGAAGTAGAAGTTCAACATGTTATTGTTCTCCTGTTTTACATCTAAAGGATGTAAGATGAGAAAATAAAGTGTTCAGTGTGTTTAAGTGCTCCGTCAATGAAGTAGATTATGGCATATGAAGAGTGTACAATTTCCTCTTAAGGAAAATTTTTATTGTGCAACGATGTGGCCTCGTACAATTTGGTGAGATGATCTCACATCTCTTTAGCTGTCTTCTTCTCCTCGATGCTTGACAATACTTCATCTGCTAATGCTAGATGAAAGTTTTTCATATCATTCACTTCTATCTCGTTCCATTTGCTTTCATCTGTGAAATCTATAGACCTTTCACTGATAGCTGCTAGACAACCGTCTTTCCTCAGGATGACATTCATCTTCAATTTCCACAATGAGAAATTTCTCCCATTGAACTTTTCAATATCAAATTTCGTTGTCATATCTTCTATTATGGATAGCTCTCACTATTTCACTATCGTGAATAATTCTCTGAAACCTACAAAGAATGGGTAATACCTTCTTACTTTCTTATATTGGAGAATCCACCTTTTGGTGGTAACCGCAAAGACAATAAATAGATATTACACGCTCAGATCTAGCTCTGATACCAATTATTACAGAATACGGCTATCGGATAGAGCAAAATCGCAACTGATAATTTGAGAAAAAAATAAAGATAAAGAAGACACAAATTTTACGTTGAAAACCCCTAAATAATATAGGGTAAAAACCACGGGCAACGGTAGAAGAAATTCACTATGAGAAAATAAGAATTACAACTTTTCTCGATCTACCAAGGAGAAAACAATGACAATTCTCTCTTGATAAAAAGGAGAAAACAACTATCAATAAACTCTTTAAATTCTCTAGTATTGGGAGAAAGTTAGAATGATTTGGGATGATTTTGAAGCTAAATGAGTTAGGGTATTTATAGTTGAAGCTTAAAGACTAATCTTATAAATACCCTAAAGTACAATGACTAAATTATGATTTTATCATTGTCCAAATTCAACTAAAAATTAACTACTTTTTGGTGCCATTAATTTTGCACAAAAATAGCTACTTTCGGTGCCCCCAAATTTGACTATTGATGTCATCTTTCGGTGGAATTGAAAAAAGAATTTTCAACAACCGAAAACTAAATAAATGCAAAAACCCAAACAATATATGCATAAAATAGTGAGCAAAAGAACTGTAGTTCACAAATCCATTATATTCTTTATATCATCCAGACTTGATTCTTCCATGTTGAGTTAATCGATTGACGGAATCGGCCAAGAGGGGGTGAATTGACAATTAAAATTTTGGTGGAAGCTTTTGCAGAAAATTGAAAGTAATTGCACAACGATTTAGAGTGGTTCGACTTTATCAACCAAAGTCTACGTCCACTACCTTAGCTATCCACACTAAGGATTTTCCACAAATTCACTAATTTGTCTTTCTTTTGAGGACAAAGAGTAACCTTACAAACCCTCAAGAATTATACCCCAAATTCTTGAGAACACTCTCTCCCAAAGAGAACAATACAAATTTTGCAAACTTACAAGGAAATCCTCACAAGGTAGATTGTTTGCACAATTCTAGAACAAAGAAAAGAACACTAAAAAATGAATACAATTGAGCACAATAAGTGTTCTTGAAAGTAAAATGAATATTGAATGAAAAATAGGCTTGAAATGCTCAAACTTGAGGTTTGATGCTTTCTCTTTGATTCTCTCTTGATTCTAGTTGCTTGATGTTTCTTGTTGTTGATCAATAGCTTCTAAGCTTGTTTAAATACACCTTGAATCATTTCTGAACGTTGGGGATGATTAGTGAAGATAATATAGCCGTTTTAGTGTGAAAACAATTAATAAAACATCTTAGAGCGTGGGGGGAATCGGTACCCCTCTTAGGGAATCGGTTCCCTAAGTGTAAAATTCAAATATTTTGACCGTTACAAAGGGGGGAGGGAATCGATACCCCTGGGGGGGAATCGGTTCCCTCCGAGCATACTGAAAATCTCAGAGCCAAACCATTCAGGGGGAATCGGTACCCCCTTGGGGGGAATCGGTTCCCTCTGAGCAAACTGAAATTTTTGGCTTTGAAACGGTTCGAAATACATTATAAAATTATTTTGAAATTGTTTTAAGATTAAAACTTAATTTTACACTTGAGTAAGGATTAAAATGACTTTTAAAAGATTTAGAGTAATGTTTTGATATTCGAATTATTATATCGAATATACTTAGAAAATCATTTGGAAAATCTTAAAATTCATTTATCTTAATTTGTTATATCGAAATATCAAAATGTATTCAACAATCTCCCCCTTTTTGATATAACAAAACATTTTAGTAATTTTAAGATTTAAAATCAAGTTTTGAAATTACTCCCCCTTACTTTAACATTTCTCCCCTTTTAAAACATTTAACACTAAAACTTTTAAAATGTTTAACACGAAAACATTTAACACTTCTCCCCCTTTTTGTTAAATCAAAAAGACTCGTAAAAGATTTAAAACAAGGTTTTGAAACCAGTTAGCCAACTGAATATAGATTAAGCTGCTAAGATCACAATCAAGAGAAACGTTAGCCATCAGTTTCATAATCAATATTCATAATTAATGTGACATGGAAAAATTGGTCATATTGCTAAAATGATGTAAATGATGCAATAAATTTAACTAAACCAAATATATATAAATTCAACATCCAAACAAATCCAAAGTCTAACAATCCACGAAATCAAACAATCCAAAATATTCAAAATGTTGAAACAATAATCTTTTAGTTCAATAGTTCTAAAGCGAAACATAGAATCAAACATCCGGATCGGGAGGAGGAAAACGAGCTCGCATAGCGGCCATCTCATGTGAGAGTGCATCAATACGTTCATTCATCGAAGCGTTGTTTGTGCACATCTCTCGGAGAATTTCTAATTGTTGAGCTCCCATTGTGGATAAATGGGACTCTATAGAAGTAAAGCGCGAATCCATGGTCGCATATCGGAAATCGAATGTCTCCATAAAGGATTGAAAATATGGAGGCATTTGATGTGTTTGTTGTGCTTGCTCCTCGGGCTGCTCAGGCTCATCTTTGGCTTCATCGATGTCTCGCATTAATTGTTCAAGCTCGGAATCGTCGTCAGCTTCTGGTTGTGCTCGTGAAGAACTAGCTCCCGGAGTATTTTCAGAAGATCGAACCCATTCACCGGTTTCCTTATCCTTAATCCATCCAGTTCTCGTTAAGGAAAGAAGATTAATTTGTTTCTTTAGAGGAAAAGAGGCATCTAGACCAACTCTAAGCTCGGTTTTAGAAAAAAGATTACTCAAAATGCAATCGTAAACTAGAGATGAACAGAGTTTCTTGTTAGGAACAAGATTTACGGTTTCAACAATTTCAGCAAAAAATGATCTGAGGTAGGTTTATTTTAATACTGTTTTCAAAACAATATAACCACCAAAGATCCAAGGCTCTAAGAGTAGAATAACGACCTCCGGATGGTCGAAACCACCAAGAAATCATTAGATGAAGAAAATGTTCATGAAGGTCTAAGACACTTGCACTATCCCTTCTTTTATAACGAGAACCTAAAATTTGTTTTTCATTTGAAATACCATCATTATCTAATCCGAATGCATTGGCTATGTAAGCCGAGTCAATATATAAAAATTGTCCTAGGAGGTAGGAACGAACTCCTATGGTTTCGGTTTCAGTTCGGTTTTTAACACAAACGGCATTAGAATAGAAGATACGAACAAGTTGATGGTAGACAATGGGTTCAAGTTCAAAGAGTTTGTCAAATTTCCACTCTTGTAAAAGAGGAAGATATTTAAAATTAATATCTAACATAGCTTGACGAGAAGGGATACGTTCTTCTCTAATTTTGTAAGAGTCGAAATATTGATAATACCAAAAACGATGATTTCTAGGACCAGGATGATTGAAGCATGAATTTTGGATAGTTATATTGGGATCAGGATTAGGAATTGGATTTTCAGGAATAGGAGGAGGATTTGGAGGTGGATTTGGTTGACGGTATGAGCGACTAGATGATGACCTAGCATGTTTCGGATTGGACATGGTTTAGGAAATCGGAATAGAACGGGTAACCTGCAATTTAAAAAAAACATGTATGTAATTCAATCAATCCCAAAACTCAATTGAGTCCTCAATATTTCAAGGTTCTCTAAACCAAACCTAATGGGCAAAGTTTTTGAAAACTTTTTGAAAAATACGGTTTTGAAAAACAATATATGTATAGTTTTCATAACAACAACATAATTTAATCAAAACACAATAATTTGAAAAACAAAATTTTTTTTATTTCGAAAATTTCAAAATTTTGAAAAATTCTTGTGTTTTTTGATGAAATTAGTTGTAATATCTAGTTTCTAATTACTAAACAATCAATGCCCGATCACTATTTCTATCTAGAACTAATTAAAACTAGTCTTATATTCAAAATCAATGAAATAGAGAGTTTAGAAAAATTTACCTTGAAAGATGAGATTGAGTAGATTTTGATGTTGTTTGCACGATTTTAATGATGCTAGCAGGTTTAGAAGATGATATTTGAAGTGAATTCTGATTAAAACCTTTGATTTGAGGAAAAAATAGAGATAGGGAGTGTAGAGAGGAGAAACAACGGAAGGAAGAAGAAGAAGAGGGTTTGAGCAAAAATGTGAGGTTCTGCCCGATAAAACCAGAACCCCAGGGGGGTATCGATTCCCCTGTGGGGGCAATCGGTTCCCCTTCAAAGGGGGAATCGGTTCCCTCATGAGGGTATCGATTCCCTCTGCACTAAAATGCTAAAATCTGATTTTAAACACACAAAATGCTAAATTAATTTTCTCTAGTGGTATTGGTAACTCATATATTGAAAATTAATCATGTTCAAACAATCAAATTAATCTTTAAACTATATTTGAACATAAAGTTAATTTTTATCAAGAATCATAAACTCCCCCTAACTAATAGCAATGAATGCAATAAAAAATTACTATTCTAAGCATTTTTCATTTAGTCTTAAAAGTACTAAAATTAGTTTAAACACTAAGTGAAGATAGGTTGGTCAAACCTAATTCTCTTCTAAGTGTCCAAAATCTTTCCTTGTCTAAAGGTTTTGTAAAGATATCCGCTAATTGGTGCAAAGTATCAACAAATTCTAGAACTACATCTTCCTTAGTGACATGGTCTCTAATGAAGTGATGTCTTATTTCAATGTGCTTAGTTCTAGAGTGTTGGATGGGATTTTTTAGTGAGACAAATAGCACTAGTATTGTCACACTTGATAGGAATAGTACCTACTTCAATTCCATAATAAAAAAGTTGTTGTTTCATCCATAAAACTTGTGCACAACAACTACCGGCTGAAATGTATTCCGCTTCAGTGGTAGATAATGCAACACAATTTTGTTTCTTTGAAAACCAAGAAATCAACATATTTCCAAGGAATTGGCAAGTACCGGAGGTGCTTTTCCTATCTAATTTGCATCCTCCATAATCCGCATCAGAAAAAGCATGCAAGCTAAAGCTAGAGTCTCTAGGATACCAAAGTCCTAAACTAGGAGTGTCCGTAAGGTATCTAAAGATTCTCTTAACAGCTAGTAAATGTGATTCCTTAGGACATGATTGAAATCTAGCACATAAGCAAACACTAAACATAATGTCCGGTCTACTTGCAGTTAGATAAAGCAAAGAGCCAATCATTGACCTATACAATTTAACATCTACACATTTACCTCCTTCATCTAAGTCAAGCTTTGTTGAAGAGCTCATTGGAGTATCATGAGGTTTCCCATTTTCCAGTCCAAACTTCTTTAGCATATCTTTGACGTACTTAGCTTGATTGATGAAGATGTCATCTTTTCTTTGCTTGATTTGGAGTCCCAAGAAATATGAGAGCTCCCCCATCATGCTCATCTCAAACTCACTTTGCATTAGCTTAGAAAATTCTTGGCAAAGAACATCATTAGTAGAACCAAATATTATATCATTAACATAAATTTGAAATACTAATAAATCTTTACCTTTATGCTTTAAAAACAATGTAGTGTCAACCTTCCCTTTTGAAAAGCCTTTTTCTATTAAAAAATTTGACAATCTTTCATACCAAGCTCTAGGAGCTTGTTTTAAACCATAAAGAGCTTTTGTCAATTTAAGAACATGATCCGGAAATTTTGAATCTTCAAAACCTGGAGGTTGTTCCACATACACTTCTTCCTTTATAAAACCATTTAAAAATGCACTTTTAACATCCATTTGATATAATTTAAATTAATGAAAACATGCAAATGCTAATAACATTCTAATTGCTTCCATCCTAGCTACGGGAGCGTATGTTTCATCAAAGTCTATGCCTTCTTCTTGAGTATACCCTTAAGCAACAAGTCTAGCCTTGTTTCTCACTATATTACCACTCTCATCAAGCTTATTCCTAAATACCCATCTAGTACCTACAGTAGATTTATTACTAGGCCTTTCAACTAATGTCCATACTTTACTTCTCTCAAATTGATTTAATTCTTCTTGCATAGCCATAATCCAATGTTCATCATTTAATGCTTCTTTAATATTCTTAGGCTCTATGCATGAAATAAATGCAACATAATTACAAATATTTCTAAGAGAAGATCGAGTTGTTACCCCTTTGGATGGATCACCTATAATCTCACCATCCTTGACATAGTTGTACTCTCTTGGATAAGATACTTCCCTTTCTTCAATGGTTGGATTCTCAAGAGGATCATGAGTTTCCTCATTTTTCGTTTCTTCCTTTGATGATGGTTCTCCAACGTCATGTCTAACATCATTTGTATTTATAAAACCTACATCATCATTCACACAAGAATCCTTCCTCGGAAGGGGATTATCATCGAAAAAAACATGTATAGACTCTTCTACAACTAAAGTTCTTTTATTAAATACTCGATAAGCTTTAGAATTTAAGGAATAACCCAGAAAAATTTCTTCATCACTTTTAGCATCAAATTTGCCAAGGTTTTCTTTACCGTTGTTTAAAACAAAACATTTACATCCAAAAGGATGAAAATAGCTAATGTTAGGCTTTTTATTTTGAAAATTTCATATGGAGTTTTCTTTAAAATTGGCCTAATCATTACTCGATTTACAACATAACAAGCGGTATTTGTGGCTTCCGACCAAAAATATTTTGGCAAATTATTTTCACAAAGCATGGTTCTAGCCATTTCTTCTAAAGTTCGATTTTTCCTCTCAACAACTCCATTTTGTTGAGGGGTTCTAGGTGCTGAAAAAATAATGGCTAATACCATTAGAATTACAAAACTCAATAAATCCAAGATTTTCAAATTCAGTGCCATGATCACTCCTAACACTAGTTATAGAGTAACCTTTTTCATTTTGGATTATTTTTGAAAATGTGATGAAATGTTCTAATGCTTCATCTTTAGTACTTAAAAATAGAACCCAAGTATATCTAGAATAGTCATCTACCAAGACAAATGCATATTGTTTTCCACCCAAGCTAGTAGTCTTAGTTGGCCCAAAAAGATCTATATGGATCAATTGTAATACTCTACTAGTTGATACGTCATTAATGGATTTAAAAGAAACTCGCTTTTGTTTTCTTTTAGCACAAGCATCACATATTTTATCATTATCAAATTTAAGCTTAGGCAACCCTCGAACTAAATCACCTTGAATTAGTCGTTGCAAAATACTCATACTATTATGTCCTAGTCTCCTATGCCATAACCAACTATCATGTTCATCCTTAGCAACTAGGCACAAATTAGTCATATCAATAGAATCTAAATGAACCATGTATATGTTTCCTATTCTATGACCAACAATCATAATCTGATTAGATGCAATGTCAATGACTTTACAACCATTAATATCAAACATGACATTGAATCCCTTATCACAAAATTGACTAATACTTAATAGATTATGCTTTAATCCATTCACATATAAAAACATTCTTAATTTGTATAGAAGAGGTATTACCAATAGTACCAATACCTTCAATGTGACCTTTTGAATCATCACCAAAAGTCACTTCTCCTCCATTTTTGGCGTTAAGCTTAATGAACCGACTTTTGTCTCCGGTCATGTGTCTTGAGCATCCACTACCAAGGTACCATGAGTTTGAATTTGTTTCTCGTGCCTTGTAGCAATGCTCTTTTTCCTACAAGCATAGATTAATTTCTAATTTTTGGTACCCAAATTCTTTTGGGTCCATATTCATTAGTTTCTAAAATCCTAGTCCCCTTAGGTATCCATTTGTGTAGGATATCATTATCTTTAGTAGTAATGAGCTCTTTAGGAACCCATATACTTCTAACGATTTTTCCATTAGAGGTTCTTTGGGGACCTCTATGATTGTGGTTTTTAAAACTTTTTCTAACAAATTTGGATTTTGAATTTTATCCATTTTCAAAATGTTTTGTTCCAACTTTATCAAAAGAAGCTTTAAGATCATCAATTTTCTTTTGATGATCATCATTGACCTTTGAAAGTAAATTTTGCAAATCTAAATTTTTCTTTTCAAACTCTTCTAGTTTGATTTGCAAATCTTTGATTTTACTTTCAAGATCGTTGTTGGTTTTGGATATGAGTTTATTTTTATTTTTCAATTTTGAAACATCATTTTTATATTTTAAAAACAATTTCTCATAATCTGAAGCCAACCCATTATATTCCTCTAATAGCTCATCATATGATAAATCATCAAAATCAGATGAGTTAGAGGTTACCTTAGAATCTCCCCCGAATGCCATCAAGCACAAGTTTGCTACTTCTCGTTCCTCTTCATCGGAACCTTCTTCATCGCTCCATGTAGCCACATGAGCCTTGTGCTTATTCTTTGATTTACCCTTCCTCTTCAATTGTGGGCAATCATATTTGACATGTCATGGCTTTTTGCATTCATAGCAAATGATCGGGTCCTTCTCTTTTGGTTCATTTTTGAGGCCTTCATTTCGTTTGAATTTTCTTCCTCGGTAAGGTCTCATCATTTTTCTGAACCGTTTGGCAAACAATGCCATTTCCTCGTCATCGTCATCTTCATCCGAATCACTCTCATCTTTTGTGGATTTGAGAGCAACTCCAATATTTTTCTGTTTCTCCTTCTCATTTGGTGTCTCTTCAATTTTATCAAGGCCCACCTCATCTTCAAGCATCATTTCATGAGTGAGGAGTGAACCGATTAGCTCTTCAATAGTTAAGGACGTTAGGTCCTTAGACTCGATGATTGTCGTCTTCTTTGATTGCCACGATTTTGGGAGGGAGTAGACTAACTTCCTCACAAGCGTTTCATTTGAAATGATCTCTTCATATGATTTGAGACCATTGACAATCGTTGAAAATCTATCCGTCATAGCTTTGATATCTTCATTTGGTTTCATCCTGAAATTTTCATAGCTATGCGTTAGAATACTAATTTTAGATTTCTTTACCTCATCGGTACCTTCATGAGTGACTTGAAGTTTTTCCTATATTTCTTTGGCAGTTGTACAAGATGAAACTCTTACGTATTCATCTGGTCCAAGAGCACAAAATATGATATGGATGGCTTTGGAGTTGAGCTGGAACATTTTTGTCTCTCATTCACTCCACAATCTTGGATGAGTGAGAGACTTGATGTATCCTTCTACTATGACATTCCATGCTCCCATGTCACTTGCTTGAATAAAGTACATCATTCTATTCTTCCAATAGGCATAGTTAGCCCCATTAAAGAAATGAGGCTTGTTGACGGGAATCGAATCGAGACCGGAGTCGAAGTTTGAAGCGGAGGCCATTGATGACTTTGATTATTGATATAACTCTTCCCGAATCGACTCAAGAGGCGATTAAACCTTCAAATGAGTTAGGCTCTGATGCCAATTGTTGAGTTAATCGATTGACGGAATCGGCCAAGAGGGGGGTGAATTGGCAATTAAAATTTTGGTGGAAGCTTTTGCAGAAAATTGAAAGTAATTGCACAGCGATTTAGAGTGGTTCGACTTTATCAACCAAAGTCTACGTCTACTGCCTTAGCTATCCACACTAAGGATTTTCCACAAATTCACTAATTTGTCTTTCTTTTGAGGACAAAGAGTAACCTTACAAACCCTCAAGAATTATACCCCAAATTCTTGAGAACACTCTCTCCCAAAGAGAACAATACAAATTTTGCAAACTTACAAGGAAATCCTCACAAGGTAGATTGTTTGCACAATTCTAGAACAAAGAAAAGAACACTAAAAAATGAATACAATTGAGCACAATAAGTGTTCTTGAAAGTAAAATGAATATTGAATGAAAAATAGGCTTGAAATGCTCAAACTTGAGGTTTGATGCTTTCTCTTTGATTCTCTCTTGATTCTAGTTGCTTGATGTTTCTTGTTGTTGATCAATGGCTTCTAAGCTTGTTTAAATACACCTTGAATCATTTCTGAACGTTAGGGATGATTAGTGAAGATAATATAGCCGTTTTAGTGTGAAAACAATTAATAAAACAGCTTGGAGCGTGGGGGGAATCGGTACCCCTCTTAGGGAATCGGTTCCCTAAGTGTAAAATTCAAATATTTCGACCGTTACAAAAGGGGGGAATCGATACCCCTGGGGGGGAATCGGTTCCCTCCGAGCATACTGGAAATCTCGGAGCCAAACCATTCAGGGGGAATCGGTACCCCATTGGGGGGAATCGGTTCCCTCTGAGCAAACTAAAATTTTTGGCTTTGAAACGGTTCGAAATACTTTGTAAAATTATTTTGAAATTGTTTTAAGATTAAAACTTAATTTTACACTTGAGTAAGGATTAAAATGACTTTTGAAAGATTTAGAGTAATGTTTTGATATTCGAATTATTATATCGAATATACTTAGAAAATCATTTGGAAAATCTTAAAATTCATTTATCTTAATTTGTTATATCGAAATATCAAAATGTATTCAACATTCCAGCTTCTTCAATGGTTACATGGTACTCCTATAGCTCGAAGATAACTTCAACTCTCAAAATTC
The DNA here is from genome assembly GCF_006381635.1 of Hibiscus syriacus. Classification (NCBI taxonomy): domain Eukaryota; kingdom Viridiplantae; phylum Streptophyta; class Magnoliopsida; order Malvales; family Malvaceae; genus Hibiscus; species Hibiscus syriacus. The sequence continues at coordinate 2,199,299 of NW_024062223.1, read as the reverse complement.
TTCTTCTTTGTTCATCGATGAGTTTGACACCAGTTTTAACCCGTCACTCGGTGATATCAATGGCAATCATGTTGGTGTTAATGTTAACTCGGTTGTTTTTTTGGCCTCAGTTGATGTTTTGCTCAAGGGTTTGATCTCAAAAGTGGAAAAAATAACAGCTTGGATTGAGAACGGTGATTCAACCTAGTAAGTTCAGACATGTCTTAGTTATTCATGGATTAAGCCTACATGTCCTTTTCCTATTGCACAAATCAACCCGAGGAACCAATTTAAAGAATATTTGCATGGTGGGCAGATGCATTAAGCCCCTTAAGGGTCAAGTGTATCCTGATATTTTGAAAATGATTAAGTTTAGTCTAATGTGTTAAAGAAAATGAAAAATAAAAATAGTTCTATACCAGTTAATTTTAAGAAAAGAATAATAAATTTTTAGACATTTATTTTAATTTTTGGATCCGTCACTGCTTGCATGTTGATTTCTCGACTTCGAAAGGACTCGATTCATCGATGCACATCATCGACCATTGATATTTCGAAACATTCACCACTTCCATTGAATTAGGCTATTGTTTCATGTGGTTTCCATAGGATTCATCAACCATTAATGATCCTCATAAAATCAGACTAAAGATTGGGAATATGTGGAGTCTATTAGGATCTTTAATGGCTTTTGTCGTCGTAATAATATCAGTTTCGGTCACCTGTTTCGTCGTAATGAGGAAGAAGAGTGTTAGATGAATATGTTTTTTTTAATTTTTAATACAATATTTTGGGGGTGATAGATTTATTATTCTAAAAATAAATAATAAATTAACGGTTAGGTTACAGTTAATAACTGCTATAACCATTATAATTATTGAAATTTTTTATTTATAGGTGATAATCTTGTAATTCTATTATCGATATTTTTTTGATAATTCCATTTCATTACCCAAGAAAAGCAGAAACCTGCTATATAAACAACAATTTAACTCCTGCTAATACAAACAACAATTTAACTCCTGCTAATACAAACAACAAAAGAAATAACCATTACAAGTGAACCCCAACCTTAAGAAATATCTCATTTCACACAAAGGGAATCGTTCCTAGGATCAACATTGTTGATAGTCCATCCTTTTAGCCGAATCTGAATAGTTTCTTTGATGTCCTTCAATACATTACCCACCAGTCTAGTTTTCCCCCCAAAAAGCCTACTATTTCTCTCCTTCCAAATGTCATACGCATGACCAGCCCAAGCAAGCTTAATCACCCTCACAAGGAGAGATTTCCCTTTAAAACAGTGAACGATCCATGCCAACTCCCTATCCCCGTAGCTAACCCTATGAGTTACATCACACAAAGTAAGGATGTCACCCCACAACTCCCTCACAAAATCACAATCAAAGAACAAGTGATCCCTAATTTCAGCCTCAACACCACAAAGCACACACTTATCACTCTCAATGCTTAATCCCATTCTCAAAAGTCTTATCCGAGTAGGAAGCCTATTACATATATTTTATTGATAGGTTACAATTCATAGTTTATGTTGCAACTTAATTATTTATTAAATACATTAAAAGATTTTGGTTTCCAAAAGGCGCAACCTAAATACCGAAAAATAAATTCAAAATTTTATCCTTACAACTTAAAATATAAACCTGAAAACTGAAATTTTTAATAACAAACTTTACAAATGCTTCAAGGTTGTGCTCTTTTTGTTTCAGGTAACGCTTGTAGATGTATATCATGTAGATGTAATTATTATTCGAATTAAATATTTTTAAAAAATAATACTTCATTTCATTATTGAGACCACTTCTTAAGTTAATTCTATCATTAAATTTGTTTCAATGCAAATGATCATTATTAATTTATTACTTGTGGTCCTATGTATGGTTTGCATAATTAAGGTAAGGTTGGAGTCCTAAAACAATAACCTCTATTAATCAGCTCAATACATTGAGTACGACAAATCGGTTCAAAAGTTTGCGTAAGAAAAGTCAATGAGAGGAACGAATGTAAGATTTTATTTTCGAGTGAATTTATAAATTATTAATGGTAGAATTTATAAAATTTTAGAGATTACAGAAATAAATTATCAACAAAAAATAGAAAATACTTAAATTATATGAAAATTAAAAATTTTCAACCCATTATTTCTAACCAAAATTAAACCCAACAATCAACCAATAACTCGATTAAATAGATTAAAATGGGTTTGGAAAGCTCACCAACGACGGACGGATGAAACCGACGACGACAAGGTAACCAACCGGTTGGGTTTGGGTGGACGAAGACGGTGAGTTCAATGGTGCAGACGGTGAGGCGAGATGATGGCCGAGGCGAGTAGAACCGAAGCAAAATCGTACGGTGGCGGCGTCGAGGGTTTTGACGAAGCTTCTCCACAAAAAATAGTATCTCCTTTAGACAAATTGACAGAGGGGTTTTGGACGCGGTGGCCTGGTGCTTCGATTAGAGGCGACGGTGACCTACACCGCTGGCCGAAGCATAGAGCGATGAGGAGGGCTTCCAAACGATCTCTCTCTCTCTCCATGCGATTAACGGCGGCCTAAACGGGAGATCTAAGGGTCAGGGTTGGATCGCCAGTCGTTTTTTAGTTCATGGCTACGACGGTGCACGAGACCACCGACCAGAAGTGGCTAACCGAAGGGGCGATGGTAGGGTCGTTTGGTTTGGGGTTTGGGTTTTCGGGGTCTTGGTTTTCCAACACACAGGGGTTTTCTCTTATTTTTATTTTTCACTGACCAGAATAAATGGGACAATTCAGGGTTAAGTCCCTGAACTTCACACGTGTTCCAAAAATGAGCTGCAAACTTTTGAAAATTTGCAATTTGTTCCACAACTTTCTTTTAATTAAATTTTGGGGTGTTATAGCAACACTGACATTGAAGAAAAACGTATCATAAATAAATCAAAGTCGAGCGACGTGAACAACCATCCTGGAATGCAAATAGCGTATCCAAGTCCAATATGATGGTAAAAAACAAGAAAGATCAGCATAATAACAAATAAGTATCATCTTGATCAGTTATTACGATGTCAAATTCAACCCTGAAAAAAAATAAACTAAAACAACAATCAATTAGACAAAAATATACCATAAACACAAAAAATGTGTCATAAACAAATTTGGTGACTTAATTGTAACTTAACGTATTAAGTTTAATTAATTATAATTTGATAAAATCATATCTTTAAATACTTTATTATTAATATAGTTTAAACTTGCATGAAATTTATTTTTGGGTTTTAATAGTTTAATTTTAAATAAAATAAAAAAACTGTATTTATGTAGATTAATTTTTTCAGTTTTAAAATCATAAACAATATTTTTCATATTTTACAATGACGTATATGGTTTACAAGAAAAATAAAAAATTCTTAACCATAAGAAGTGTAGGAACTGTACTAGTTAGCCCCAGAGTCCAAGTAAATGGCAAATGGGTCCTAGAGTATGACAGGCACGTAGTAAATTCAAAAGTAGGAATAGTGGAAAACTGGTCCCCTTTGCCAAGACATAGTCGCTGGAAAGACCGATGAATGAAATACTTTAAGTTTCCATTCAGTTTTGCTTGCAGTTTCAAAATGTGGGTTAAACTTAAAGCTGCTTCTTCAATTCTCTCCTATCTTGTTATCGGCATCGGCCTTGTTGCCGCTGTTCCAACAAGATGCTATGACACTGGTAATTTTACCACAAACAGCACGTATGGCAATAACCGGGACCTTCTTCTCGATTCACTCCCTCGTAATGCCTCTGCAAACGGTGGATTCATTACCGCTACTATTGGCCAGGGCTCCGACAAAGTTTACGCTCTTGCTATGTGCAAAGGAGACTCTACTCCAGACGAATGTTTTAGCGTTGTCAATTACACAATCCACGAGCTCATGGACACTTGTCCCAACCAGAAAGAGGCCTATTCATGGGCAGGGGATTTCTGTATTGTGCATTATGCAGATCACATATTTTTCGGAACCCCGGACCTAGAACCCTCTTGGGAAGTCTATAATACGGGAAACATCACATCGAACTTAACCGAATTCGATACGGTTTGGGAGAGTTTGATAAACAGTGTGGTGAGTAAGGCTTCCAAAGGCTCTTCTAGTCTCAAGTACGCAACTGGGGAAGCAGACGTTACGGTGTTCGAGAAGATATATTCACTAATGCAGTGCACTCCAGATTTATCGGAGCAGCGTTGTGACTACTGCCTAAGGCAATCCGCAAGTCGCTATGAAAGCTGTTGCCATGGGAAGCAAGGAGGTGTTGTTTGGAGGACTAACTGTTATTTCCGGTGGGATTTGTATCCCTTCTATACAGCCAATGCTTCTACAACGGTGTCTTTGTCTCCTCCACCCTCACCTTCTAGTCCTCCGCCACAGTCAGTGAACTCCGAAATCAGAAAAGGTAAGTACCGGTCTGCAAGATGCATGCTGAACATTAGTCATTATAATGTTGTCTAAAGGTACTTACAATGTTCTTGCTTGTACAGAAGGGGGAGGCATTTCATCCCGAACATTAGTCATTATAATTGTTCCCAGCGTCACCTTCATCGTAGTGCTTGTCATACTTGGAATTGTTGTTCTTCCCATGAGGATCAAGAAAAAGAAACAGAATGATCAAAGTAAGTTAGCCTTTTTGATTTTTTTTGTTTTACTGTTGTAGTCTTATAACAAAAGATAATTCACTAATAACCAATCCTTTGCAATGTTATGCAACTTAAATGATTCTTTGTTAACCTGCAGATAACAAGATGCACGTTGAATCGCTGCAAATCGACTTTCATGCAGTGAGAGCTGCAACAGAAAACTTCTCCGATGCAAACATGCTTGGACGAGGTGGATTCGGTCCTGTTTATAAGGTCATTTAAGACTTGCTGTATGAAAATTTCCATCATCACAAAGAAAAAAGACGGAATGAATATGTGACAGTGAATACTAGGAAATAATAGTTGTTATTTTCCCTCATTGTTCCTTGTTCCGAATTCTATCAGGGTAAGCTTGAAGATGGACGAGAGGTAGCTATAAAGAGGCTGTCCGAAAATTCGGGACAAGGAACACGAGAATTCAAGAACGAAGTCATGCTATTGGCGAAGCTTCAACACAGGAATCTGGTTAAGCTTCTTGGTTTTAGCTTCGAACAAAAAGAAAGGGTTCTAATCTACGAGTTTCTTCCCAATTCAAGCCTTGACAACTTTATATTCGGTACCGTTTCAATCCTTCTAAACTACACCTATTGAACATGCATTTTAGTCCTATAATTTTACGAGTTTTGCAGATCCACTGAAGCGATTACTACTAAACTGGGACAAGAGGTACAAAATTATAGAGGGAACAGCCAAGGGACTGGTTTATCTCCATGAAGATTCTCAGTACCGAATCATCCATCGGGACTTAAAAGCAGGCAACATATTGTTGGATGAAGAGATGAATCCTAAGATCTCAGATTTCGGAATGGCGAAATTGTTTGCGGTTGATCAAACTCGAGCCGATACAAGCAAAATCGTCGGGACCTAGTAAGTATCATGAATGATGAGATTTTATATCTAGTTTGTTACATTTATTCATTGAAATGTATCCGTATATGCAGTGGCTACATGGCTCCAGAGTATGCATGGCATGGTCAATATTCAGTTAAATCTGATGTTTATGCCTTTGGAGTGTTAGTTTTAGAAATCATTAGTGGGCACAGAATCAACAGCTTCACCAACCAAGTAGGAGAGACTCTGCTTACCCATGTAAGATCTCCATACTCTGGTTATGGTATATAATGGAATTGATGTTGCTAAAAGACAATGTAAGTTCATACCGTCGAACATTTGCAGGCATGGAGAAACTAGAATGAAGGGACTGCTTTGGAATTTGTTGATCCGATTATGAGGGATGAGTCGAGAAGCGAAATAATAAGATGCATCCATCTCGGATTGCTTTGTGTTCAAGAAAACATTGCTTATAGACCAACCATGGTCTCAGTGGTTCTCATGCTTAGTAGCTATTCCATGTCTCTTCCGGTTCCATCGAGACCTGCATTTTCTATGAATACCAACACGATGTCCGAGTCATTGTCATTATCTAATCAATCTGAAAGAGAAGCCATCCAAGACTCTGTCAACGAGGCTTCTATTTCGGAACTAGATCCTCGATGAATTTCGAATAAGTACTTGCACTGCATATCTTCTGTACTTTATGTTTTCTGTATGATTTGTTACGAAATTCAGTGATAAATACATGATGATTTGAGCACTGGAACCTCCTTGTTGACTGATTCAACCCCATTTCTGAAGCTACAGCTTTTATTCGCGTCTTTGTACCAAAAAAGAAATAGAAATTCGATCGTTATTGATGCTGAATCCTTGTTTCAATAGTGATGGTGATGGGAGCGTGGCTAGGTGCCGTGATCGGTGCAGCATATTGCGCGTGTTTTTTGGTGTTGAATTTGGTAAGCTGATATTTTGGTTAATGCTGTGGCTGCCTTTTAGACTTTTTTAGGGTAAACTCTAATAACAGTCACTAAACTTCGGGTCATTTTTATTTTGGTTATTGAAATTGAAAAACTTTCATTTGAGTTACTGCCATTAACAAAAAAAGAAATTATTTCGATCACTGGGTTGTTTAACCATGAACGAAAGCTGACGTGACACGTTAAAATAACCCTAAAGAACTGGACATTATTTGCTCTTTTCGCAGTCATTTGGTGATTTTTCCAATAAAAATTATTAATTTTTTTCTTTCTTTCCTTCAATTAAACTTATCGAATAATATTATAATCTCTTCAAATCTCAATCGAAATTAAAAATAATAATATTTTTATCCATTAATGTATAATTTGTTGAGTAATTTATGGTTATTTTGTGGTATTTGGGAGCTGTTATACGCGTCTAGTTGCTACGTTTATTGTCTTTCTCGAAGTAATTCCATGTTTGCCGAGAAAAAAATCGATGAAGTAATTAAAATCAATTAATCTAAACATTTAAAATGTAAATAAAAACAATCTTAAATTTATAAACAAATAATTTAAAATAATTTCCATTTAATAAAGTAGATTAAGAAAGTCAAAATAAAATTTGAAACTTTTTTTTGTCCCCATTTAATGCTAATTTACGAAATGGCTTAATTGCTTTTTTTCCCAAAAAAAGTTTAATTTAACATTGAGTAAAGTACATAAATAGTTTCAACTTTAGGGCGCTTGTATTTTGGTCATCTAACTTTTAAAACTTACAATACAATCATCAAACTTTTAGTTTATTTTCAGTAATATCCCTAATATTACCTCCCATTAGTTTTATTCGAGGTGACAATTACTTCCATTAACTCTCTCTTTCTCTTTCTTCTTCATCTTCTTTTTCTCTTCTCCTCCCCGACAGCTAAATAACTAACTATTACCGAAAACTAAATAAATGCAAAAACCCAAACAATATATACATAAAATAATGAGCAAAAGAACTGTAGTTCACAAATCCATCATCTTCTCCATATCGTCCAGACTTTATTCTTTCAGCTTTTTCAATGACTACATGGTATGCACTGCTCGAAGATGATTCAAGGCGCAATGCAACCTGTTACGTTACCATCGAAACCAGATTTATTATAGGTTATTATAATATAAACAATTAAAGCCTTATAACTCATAACAGAGTTGCACTACACGTGTCTAATACAAACCAAATTAAAACATATTATACTTACTAATGTTCAAGATGAAACAAATATTACAGTTAATTTGGGTAAATTTGGAATCGTACTTCAGGAGAATGTGAACTCTCCTCAGAGAAGGAGCTATAGCTGAAATGACTAATAATGTTGGTGAAGCTATAGGCTCATGTTACTATGTTAATTTCCAGTGCACTCTAGCAGATGGTAATGAAATTGCAGTTAAAAGGCTGTCGAAAACTTCGAGTCAAGGGCTGCTTGATCAAGAATGAAGTCATGTTAATGCCAGATTATAACATAGAAATCTTGTGCGGCTCTTGGGATGTTGCTTACTGTTAGATTGTTGTCAAAGAGGAGAAAAGGAAGAGTAGGGGGAATGTTAGATGGCTATCAAAGAAGTGTTACACGTGTATGAGGAGGTAGTTATTTTGTTAGTTTGGTTAACTAGGTCTGTTAGTTTGTTAGTTGGTTACTGGGGAGCTGATGAGCTTAACCTTTCTTATAAATGTACTGTCCTTGCTGAGATGAATAAAAAAACACATACTTTCCTGAATGTTAGATGGCTATCAAAGAAGTTTACACGTGTATGAGGAGGTAGTTATTTTGTTAGTTTGGTTAACTAGGTCTGTTAGTTGTTAGTTGGTTACTGGGGAGCTGATGAGCTTAACCTTTCTTATAAATGTAATGTCCTTGTTGAGATGAATAAAAAAACACATATTTTCCTGTGTAATTTCTCTATTCTTTTTACTTCTCAACATGGTATCTTTCACCAATGTCCTGGGAATTTTGGTTTCACGCTTCTAAACTGCCAACATGGAACCGACAAACTGCCATCGCCATGGGCATCGCAAAGTCCCTTGGCTTCGAAACCCCTTTCTCTATGCTCTCTGGCAATGAAATCTTCTCTCTGGAAATGTCGAAAACAGAAGCTCTAATGCAAGCGTTTCGAAAGTCTATCGGCGCAAGAATCATGGAAGAAACCGAAGTGATCGAGGCGAAGTCGTTGAAATCCAAATAGATCGTCCGACAGTTTCTGAGGATACTGGTGAAATCCGAGCTGAGGTGAGGAAACAAATTGACACAAAGGTGGCAGAGTGGAGAGAGGAAGGAAAGGCAAAAATTGTGCCTGGTGTTCTCTTTATTGATGAGGTGCACATACTTGATATTGAGTGCTTTTCTTTCCTGAACCGTGCTCTTTAGAATGAGATGGCCCCGATATTAGTAGTTGCTACAAATAGAGCAGTAACTTCAATCCGTGGCACAAACTACAAATCCATGTATGGAATTCCAATCGATCTCTTGATCAGCAACAGGTTCTATGATCTTCCTGTGAAACATGACAACTGTATGGAACCTGGTTGTGAGGTTTACTTGCTTAGAATTGGTAGAGCAGGGCATTTCGGCCGCAAGGGAGATGTGTTCAACTTACTCTGTGGTGATGCGGACCAAATGTTTCAATGATGTTGTTGGTGTTTGGTTTGTTTCACATTGTTGTTATAGAATAGGTTTTTTTTAGAATTTGTTTTTTTGTTGAATGTTCTTCCACATCAAAAGTTTGCATCGATTCAAGTCGAACGGAGTGAGCATCAGCACTTCCGATTCAAGTCGAACGGAAGGAAGCATCGGAACTTCCGATTCAAATCGAACGGAAGGAAGCATCGACACTTCCGATTCAAGTGAACGGAAGGAAACATCGGCACTTCCGATTCAAGTCGAACGGAGGGAAGCATCGGCACTTCCGATTCAAATCGAACGGAAAGAAGCATCGGTACTTCCGATTCAAGTGTTCATTTTTTTTTTCATCAAAAAGGAAAAGTAGAGGGAATGTTAGATTGTTGTCAAAGAGGAGAAAGGAAGAGTAGGGGGAATGTTAGATGGCTATCAAAGAAGTTACACGTGTTTGAGGAGGTAGTTATTTTGTTAGTTTGGTTAACTAGGTCTGTTAGTTTTGTTAGTTGGTTACTGGGGAGCTGATGAGCTTAACCTTTCTTATAAATGCAATGTCCTTGCTGAGATGAATAAAAAACACATACTTTCCTGTGTAATTTCTCTATTCTTTTTACTTCTCAACACTTACAGAAAAACGAAGAGTTGCTTATATATGAATTCACGCCCAACATGCCTTGACGTGTTCCTATTTAGTTTGATTCTTCAACCTTTTGATACCAATATTATCTCATTCATAAACATAACAAATTTCAATGTTTACTTAGTCCATTTTTTCTCTTTTTCGAGATTTATCAGATTCGAGTTTAGCTGCACAACTGACTTGGCAGAACGATTCAACATCATTAGAGGAACTGCCAGTGGTATCATGTATCTGCACGAAGATTCTCGCCTTAGAATCATCCATAGGACCTTAAAGCAAGTATTGTTTTACTTGATCATGAAATGAACCCAAAAATTTCAGACTTTGGCATGGCAAAATATTTCAGTGGAGATCAGAACGATGCAAATACAAATAGAGTAGTAGGAACATAGAAAATCTATACATTCTTTCCATGATTATCGAAAACACATTGAAAAATCAGTTTGGTTTTTGTAAAGTTTTCGATGATTATCGAATTATGTTTTAAACATTGTCTCTTATGAACTAAAACAGTGGATACATGGCACCTGAGAATCCTATGGAAGGGCAGTTTTTTGTCAGGTCTGATGTTTTCAGTTCGGAGTTCTTTTGCTGGAGATTATAACTGGAAAAAAGAATAACGGGTTTCATTTATTGGAACATGGTGAAAGCCTCTTGATTTTTGTATGTTCTCTTATCCGATCTTCAATGAATATATTAATCTGATATTATATACAAGAGGCTAATTCTAAGTGATGATTGTAGGCATGGAAACTATGGTCGAAAGGTGAAGCAATGGAGCTAATAGAAGAGCATCTTCTCAAGTCGAGTGTGCCGACTGAGATGCTTAAATGCATTCAAATCGGCCTATTGTGCGTGCAAGCAGATCCGGTAGACGGAACAACCGTGGTAACTGTGGTTGCCATGTTGGGAAAGGACACCATAACGCTGCCTTTACCAGCAGAGCCTGCATTTTATGTTAGACGTATTGTTGCAGAACAAATTCAACCCAATGCAAGTGATAGAATCTGTTCTGTTATAAATAATCTATCAATTTGATGCGCATTTGAATTATAAATATTCATCTTCATTATTTGTTTAACTAACAATGACCAAAGTAAAAAAAAACATAACATTATTGATCAAACTTGTAGAAAAATGTAGTTTGATGATCAAAACAGAAAATAAATAATAGTTCTATGACCATTTGTTGAGAAATCAATATTAGCCCACACCCAACTTAATTTGATGTCATTGCTTACATCAATTTAGTTAGGTGAAGATGCAGTAGGTGAAGTAAGTGGAGTAGGTGATAATAATGTATGGCTAGGAATATTAAGAGTAGGAATATTTGTATGGTGTAGGTTGCATGGTAAGGACTATAAATACCCCCTTGCATTTGAGTTATGCATCCTCCAACAATTTGAGTGTTGTAGTGTCTTTTATTGTGGGTATAATACAAGTAATTTGTTTACTTGTTTGGGTCCAATATTAGTAAGTTTAGAGTTGTATACTCTAAATTTTACTCAACAATTGGCATCAGAGCCACGTTAGAAGGTCTCTTGAAATTTTGAGTATGCTCTGTGGCTGCAGTTTTAATTGATCTTCCACATCATAAAAGAGTTCTTAAGGTTATTGTCGGGGTTATTACAAACCTTGTGGAGCTTTTTTGTTAGAGTAATTTAGTACTCTGAACATTTGTTACTTAAGCTTTTTCGGTGTAGTCAAAGCCTTGTCGTTACGATGGGTGACCTTCAAGTAGTTGGAGAATAAAGAAGCTCAACAAAAAAACTACAACACATGGGCAACATGTATGGAGTCATACTTACAAGGTCAGGACCTTTGGGAGGTTGTCGGTGGTGGTGAAGTTACACAACCGGTTGTAGAAGATGTCAATGGCATCTTGCGAAAGAGAAAAATTAAAGAAGGCAAATCGATATTTTCTTTAAAGATCACAATAGAAGAAGAAATGTTGGAGCACATTCGGGATGCTAAATCACTAAAAGAAGCATGGGACACCTTCGCTACACTCTTTATGAAGAGGAACAATACAAAATTGCAACTTCTCGAGAATAACTTCTATCAATGGCGCAACGCAACATGGTGGTTACCCAATACTTTCACAAGGTGAAGTCGATATGCCGCGAAATTTTAAAATTAGATCCGACAGGTGCTATTGGAGAAGTTAGGATAAAAAAATAATTATCCATGGCTTGAGACCTGAATACCGAAGCTTTCTAGCCGCTGTACAAGGATGGCCGACACAACCATCACTTGTTGAGTTTGAAAATTTGCTGACTGGCCAAGAAGCTATGACCAAACAAATGGGGAGAAGTCTCACTAAAGGGTGAAGAGGAAGCTCTTTACATCAACCAAAGTAGAGGTGGTTCAAGACAACACAACAAATGCGAATATAGAAAGACTAGTGAACAGACAAAAAGTCATCATGGAGGGAATGGCTCTCGTCTTGGGGGAGCTTCGAAGAATCATGACAGTAATAGAAAGTTCGATGGCGAATGTTACGATTGTGGAAAGAAGGGCCATATGAAGAGAGATTGTTGGTTTAAAAAGAAGTCTACCGAAAGCAATATTGATACTTCTAGTTCTAAAGAAGATAGTGAAGATAGCTGGGATGCCGAAGCATTACTCGCTATAGAGGAAGAAGAATTGGCTTTCACGGTAACAACACTAGAAAATATTAACTACGAGAATGATTGGATCGTAGACTCGGGCTGCTCAAATCACATGATGGGTGATAGACAGAAGTTGCAAAACTGTTCTGAGTACAAGAGAAAGGAGTTTCCACACGCAAAGGCAAAGAGTACCATGGTGGGAAACGGGAAAAGAGTCCAGTGGGCTCGAGAGTATCGTCGGTGTCCAAGCATGGAGATGCCATGATGAGTTTGCAAAAATGCTTGGGTGGTGAAAACACCAGGAGGAGCTAGATCTCAAGGTAGAGAGGCTCGATGGTGGAGCCTAAGGCATGTTCGAGTAAGACATTACGTTTACTCATGAAGATGATGAGAGTCTTAATAGGGAACAAGAAGAGGAACTGACAGTCTACGAGAAATGGGCTTATTTGATGGAAGGTTTGGCTTTCCACGCGGAGAGGCTCATCAAGTTGGAGCAGATTTTAATTTCATGGGAAAAGAGGGTCGGGAGAATTGAAAAAGTCAAGGATGAAGCCAAGGAGACCCAGAGTGTTGTGGAGTCTCGCCTTGATAAATTGGAGTCCATGGAGGACAGGTTCAAAGACGAGATGCAACAAGTTCTCAATGAGTTAGAGATGGTTCGAGGGAGTAATGCCCATGAAGCCGAAGTGATGGCTTTGAAAAGTGAGGTGAATGAGCTCAAGAAAGAGTTGCTCATATGCAAGGAGCAATGAGTGAATGGGTGAGATCAAGACCTTCTTTGAAGAACTCACACCAAGGGTAATGTTCGGGGGAGAGCAAGGTGTGTCATCTATTCCCATGCCCAGGGATAGAGGCAATAGTAGGGGAGACTGGGAAAAGGTGCAGCAGGGAGATGGTAAGGAAACTATTCGAATGGCCAAGGTGATCCATCAACTGTTCGTAGCCAAGGAAAGTCATCGGGAAAGAATGACAAGGCTAATCCCGTTGCGAAGAAGAAGACGAGCAAGGAAAAGATGAAGTGCTACTTCTGTGATGGTCCTCACTTGATTAGAGGATATCCCAAGAAGTTTCGCCTTGCAACCATCTTGAAGAAGATGGGATAAGGAGAAGTAAAGGGAATTGGCGCGGTGCAAGTGTTAAAGTTGCCAAGCCAGGGAAAAGACTTGGTCCGATTGAGGGTGTCAATGCGGTCAAATAAGAAACAAGAAGATGTAAGGTTGTTGATGTTGAGGCAGCTGAACCCAGAGGAAAGTTCAATGCGATTACGAGTGTCCAAGCAATCAAGTCAGGAGGACTTGGTGAGGCTACATGTTCCAAAGTAGCATAATCAAGAGGGAAGCATGGTTCGACTACATGTTCTCATGTTGTCAATCCAGGATCGAGACGTGACGAGACTGCAGGTGTCAAAGCAGTCAAGCACAGGAAGGGACCCAATGTGATAGCTAAAGATAAAGCTGTCAACCGAGGGTACAAAGTGAGCAAGTTCACTTACAGTATGCCATGATGGATGTGTGGTCCAAGTTGAGGCGTCTCAGGCATACATGGACACTTAAGGAGTATGTCAACCGATTCAGAAAAACTCATGTTCAAAATCCCGAGTTGACTGAAGAAGATGTGTTCTTCACCTTCATGCTCGGATTGAAGCCATGGGCAAATAAAATGTTGGAGCGACGGGAAGTCAAGGAGTTATCTAAAGCCTTGACAACCGCCGAGTCCATCAGAGAATTTGGAATCAAGAAGAGCAAGACTTCCAAGCAAGGCCGAAAGTCGAGGGTAGTGGAAGAGATTGAGATGAGGGAAGTCAAGACAAATGAGTAAATTGCGAACTTGTTTACAAAAAACTTGAGATTTGGAAAGTTTGAACATTTCCGTCGTCAGCTTGGCGTGATTTAAAGAATGAGGGCTAACATTGAGGGGGAGTGTTGAGAAATTAATATTAGCCCACACTCAACTTAATTTGATGTCATTGCTCACATCAATTTAGTTAGGTGAATATGTCATTGTTTTTCTCAATTTAATGGAGTAGGTAGAATAGGTAGAGTAGTGATAATAATGTATGGTTAGGAATATTTATCAATTTAATATTTGTATGGTGTAAGTTGCATGGTGAGGACTATAAATACCCCCTTGCATTTGAGTTATGCATCCTCCAAAAATTTGAGCGTTGTAGTGTCTTTTATTGTGGGTATAATACAAGTAATTTGTTACTTGTTTGGGTCCAATATAGTAAGTTTTAGAGTTGTATACTCTAAATTTTACTCAACACATTTGTATATAGTTTACCCTAAAGGCGTGGTCAAATATTGAACAGACCAAACAAACTTCAAAGAAAGCGTGAACGATGGAAAATCATTCCATTGTTGAACACACAACAGCAAAACCGTGTTTGGTCGGTTAAGCAGACTTTATGTTGACAAATCATAAAGACAAGTTCCTTGGCGTGTCTCTTTAAATGACAACTTCAACCTCCTAAAGGAATAAACATGGAAATTAATTTTTTGAGTAAAATAGTATTTATTTAGAATTTTTTTAGTTATGGATAATGTATATACATCATGTAGATGTAATTATTATTCGGATTAAATATTTTAAAAAATAGCACTTCTTTTCATTGTTGAAACCGTTTCATAAGTTAATTCTATCATTAAATTTGTTTCAATGCAAATGATCATTATTAATTTATTACTTGTGGTCCTATGTATGGTTTGCATAATTAAGAAGTTTAATGACATAAATAATCATTTCAATAGTATAGTGACCCTTAGTATACTTTATACTATTTTTTTTGTTTTACTGGATAAATTTTTTAAAAGAATAATCTAAAAATTTAGAATTTGATTATTTTTATATAACTCCTAGTTTTATTAAAAAAGAATAAATATTAATAATTATAAAGAATGTGGTTTACAATCATAAATGTAAACTGAACACATAATTAAGATATTTTCTTATCACCATTAATACAAAATATAGTCATTAAGATCACACGAGATCATAGAGGAAAAAGATTAAAAATCTAACAAAAAATTCGAACAAAAGATAAATACGAACATATCTGAATGCATCGATAAATGATCTGCAAAATGAATCAAATTACTAAAAGACCACTGATAAACCACAAATCAAAGTCGAGTGACGTGAAAAAAACATCCACGAACGCAAATAGTGTATCCAAATCCAATCCGATGGTCCAAAACAAGAAAGATCAGCATGACAACAAATAAACATCATCCTGATCAGTCATAACAATTTTAAATCAACCATAAAAAAAAAAAATCATATTCTACAATGATGTATGGAATGGCAAATGGGTCCTAGAGTATGAGGCACGTAGTAAATTCAAAAGTAGGAATGACGGAAAACTGGTCCCATTGCCAAGACATAGAAGCAGGGAAGACCGATGAATGAAATACTTTGAAGTATCCATTCAAGACCGATGAATGAAAGACTTGAAGTTTCCATTTAGTTTGACTTCAACTCCAGCTAAGGATAGACCGATGAGCGCAAACGTTTTTTTGAAATTTTATAAACTGGAGTTGGCATGAAATTGACTTCAGCCAAGCAAACAACTCTCTTTGCCAAGAAAACCATCTCTTCAACATTTTTTTTTTTGCTTCCTTCAAACTATAATCTCAAAATGTGGGTTAAGCTTAAAGGTGTTTCACTTTCTTCAATTCTCTCCTATCTGATTATCAGCATCAGCCTTGTTGGCGTTGCCCCAAGATGCTAGACACTGGTAATTTTACCACAAACAGCACGTATGGAAGAAACCGGGACCTTCTTCTCGATTCACTCCCTCGTAATGCCTCTGCAAACGGTGGATTCATTACCGCCACTATTGGCCAGGGCTCCGACAAAGTTTACGCTCTTGCTATGTGCAAAGGAGACTCTACTCCAGACGAATGTTTTAGCGTTGTCAATGATACAGTCCACGAGCTCATGGACACTGTCCCAACCAGAAAGAGGCCTATTCATGGACAGGGGCCTATTCACGGACAGGGATTTCTCTGTTGTGCACTATGCAGATCACTCATTTTTCGGAACCTTGGAGCTAGAACCCGCTGCGGCAGTCTATAATACGGGAAACATCACATCGAACTTAACAGAATTCGATACGGTTTGGGAGAGTTTGATAAACAGGTGGTGAGGAAGGCTTCCAACGGTTCTTCTAGTCTCAAGTATGCAACTGGTGAAGCGAAGCTTGGAGCATTCCAAAGGATATATTCACTAGTGCAGTGCACTCCGGATTTATCGGAGCAGCATTGTGACTCCTGTCTAACGCAATCCGCAAGTTACTATGAAAGCTGTTGCCATGGGAAGCAAGGAGGTGTTGTTTGGAGGCCTAACTGTTATTTCCGGTGGGATATGTATCCCTTCTATAGACCCAATGCTTCTACTGCGGTGTCTTTGTCTCCTCCACCCTCACCTTCTAGTCCTCCTCCACAGTCAGTGAACTCCGAAATCAGAAAAGGTAAGTACCGGTCTGCAAGATGCATGCTGAACATTAGTCATTATAATGTTGTCTAAAGGTACTTACAATGTTCTTGCT
Organism: Hibiscus syriacus; assembly: GCF_006381635.1. Taxonomy (NCBI): domain Eukaryota; kingdom Viridiplantae; phylum Streptophyta; class Magnoliopsida; order Malvales; family Malvaceae; genus Hibiscus; species Hibiscus syriacus. Next base: position 2,182,399 of record NW_024062223.1, on the reverse strand, counting down.
TGTACAGAAGGGGGAGGCATTTCATCCCGAACATTAGTCATTATAGTTGTTCCCAGCGTCACCTTCATCGTAGTGCTTGTCATACTTGGAATTGTTGTTCTTCCCATGAGGATCAAGAAAAAGAAACAGAATGATCAAAGTAAGTTAGCCTTTGATTTTATTTTTGTTTTACTGTTGTAGTCTTATAACAAAAGATAATTCACTAATAATCAATCCTTTGCAATGTTATGTAACTTAAATGATTCTTTGTTAACCTGCAGATAACAAGATGCACGTTGAATCGTTGCAAATCGACTTTCATGCAGTGAGAGCTGCAACAGAAAACTTCTCCGATGCAAACATGCTTGGACGAGGTGGATTCGGTCCTGTTTATAAGGTCATTTAAGACTGCTGTATGAAAATTTCCATCATTTCAAAGAAAAAAGACAGAATGAATATGTGACAGCGAATACTAGGAAAAATAGTTGTTATTTTCCCTCATTGTTCCTTGTTCCGAATTCTACCAGGGTAAGCTTGACGATGGACGAGAGGTAGCTATAAAGAGGCTGTCCGAAAATTCGGGCCAAGAAACACGAGAATTCAAGAACGAAGTCATGCTATTGGCGAAGCTTCAACCAGGAATCTGGTTAAGCTTCTTGGTTTTAGCTCGAACAAAAAGAAAGGGTTCTAATCTATGAGTTTCTGCCCAATTCAAGCCTTGACAACTTTATATTCGGTACCGTTTCAATCCTTCTAAACACCTATTGACATGCATTTTAGTTGTATAATTTTACGACTTTTGCAGATCCAGTAAAACGATTACTACTAAACTGGGACAAGAGGTACAAATTATAGAGGGAACCGCCAAGGGACTGTTATCTCCATCAAGATTCTCAGTACCGAATCATCCATCGTGACTTAAAAGCAGCCAACATATTGTTGGATGAACAGATGATCCTAAGATCTCAGATTTCGGAATGGCTAAATTGTTTGTGGTTGATCAAACTCAAGCCGATACAAGCAAAATCGTCGGGACCTAGTAAGTATCATGAATGATGAGATTTTATATTTGTTTGTGTACATTTATTCATTAAAATGTATGCATATGTAGTGGATACATGGCTCCAGAGTATGCATGGCATGGTCATATTCAGTTAAATCTGATGTTTATGCCTTTGGAGTGTTGGTTTTAGAAATCATTAGTGGGAACAAAATCAACAGCTTGACCAACCAAGTAGGAGACTCTCTGCTTACCCATGTATGATCTCCATACTATGGTTATGGTATATAATGGAATAGATGTTGCTAAAAGACAATGTAAGTTCATAACGTCGAACATTTGCAGGCATGGAGAAATTGGAATGAAGGGACTGCTTTGGAATTTGTTGATCCGACTCTGAGGGATGGATCGAGAAGCGAAATAATGAGATGCATCCATCTTGGGTGCTTTGTGTTCAAGAAAACATTGCTTATAGACCAACCAGGCCTCTGTGGTTCTCATGCTTAGTAGCTATTCCATGTCTCTTCCGGTTCCATCGATACCTACATTTTCTATGAATACCAACTCGGAGACAGCAACGATGTCCGAGTAATTGTCATTATCTAATCAATCTGAAAGAGAAGCCATCCAAGACTCTGTCAATGAGGCTTCTATTTCGGAACTAGATCCTCGATGAAGTTCGAATAAGTACTTGCATTGCACATCTTCTGTACTTTATGTTTCTGTGTGATTTGTTACGAAATTCAGTGATAAATACATGATGATTTGAGCACTGGAACCTCCTTGTTGACTGATTCACACCATTTCTGAAGCTACAGCTTTTATTCGCGTCTTTGTCCAAAAAAGAAATAGAAATTCGGTCGTTATTGATGCTGAATCCTTGTTTCAATAGTGATGGTGATGGGAGCGTGGTTAGGTGCCGTGATCGGTGCAGCAAATTGCGCGTGGTTTTTTGGTGTTGAATTTGGTAAGCTGATATTTTGGTTAATGCTGCGGCCGTCTTTTAGACTTATCTAGGGTAAACTCTAATAACAGTCACTAAACTTTGGATTATTTCCATTTTGGTTATTGAAATTGAAAAACTTTTATTGAGTTATCGCCATTAACAAAAAAATTATTTCGATCATTGGGTTGTTTAACCATTAACGAAATCTGACGTTACACGATAAAATAACCCTAAAGAACTGGACATTGTTTGCTCTTTCCTTCAATTAAACTTATTGAATTACATTATAATCTCTTCAAATCTCAATCGAAATTAGAAATAATATTTTTATCCGTTAATGTTTAATCTGTTGAGTAGTTTGTGGCTATTTTGTGGTATTTGGGAGCTGTTATCGCGTCTAGTTGCTACGTTTATTTGACTTTCCGAAGTAATTAAAATCAATTAATCTAAACATTTAAAAAGTAAATAAAACAATCTTAAATTTATAAACAAAATTTAAAATAATTCCCATTTAATAAAGAAGATCAAGAAAGTCAAAATAAAATTTTAAACATTTTTTGTCCCCATTTAATGCTAATTTACGAAATGGCTTAATTGCTTCTTTTTTCAAAAAAAAGTTTAATTTAATATTGGGTAAAGTACCTAAATAGTTTCAAACTTTTAGGGCGCTTTTATTTTGGTCACCTAACTTTTAAAACTTACAATACATCATCAAACTTTTAGTTCATTATCCGTAATATCCCTGATATTACCTCCCATTAGTTTTATTCGAGGTGACAGTTACTTCCATTAACTCTCTTCTTTTCTCTTTCTCTTTCTTCTTCTTCTTTTCTCTTCCTCCTCGACAGCTAAATAACTAACTATTACCGAAACTAATAAATGTAAAAATCCAAACAAATATACATAAAATAGTGAGCAAAAGAACTGTAGTTCACAAATCCATCGTCTTCTCCATATCGTCCAGACTTGATTCTTTCAACTTTTTCAATGACTACATGATACTCCTATAGCTCCGATGACTTCAACAAAATCTTCTTCTTTCTTTGTCACTGAGTTTGACACCAATTTTAACCCTTCACTCGGTGATATCAATGGCAATCATGTTGGTGTTAATGTTAACTCGGTTGTTTTTTTGGCCTCGGTTGATGTTTTGTTCAAGGGTTTTATCTCAAAAGTGGTAAAAAAAACATCTTGGATTCACTACAACAAATTTGTCAATTTATGACAAAATTACTATATGACGTCACATATATCGTCACAAACATACTATAACGTGACATTTTTTTTGTCATATTTATTGATTAATGGTATATCTTTTATGACAATTTTAAAAATGATCATTAATTTTGTCACTATATGTTTGGCGCCAAAATCTTCCCACCAAATATTTTGGTGGGAAACCTTTTAATGACATTTAGATAAAATAATGACATTGTAAAATCGACTCCAATGAAAAACATCTATTAGTGACGATTTATTATAATGACAATTCAATTTGAATTAGTGGCGTTGCACATTTGTCACTAATAAGTTTTATTCATTACAATTTAATTTGTCATATTTTATAAGACACTAAAAGTGACATTTTGTTATTGTCACAAAAAATAGTTTTAGCACAACGAAATCAATTATTTGTCACTTGTTTTTATCTCTCTTTTTTATATGATGATTTTAAAAGACGTCATGAAATTATGTCACTTAATGTTAAAAAATAAGATAATCTAACAACCTTATTAAATAATGCAATTTATAGAGTTTTTTTTGTGTTTTTTATTTTATTGACATTATTCTATATTAGATTATCTCACATTCAAAGTTTTTTTAGAATAAAACATAAAATAATAAATCATAAAAAAGAAATGACCAAATGATTTTTTATATATTATCATACTTCTATAATTTCCATGATGTTACATCAAAGTGTTTAGGATACAAATAGATATTTATACTCTATCATAGAAATACCCATAAAGTTTTAGTATTTAGATACATATAACATCAATAATTTTAAAATATAAAGTATTACTCTTTTATATAAAAAAAACTAATATTTAGAATGGTATTGTGAGAGAGGTGACTTACTTGATGAAATAGGAATTAGGGATTGCTAAATTTGAAGTTAGCTTGCTTATTCTGTTTGGAGAAGCTTCACGTGAACCCATTATTTTTTTTTAAGTTTAGGAATTGCAACATTTTTAATAATAAAAAATTCTTTAATATTCAATCCAAAAAAATTCTTTAAAATATTAAAAAAATTTATTTAATATATATTAAAAGACATTTTCTTTTAAAAATACATATAATAAATATTTATCTAAATTATTTAAATTATTTTTAATTTATCTAAATTTTCTATATTGGAGGTAATTTTTCATCTTACCTCCAAATAAAATTTACCTTCCCTCTAATAAAATTGAATATTCCTTATTCTTAGCAGAATTTTTCTCATTCATAATGAATCATTATTGCTTTCTTTTCATTGATTTTAATTTTATAAAAGCATCTGTGTTTTTGATTTCCTTTAAAGTTAAGAATACTATCATAACAAGTAGGTGAAATAAGAAAATTCTTTTCTATATTCTATATTGAGATAATTTTGATTTATAGTTTTATTATTTTTATAATTATTTTTTATGACCCATGTCATCTACCGAACAATCCTGGCTGGCCTCTCCGCAACTTCCTTGCACTTATTTCTTCCAGATGGAATCTGAAAACTGTTCGCTTTTTGTGCCATAGAGAGAATCGAGGTTTTGCTGATTTGAATTTGTCACTTGTTGGTGAAGCCTTGATTTCGGTTCAACCAGGTAGAGTGACACAAATTTTGGGTAATAGTTTATTTTTTGGATCAATTTTTAGCTGTTCTAATAATATGAATTCATTCTACACTATCTTTCTTGACCTACAATGTCTCTTTTAGGAGGGAGAGAAAGACAATGTGTGCCCAATGCTGTAGGATGGGAATTCAACAAGGGAGAAAAATACCGAGGTGTATTAACCTTGCTAAATCTATGGATCCAACTAGGTAATTTATTTTCTGTTTATTTTTTGATATTGCCTATGAATCTATGGATGGATATTGTGTTTAGTCTTTGGTATATTACATGGTGAACTTAGCAATGCATTGCTCTTTCCTGCAATTATTACATGTTTTCTGATTAGATTTCCTGCATAACTACTGTTTTACTTCTTTATATTCTTGTTTGGTGATTTCCTTGGGAAAAACCAAACTAGCATTGCAAATCAGAACTATTCGATCTCCTAGCTATTCAGAACATGTTCGCTCTTTCTCGAGTATATATAGTTGTCGCCATGGGCCGACCCCTAAAAGGATGCCACTCTTTGGGTAGCTGGAAAGCGTAAGACTTTTGGCAGGGAAACTGCCTTGCTATTATGCTACAGACCTGTGTTTTGGCCCTTAATCCTTTCACATGATTAGTATGTCATTATAACAGAGATTAGTAGACTGCGATCGATGTGAAAATTATGTGTTTCATATATGCTTTGCTATTTGGCTTGCTTTATCGAAGCTGTTCCAGCAGTAGTTTCTTTTGCTTGAGTCCCTTGCAACGCCCTCGTTTGCTCGCATTTGCAAACAAACTTGTAGCATTGCAGGGGCTACCTGCTTCCCAGTCCCATTCCCATTGTTTATTTGGACTTGGTTCTGACTTGAATTTCATGGGAACTTTTCTTTGATTGAATTCCATTGAAAGGTGTAATAAAAGATGGAAATATCCCCATCCCCGAGCTGTATTTCTCATGAAGCGACAAGGCCGGAGAAACATCGAGGATTTATAAACCAAGTGACGAGCTATAAATCAAATTCAGGTGCATTTCAATGTGTATATATTTAATTCCCTATGTAAATTATATATTAGCTGTTAATTTAATTTGTTTGGTTCAATCCATAATTGAATGAATAATGAGATCTCTTTCTTTCTCTTTATGTTAAGAGACATAGAAGATGAGAAAATATGATTTATTCATATAGAAGCCTAGACTATATACTATTTACATGAACTCATTGAGTGGTCTCTGTGGTAAAGGGAATGTTGTTCTCCCAAGAGGACTTCTAGATATTACTTTATAATTACTTCAGACTATTCATATATATATATATATATAAGTTTGAGCAAGGTAAGTAAATCAAACATATCCTTAAAGTTACAATTGGCATAAGATTATGCTAATTTTCCTATATGTCATCATTATAGTCTAAAACTCCCCCGGCATAAATATGAATTATACTTAGCTTGTTACATAAATAAACTCGATTTTCATTTAGTGTCTTGGTGGACGAATTAATAAGCTGTGCTCATGTATTTACATAACTAGTGGATTGAGTTGTCTAGGATTTTATCACAATAAAGTAACAATCAACCTCAATGTGTTTGGTTCGATTGTGATAGACTAAATTTGAGGTTATATGTAGAGCGACTTGATTTCACCATGTAATATACCAAACAATGTGTATTAACCGAGGTGTATTAGCTGTTCTAATAATATGAATACATTGCAGTAAATTATCTGCCGGTGAGGCATTGGCTTAATGGGAAGGTTGAGTATCTGGAAACCTTGATATCCTAGGTTCAAGTCCTACCATGCTTAAATACTATGGGTTCAATTCCAAATTCATTATAGAGTTTAAGTCCCACTATCTGTGGGCATTGTCAAGATTTATTCTGGTTTAGGTATGAATATATGTTCCTATCATCAATCCAATTGTACATTGTCATGATTGATTCCTATTGTAGTTATTCTTGTAACTTCAAAAGGAAAAACATTACTTATTTTACCAAAAGCATTTTGAGATCTTTCCCACTGTTTTCCCACAGGCTAGCCATATCTGCTGCAGACGTAAACTTCCATTTAATAAATAAATGTTGCTGATGTAAAATTTCATCTTCACAAGGTATGCTCAAATTCTGCTATGTTTTTATGCTTCCTTAGGTGCATGCGTTTGTGAATTCTGAATTTATATCCTTCTTTTGTTTATGGTTAATTATTTACATTTCCATCTAAATGATTGAAAATATTGTTATTAGCATCATTTCAGTGTAGTTTGCAAAAATTATGCAATTTAGCATAATTATCAATGTAGTTGATTGTAAATGAATCATTCTCAGTGTAACGAATTGTTGTGTTATCAATATATGTTTAGGATGGTACCAGGCAAAGTACTCGTAAAAGGATTTGAACACAAGAAAATGAAACTCAAAAAGTGTCATCACTTCAATTTGAATTGATTCAAACTCAATGGAAGCTATGAGATCTGCTTTGTTAGCTGTGGAATTCAAGTGCCATCACTTCAATTTTCAGGTAAACAATATATTAATCAAATAAAAATTATTATAATATTAATTGTAGTAACTAATGTTGATTATTTAATTTGTAGCTCAAATGATACCACGAACTCAACATCAACATAATTACAACCGACTCAAGATTTGGATTGAGATTGCTACAACGAAAATTCCACAAGTCATATTATCATATTATTTTTATTTTCTGTAAACATTTAAACATTTTTATATTTATAGAAATTAAATATTATGTATTTAGTGAAATATTTGTTTAAATTATTATTTTGCAATAAGTGAACTATTTTATTTTTTATTTAGATTTGTATAAATAATTTTATTTTAATATATATTCATTAAAAATGTCATAGAATATAAATTATTTGTTTGCTACAATATATCTTTCATCACATAAGTTGATTTTAATGCATTAATTGTGACAATATAAATTATCAATAACGAAATCTTATATAATTTAGTGACGTAACCAACTGTCATGGAATATAAATTATAAAGTGACATTATGTGTAACACCCCAAAATAGGGGCTAAAATTTAGTAATTTTAAAGTATTGGATTTAATTGGTATTTTGGAAGAAATTGAGGATTAAATTGTAAAATCGTAAAGTTGGCATACCATTTTAAGAAGTACAGGAATTCAGTGACTAAACCCATGATTTACCCATTTTTATTTTGGAGAGAATTATAAATCTCCCCCCGTATGATCAGCAGAAATTTTCCCAGATTTCCTCCTCCATCAACCCTTCTTTCAACTCCTGATCTACTCGTCGTCCAACCTCCGATCGACGAACCGAAACCACCATCGTATTCGTTGTCGATCGATGAACAAACCCCTTAAGCCTTTCATTGTGAATCGTTGTCGTTCGTCGTTAATTTCAGTCGGAAGTATCGTCGATTTTAACTCGATTTTCGTTGGTTTTTCGTCGATTCACAACGATCCGGCCATCCGTTTTCGACACCTCCCGCACCATCGTGTTCCTTGTGCCGTTCCGAGTCAGCCGGTGTCCTCATTGTCTCCGTCGGAGGCGGTGCTTGAGGAGGTAAAGCGGTCAAAGTTTCGGATTTGTTGAAATCGAGCTCTCCACGTTCAAAATTGTGAACCGAGCTTTGTAAGTGCCTCAAATCTCTTAAAATAATTTTTAGGATTTTTTCCGGGAATTTTCCGACATGTATCACTGTTCACGTGCCCCCACGCGCCACCCCCGAGAGTGGGCATCGTTGGGTGTTCATTTTGTAATTAATTTCTGTTTGGGTGCTATTTGTGTAAAATTAGGGTATTAGTTTCGCAAATATTTGTAGAAGGTGGCTAATTTTATAATTAATTTCTGTTAGGGTGATATTTGTGTAAAACGGTCGACAGTTGACCGTTGACCGGCGTTGACCACTGTTGACCAGAACTTTGACCGCGTTGACCGGGCGTTAAACGACCTTTGACTTTGACCGTGTATACCTATCCTGACGTTTTTTCGACGTTCTGAATCCGATTCCGCAGTCCGTTTTTCGAAATTCAGTCCCGAAGGCCTCGAAATTCGAACCCGGTAAGTTGGTTTTCACTGATTAATCACCGATTCGATCCGTTTTTCAGAATTAAGCCCCGTTTTTGATGAAATATTTATTGTTATGTATATGAGGAATTATTGGAAGTTGATTTCAAGATCGAGGGCGTTCGAATGGAATTTTTATGGTTGATCAGTATGACACGAAAATCGAGGTAATACTTTACTACCTCTTTATGCTTTATGGAACAAGTTGGTATTGGTAAATGCATGAATAAGATAATGTTGTATCATTTGTGTAGTTAATTAATTTCTGCACTCGATCGAATACGATAAAAATTCGGTAACTGATTATGGTTCATATGAGTTTTATAGGAAATTGAGGGATTGTTGGAATTAAATTACAAGTTCTGTGTTTAGTGATAAATGAATCAGCCTGGATCTGTAACTTATAATTTTTATCATCAAAGGTTAAATGTTAAAGGTACAAACGTGAGAAATTACGAGGATACTCCGGTTTGGTAAAATTACAAAAATACCCTTATGTTGTAAAAAGAAAATAATTAACCTTGGAAGTTGGATAAGAAATTACGAAATTACCTTGAGAGGAAAAAGTAGATGAATTAACTTTGGGTCATTTTCATTTTGGATATTGAAATTGAAAAACTTTCATTTGAGTTACTGCCATTAACAAAAAAAATTATTTCAGTCATTGGGTTGTTTAACCATTAACGAAAGCTGACGTGACACAATAAAATAACCCTAAAGAACCAGACATTGTTTGCTCTTTCCTCAATTAAACTTATTGAATTACAATATAATCTTTTCAAATCTCAATCAAAATTAGAAAATAATATTTTTATCCGTTAATGTTTAATCTGTTGAGTAGTTTGTGGCTATTTAGTGGTATTTGGGAGCTGTTATACGCGTCTAGTTGCTACATTTATTTGACTTTTCCGAAGTAATTAAAATCAATTAATCTAAACATTTAAAATGTAAATAAAAACAATCTTAAATTTATAAACAAATAATTTAAAATAATTTCCATTTAATAAAGTAGGCTAAGAAAAGTCAAAATAAAATTTGAAACATTTTTGGTCCCCATTTAATGCTAATTTACGAAATGGCTTAATTGCTTCTTTTCCCCCAAAAAAGTTTAATTTAATATTGGGCAAAGTACATAAATAGTTTCAAACTTTTAGGACGCTTGTATTATGATTACCTAACTTTTAAAACTTACAATACATCATCAAACTATTAGTTTTTTTCAGTAATATCCCTGATATTACCTCCCATTAGTTTTATCCGAGGTGACAATTACTTCCATTAAGTCTCTTCTTTTCTCTTTATTATTCTTCTTCTCTTCCTCCTCGACGGCTAAATAACTAACTACTACTGAAAACTAAATAAATGCAAAAACCCAAACAATATATACATAAAATAGTGAGTAAAAGAATTGTAGTTCACAAATCCATAGTACTCCTATAGCTCGAAGATGACTTCAACTCTCAAAACTCTTCTTCTTTCTTTGTCGTTGAGTTTGACACCAGTTTTAACCCGTCACTCGATGATATCAATGGCTATCATGTTGGTGTTATGTTAATTCAGTTGTTTTTTTTGCCTCGGTTGATGTTTTGTTCAAGGGTTTTATCTCAAAAGTGGAAAAAATAACAGCTTGGATTGAGAACGGTGATTCAACTAAGTTTAGATATGGCTTAGTATTCATGGATTAAGCCTACAAGTCCTTTTCCTGTTGCACAAATCAACCTGAGGAACCAATTTGAAGAATACTTGCATGGCGGGCAGATGCATTAAGCCACTTAAGGGTCAAGTGTATCCTGATATTTTGAAAATGATTTACTCTAATGTGTTAAAGAAAATGAAAAATATTAAATTTTTAAGAAAATAATACTAAATTTTTAGACATTTTTTTAATTTCTGGATCCACCCTGTTTGCATGTTGATTTCTCGACTTCGAATGGACTCGATTCATCGATGCACATCATCGACTATTGACATTTCGAAACATTCACCACTTCCATTGAATTAGGCTATTGTTTCATGTGTTTTCCATAGGATTCATCAACCATGAATGATCCTCATAAAACAGACTAAAGATTGGGAATATGTGGATTCTATTAGGATCTTTAGTGGCTTTCGTCGTCGTAATATTATCAGTTTCGGTCATCTGTTTCGTCGTAATGAGGAAGAAGAGTGTTAGACGATTTTTTGTTGTTGAAAATTTTAATACAATATTTATAGAGTGATAGATTTATTATTCTAAAAATAAATAATAAATTAACGGTTAGATTACATTTAATAACTGCTATAACACTTATAATTATTGAAATTTTTATTTATAATAATCTTGTAATTCTATTATATATATTTTTTGGATAATTCCATTTCATTACCCAAGAAAATTAAAACTACATAAACAACAATTTAACTCATGCTAATACAAACAGCAAAAGAAACAACCATTACAAGTGAACCCCCAACCTTGAGAAATACCCCATTTCACACAAAGGGAATCGTTGTTAGGATCAGCTCTGTTGATACTTGATAGTCCATCCTTTTCAGCCGAATCTGAATAGTTTCTTTGATGTCCTTAAACACATCACCCAACCAGTCTAGCTTTGCCCCCAAAAAGCCTACTATTTCTCTCCTTCCAAATGCCATACACATGACCAGCCCAAGCAAGCTTAAACACCCTCACAAGGAGAGATTTCCCTTTAAACAGTGAACAACCCATGTCAACTCCCTATCCCAGCAGCTAACCCTACGAGTTACACCACACAAAGTAAGGATATCCCCACAACTCCCTCGCAAAACCACAATCAAAGAACAAGTGATCTCTAGTCTCAGCCTCAGCACCACAAAGCACACACTTATCACTCTCAATGCTTAATCACATTCTCAAAAGTCTTACCCGAGTAGGAAGCCTATTACCGATATTTTATTGATAGGTTACAATTCATATTTTAGGTTGCAATTTAATTATTTATTAAATACATTAAAAGATTCAAGGCGCAATACAACATGTTACGTTACCATCGAAACCAGATTTATTATAATATAAACAGTTAAAGCCTTATAACACGTAACAGAGTTGCACTACACGTGTCCATACAAACCAAATTAAAACATATTATACTTACTAAAGATCAAGATGAAACAACTTACAGTTAATTTAGATAAATTTGGAATCGTACTTCAAGAGAATGTGAACTCTCCTCAGAGAAGAAGCTATAGCTGAAACGACTAAAATGTCCCAACAAGATGGTCACTTGCAGAGATCAAGTCAGCCACACTGGGTTTTCATAGGAACAGGATTGTTGGTGAAGCTATAGGCTCATGTTACTATGTTAATTTCCAGTGCACTCTAGCAGATGGAAATGAAATTGCAGTTAAAAGGCTGTCGAAAACCTCGAGTCAAGGGCTGCTTGAGTTCAAGAATGAAGTCATGTTAATTGCCAGATTACAACATAGAAATCTTGTGCGGCTCTTGGGATGTTGCTTACAGGAAAACGAAGAGTTGCTTATATATGAATTCACGCCCAACGCCTGGACGTGTTTCTATTCAGTTTGATTCTTCAACCTTTCGATACCAACATTATCTCATTCATAAACATAACAATTTGAATGTTTGCTTAGTCCATTTTTTCTCTTTTTCGAGATTTATCAGATTCGAGTTTAGCTGCACAACTGACTTGGCAGAAACGATTCAACATCATTAGAGGAACTGCCAGAGGTATCATGTATCTGCACGAAGATTCTCGCCTTGGAATCATCCATAGGGACCTTACAGCAAGTATTGTTTACTTGATCATGAAATGAACCCGAAAATTTCAGACTTTGGCATGGCAAAAATTTTCAGTGGAGATCAGAACGAAGCAAATACAAATAGAGTAGTAGGAACATAGTAAGTCTATACATTCTTTCCATGATTATCGAATATACATTGAAAAACCAGTTTGGTTTTTGCAAAGTTTTCGATGATTATCGAATTCTTTTTAATCATTCTCTTATGAACTAAAACAGTGGATACATGGCACCCGAGTATGCTATGGAAGGGCAGTTTTCTGTCAGGTCTGATGTTTTCAGTTTCGGAGTTGTTTTGCTGGAGTTATAACTGGTAGAAGGAATTACGGGTTTCATTTATTGGAACGTGGTGAAAGCCTCTTGATTTTTGTATGTTCTCTCATCCGATATTCAATGAATAGATTAATCTGATATTATGTACAAGAAGCTAATTCTAATTGATGGTTGTAGGCATGGAAACTATGGTCGAAAGGTGAAGCAATGGAGCTAATAGAAGAGCATCTTCTCAAGTCGAGTGTGCCGACTGAGGTGCTTAAATGCATTCAAATCGGCCTATTGTGCGTGCAAGCAGATCCGGTAGACGGACCAACCGTGGCAACTGTGGTTGCCATGTTGGGAAAGGACACCATAACGCTGACTCTACCAGCAGAGCCTGCATTTTATGTTAGACGTATTGTTGCAGAACAAATTCAACCCAATGCAAGTGATAGAATCTGTTCTGTTATTGAGGTTACGATTTCATCTATGTCACATCGGTGATCGATTATTTCAAGTATATGATTGTTACTGAAAATTGTTGAGTTTTTCATTTTGGCTGAATGGACCGTACTGAAATGTAGATCAACGTTTGAACAAAACAGTAGCATATATGTTAATTAATGGCAAATAGTATATAAAACGGGTGAATTACACCGTGAATCACTAAATTATTATTTCTTTTCTACTTTAGTTGGACTATTTTTCTACAGGTTTGACAACTAACATATTTTTTTATTGTGGCCACGGTTAAACAAATAACGGAGATCATTATGAGATATGATATAATAATAAAATCAGTTCCTAAAATTTATATATTTTATCAATTCTATCATGTTTTGGGGAAAACAATAAATGAACTTGAATATATAAAAAATCTATCAATAAATAATCATCTTAATGTTACGGAAGACGGCTATCGGATAGAGCAAAAACGCAACTGATAATTTGAGAAAATAAAAATTGAAGATAAAAGAGACACAAAATTTACGTGGAAAACCCCTAAATAATATAGGGTAAAAACCACGGGCAATGGTAGAAGAATTTCACTATGAGAAAATATGAATTACAACTTCTGTCGATCTACCAAGGAGAAAACAATGATAATTCTCTCTTGATAAAAAGGAGAAAACAACTCTCAAGAAACTCTCTAAATTCTCTAGTATTGAGAGAAAACTATAATGATTTGAGATGGTTTTGAAGCTAAATGAGCTAGGGTATTTATAGTTGAAGCTTAAGGACTAATTTATAAATACCCTAAATTACAATGATAAAATTATGATTTAACCATTGTCCAAATTCAACAATTGTGTGCTGCCAATTTGCCTAATTAGCCGCCCACATGTTTTTGATAGCCATCATATTTTGACTTTATTGAAAAAACTATAATGATTTGAGATGGTTTTGAAGCTAATGAGCTAGGGTATTTATAGTTGAAGCTTAAGGACTATTTATAAATACCCTAAATTACAAGATAAATTATGATTTAACCATTGTCCAAATTCAACAATTGTGTGCTGCCAATTTGCCTAATTAGCCGCCCACATGTTTTTGATAGCCATCATATTTTGACTTTGAACACTTAATTATGTGATAGATCCGCATTTTTAAAATAATCATCTTCATTATTTGTTTAACGAACAGAGACCAAGTAAAAAAAAAAAAAACTTAACATTAATGATCTGCAAATATTGAACAGACCAAACAAACTTCGAAGAAAGCGGAACGATGGAAAAGCATTCCATTGTTAAGACAACAGCAAAACCGTGTTTGGTCGTTAAGCAGACTTTGTTGACAAATCATAAAGACAAGTTCCTTGCGTGTCTCTTTAGTGATAACGGTTACGCAAACTTTAACTGTCCACTTCAACCTCTAAAGAAGAAACATGGAAATTGATTATCTTGAGTGATCATAAAATAATATTTATTTAGAATTTTTTTTAATTATGGAATATATGTATATCATGTAGATGCAATTATTCGAATTAAATATTTAAAAAAATAACATTTCTTTTCATCATTGAAACCGCTTCATGATTCACTCTATCATTAAATTTGTTTCAATGTATGGTTTGCATAATTAAGGTAGGGCTGGAGTCCTAAAACAATAAGCTCTATTAATCAGCTCAATACATTGAGTACGGCAAATCGGTTGAAAAGTTTGCGTAAGAAAGTCATGAGAGGGACGAATGTAACATTCTATTTACGAGTGAATTTATAAATTATTAATGGTTGAAAATAATTATTAAATTTTAGATATTACAGAAATAAATTATCAACAAAAATAGAAAATATACTTAAATTATAGAAATTTAAAATTTTCAACACATTTCCAACCAAAATTAAACCCACAATCAACAAATAACTCGATTAAATAGATTAAAATGGGTTCGAAAAGCTCACTAACGGCAGACGGATGAAACCGGTGACGACAGATAACCCCCGGTTGGGTTTGGGCGGATGATGACGGTGAGTCCAATGGTGCAGACAGTGAGACAGACATGGCCGAGGCGACTAGAATCGAAGCAAAATCGTTGCGCAGGCGCGAGGGTTTCGAAGAAACTTCTTCGCTTCTCCACGACAAACGGTGACTCCTTTCAACAAATTGACAGAGGGTTTTGGACGCGGTGGCCTGGCGCTTCGATTGGAAGTGGCGGTGATATGCACCGCCAACCAAAGCATGAGCGACGAGTGGGCTGCCGAACGATCTCTCTCTCCATGCGATTAACAGCGGCCTAAACAGGCGATCTAAGGGTCGGGGATGATCGCCAGTCGTTATTGAGTCCGATGGCGATGACGGTACACTCGACCGCCAACCGAAAGTGGCTGACCGGAGGGGCGATGGTGGGGCCTTTTGGTTTGGGGTTTGGGTTTTCGTGGTCTTGGTTTTCCAACACACAGGGTTTTCTCATGGGATAATTCAGGGTTAAGTCTCTTACTTCCAACAGGTTCCAAAACTGAGTTGCAGACTTTTAAAAATTTGCAATTTGTTCTTCAACTTTCTTTTAATTAAATTTTGGGTGTATAGAACACTAACATTGAAGAAAATGTATCATAAACAAATCAGAGTCGAGCGTAAACAACCATTCACGAATACAATAGCGTATCCAAATCCAATATGATGGTCAAAAACAAGAAAGATCAGCAATTACAAATAAGCATCATCTTGATAAGTTATTACGATATCAAATTCAACCCTTAAAAAATAAACTAAAACAACAATCAATTAGACAAAATATACCTAAAGACAAAAAAATTGTCATAAACAATTTGGTGACTTAATTGTAACTTAACGTATTAAATTTAATTAATTAAATTTGATAAATCATATATTTAAATACTTTATTATTAATATAGTTTAAACTTGTATGAATTTATTTTTGGGTTTCATAGTTTAATTTTAAATAAATAAAAAATCT
This sequence comes from Hibiscus syriacus, assembly GCF_006381635.1. NCBI lineage: Eukaryota > Viridiplantae > Streptophyta > Magnoliopsida > Malvales > Malvaceae > Hibiscus > Hibiscus syriacus. The sequence goes on along the minus strand of NW_024062223.1, from coordinate 2,166,160 downwards.
GATATTTATGTAGATTAATTTTTTTCAATTTTAAAATCATAAAGCATATTTTTCATATTTTACAATGACGTATGGTTTACAAGAAAAAAAATCACGAATTCCTAACCATAAGAAGGATGAATTAAAGACCGATGAATTAAAGACTGTAAGTTCCATTCAGTTTTGCTAGAAGTTTCAAAATGTGGGTTAAACTTAAAGCTGTTTCTTCAATTCTCTCCTATCTGGTTATCGGCATCAGCCTTGTTGCCGCCGCCCCAAGATGCTATGATACTGGTAATTTTACCACAAACAGCACGTTGGCAATAACCGGGACCTTCTTCTCGCTTCACTCCCATCTAATGCCTCTGGAAACGGTGGATTCTTCAATACCACTATTGGCCAGGGCTCCGACAAAGTTTACGCTCTTGCTATGTGCAAAGGAGACTCTACTCCAGAGAGATGTTTTAGCCTTGTCAATGAATCCACGAGCTCATGGCAAATTGTCCCAACCAGAAAGAGGCCTATTCATGGACAGGGGATTTCTCTGTTGCACTATGCAGATCACTCATTTCTCGGAACCTTGGAGCTAGAACCCTCTAGCGCAGTATATAATACGGGAACATCACATCGAACTTAACCGAATTCGATACGGTTTGGGAGAGTTTGATAAAAATGTGATGAGGAAGGCTTCCAACGGTTCTTCTAGTCTCAAGTATGCAACTGGTGAAGCGGAGCTTGGAGCATTCCAAACGATATATTCACTAATGCAGTGCACTCCAGATTTATCGGAGCAGGATTGTGTCTCCTGCCTAAGGCAATCTGCAAATTCCTATGTAAGTTGTTGCCATGGGAAGCGAGGAGGTGTTGTTGAGAGGCCTAACTGTTTATTCCGCTGGGATGTATCCCTTCTATAGACCCAATGCTTCTACAACGGCGTCTTTGTCTCCTCCACCCTCACCTTCTAGTCTTCCACCCCCAGCTGCTAGTCCTCCCACAGTCAGTGGACTCCGAAATCAGTAAAGGTAAGTACCGTTCTGCAAGATGCATGCTGAACATTAGTCATTATAATGTTTTCTAAAGTTACTTACAATGTTCTTGCTTGTATAGAAGGGAGGCATTTCATCCCGAACATTAGTCATTAGTTTGTTCCCAGCGTCACCTTCATCGTAGTGCTTGTCATACTTGGAATTGTTGTTCTTTCCATGAGGATCAAGAAACAGAATGATCAAAGTAAGTTAGCCTTGATTTTATTTTTGTTTTACTGTTGTAGTCTTATAACAAAAGATAATTCACTAATAATCAATCCTTTGCAATGTTATGTAAACTTAAATTATTCTTTTAACCTGCAGATAACAAGATGCACGTTGAATCGTTGCAAATCGACTTTCATGCAGTGAGAGCTGCAACGAAACTTCTCCGATGCAAACATGCTTGGACGAGGTGGATTCGGTCCTGTTTATAAGGTAATTTAATACTTGCTGTATGAAAATTTCCATCATCTCAAAGAAAAAAGACGGAATGAATATGTGACAGCGAATACTAGGAAATAATAGTTGTTATTTTCCCTCATTGTTCCTTGTTCCGAATTCTATCAGGGTAAGCTTGAAGATGGACGAGAGGTAGCTATAAAGAGGCTGTCCGAAAATTCGGGACAAGGAACACGAGAATTCAAGAACGAAGTCATGCTATTGGCGAAGCTTCAACACAGGAATCTGGTTAAGCTTCTTGGTTTTAGCTTCGAACAAAAAGAAAGGGTTCTAATCTATGAGTTTCTGCCCAATTCAAGCCTTGACAACTTTATATTCGGTACCGTTTCAATCTTTCTAAACTGCACCTATTGAACATGCATTCTAGTCCTATAATTTTACGACTTTTGCAGATCCAGTGAAGCGATTACTACTAAACTGGGACAAGAGGTACAGAATTATAGAGGGAACAGCCAAGGGAATGGTTTTCTTCATGAAGATTCTCAATACCGGATCATCCATAGGGACTTAAAAGCAGCCAACATATTATTGGATGAAGATGAATCTAAGATCTCAGATTTTGGAATGGCGAAATTGTTTGTGGTTGATCAAACTCGAGCCGATACGAGCAAAATCGTCGGGACCTAGTAAGTATTAAAAATGAGATTTTATATCTAGTTTGTACATTTATTCATTGAAATGTATTTGTATATGCAGTGGATACATGGCACCAGTATGCATGGCATGGTCAATATTCAGTTAAATCTGATGTTTATGCCTTTGGAGTGTTGGTTTTAGAAATCATTAGTGGGCATAGAATCAACAGCTTCACCAACCAAGTAGGAGACTCTCTGCTTACTCATGTAAGATCTCCATACTCTGGTTATGGTATATATAATGGAATAGATGTTGCTAAATACAATGTAAGTTCATAACGTCGAACATTTGCAGGCATGGAGAAACTGGAATGGAGGGACTGCTTTGGAATTTGTTGATCCGATTCTGAGGGATGGATCGAGAAGCGAAATAATGAGATGCATCCATCTCGGGTTGCTTTGTGTTCAAGAAAACATTGCTTATAGACCAACCATGGCCTCTGTGGTTCTCATGCTTAGTAGCTATTCCATGTCTCTTCCGGTTCCATCGAGACCTGCATTTTCTATGAATACCAACACGGAGACAGCAATGATATACGATTCATTGCTACTCTTTAATCAATCTGAAAGAGAAGCTATCCAAGACTCTGTCAATGAGGCTTCTATTTCGGAACTAGATCCTCGATGAAGTTCGAATAAATACTTGCATTGCACATCTTCTGTACTTTATGTTTTCTGTATGATTTGTTACGAAATTCAGTGATAAAACATGATTTGAGCACTGGAACATCCTTGTTGACTGATTCAACCCCATTTCTGAAGCTACAGCTTTTATTCGTGTCTTTGTACCAAAAAATAGAAATTCGATCGTTATTGATGCTGAATCCTTGTTTCACTGGTGATGGTGATGGGTGTGGTTAGGTGACGTGATCGGTGCAGCATATTGCGCGTGTTTTTGGTGTTGAATTTGGTAAGCTGATATATCGGGTTAATGCTGTGGCTGTCTTTTAGACTTTTCTAGGTAAACTCTAATAACAATCACTAAACTTTGGGTCATTTTCATTTTGGTTATTGAAATTGAAAAAATTTCATTTGAGTTACTGCCATTAACAAAAAAAAATTATTTCTATCTGTCGGAACCGTCTTTCGGTTGGACCCCGGAATTGGGCTTCGACTTGGATTAAATGGTTAGGAGTCGCCATCGATCATATATTTTAAAACAAATGGTTGATCGGATACCCTATTTCTTACCTAATCAGCGTCTTTCCAAAGATGTGTCGGATTCGGGAGTCGGTTACAGTCAAGAAAGGGTTAGCACCCTTAAACTGCCCTTTCGGTACTATGCAATTTCCAGTTGCCTTAAATTAAGAAAATTGTAATTTAAAATTAAAAGGTAAAAATACGATCCAAAACTTACCACTGATTAATTGAAATACCTTTAAAGGATGAAAATATTAGAAGAGAAAAAAAAAACGAAAATGAACAAATAAGGTAAAGAAAAAAAAAATGAAAATGAATATAAAAAGGAAAATAAATAAAGAGAAAATAAAGTAAATAAAAGGAACAAATAAAATGCATATAAATAAAGTGTAAAAAAATGAAAAAATATAAAAGAAAATAAAAGATAAACAAAATGAAACATATGAAATATAATATATATATGATGAAGTATATATAATAATATAATAATAAAAAAATAAATGAAATAAAAGAAACTGAAAAATTATGGAAAATATAAAAATAAGTAATATATATATATAAGAACGTGTAAAAATATAAAATATACATATATATAAATAAATAATAAAACAATAAAATATATTAAAAATATATTACATAAATAATATGCTTTGTTAAATAAAATAAATAGATAAAGGGAAAATATTAATTGCAAAAAGAAAAATATATATATATATTATATACGTATAAGGGACCGAATTGAAAGAAAACCAAAGTAGCAGGTCGAATTTGAAAGCCAATCGAGTTTAAAAATCGGATTTGGGGGGTTAAAATTGAATTTTTCAAAATAAGGGTCAAAAGCACAATTTACCCTTTATGAAAGTCAAAACACGCGAGTCTGAATCCATTTGGGTCGGGTTACGGGTCGATTCCATGGGTACTATAAATCCCATTTTCACAAACACATTTTATTATTTCCCTTAACCCAAAATGGATCAAAACGAGAGGTTCAAAAACCTCTGAATGTTCTTCATTTCTGAAGAACTCTGGTGGCCGGTGTTCATCGAGAACCCAGAACTCGGCCATACTCCACCGCCCGGCCGTCGTGGGCAGGCGCCGGCCACCGTACGCCGGCGACAGAATCCCAACTTTCCACCACCATTCGAAATCCCGTTCCATCCTTGTTCTAAAAATCCCAAAAGTTTTCGCAAAACAACCTCGGGGGAGAGTAAATCGGAGTTTGAAACTCTCGAACTTTCCCCCTTAGTTCATCGGCTCCCTTTCTAAAAAAACTTTCGAGTTTTTACAAAAATGAGCACAAATAAGCACTCCCACAAATGCATGCAACCGACAAATCGGAAAAGGTGTTTTTTTTTACCTTTCGTTCTTTTTGAAAAATGAGACAAAATTCGATTATTGCTCGTACTTATCGTGTAATTTCTCGGTATATTTTGAGTATGAAATTCCTTGTATTTCTACTGTAAAAATCCCCCTTTACATGTGGTGTTGCTTACATTATTTTATAGTAGAGATAAGTCCTATTTTAGGAGTTTTACTCCGAATAAAAATGCTAATGTGTGTTGGTTGCTTTGTTGTCTTCGTGGGTTGTTTGGCGAGGAAAACGACCGGTTGTGTGGGGCGAGATGTGTGGCGCGAGACTCGGCGTGGAGGAGTCTTCGGGGGCTTACTGTGGCGCTGGTGAGCTTGGAATGATTAGGGTTTCCAAACATACCCTAACTTGCAACTGGTTATGGAGCCCAGGTGCTTTGGGTTTGGGTTGGGCCACGTGTGATATGGGTTTTGGGCCTTGTCCTTGATTTGTTGGTCTTGGACCTATACAAAATGTAACAAATATGTGAATATGCATACGACATATGTAATAAACTATATCATATAATAAAATTATAATTTAAATATATTATATAATTAAAGGATGAAATTGGTGTCTTCAGCTGCCCCTCTTTGCTCATTATCGTGTAACGAAATAGAGCAAGATTAAAAGACACAAATGTCGTCCATATTAAATGTCCTCTAAAATCCGATGTTGAAACTGGTTTGTCAATCACGAAATGACTCCCTCGTCTTGAGGTTGAATTGTAAATGGCTCATTAGTTGCGAAGTCAGGTCCATCTTGAATTGAAGTCGCAATTCAGAATTTGAATTTGAAAATTCGACTGGAAAATAATTCTTTGACCTCACCAAGTGGTTGATAGGCACTCAAGCTGAATGAGATCGAACTCGGAAGGTCTTCGTTGACAGATAGCTTTTCTCTACTTAATCTATGCTGCAAATGATGTGCCTTGGCTGAGCGTAACTGAACTCGAAGGTTGGTTTCAAGAACATTTTCAAAGGGTTCCTTTTTTCAAGAGAAACAATTTCAAGGTTTTTTGTGTTTCAAGAGAAACTGTCTCAAGGTTTTTCCAAGAAAAAAAGTTTTATGTTTCAAGAGAAACAATTTCAAAGATTGGTGCTTCAAGAGGAACTGTCTCAAGAGAGACAAAACTTTTTAAGGGAAATTGTTTCAAGAGAGACAAAATTTGTTTCAAGAGAAAATGTCTCAAGAGAGACAAAACTCAGTTTTAAAAGAAATTGTCTCGAGAGAGACGAAATTGTTAAAGGAAAATAGTTCAAAGATTTTGTTTCAAGGGAAACTGTCTCAAGTGAGACAAATTTGTTTCAAGAGAAACTGTCTCAAAAAGACAAATTTAGTTCCAAAAGAAACTGTCTCGAGAGAGATGAAATTTGTTTAAGGAATACATATTCAAGATTTTGTTTCAAGGGAAACTGTCTCAAGAGAGACAAAATTTGTTTAAGAGAAAATGTCTCAAGGGAGACAAAAAAACTTTTAAGAAAAAATGTCTCAAGACAGAAAATTTGTTTAAGAGAAACTGTCTCAAGAGAGACAAAACTTGTTTTGAGATAAACATCTCAAAGGTGATCAATAATCTGCTGTGTTCATGCATGTTAAAAAATCATTTCAGAAGCTTAATCGTTGACTTAAGGAAGTCAATCTGCGGATGACATGTTTGTTGTGACACTAGATCACTTCATTGGGCACGATATCCTCTTCATGAAGTTGAAATCGTGTATGGCTCATTCGCTGTGAAATTGAGCTTTTAATGGATGTTCTTCGTTGTGAAGTTCAAATCCACACTTGTATATTGCACTTTTTTGAGTTCAATCTTTCGCTGAGAAGTTGAAATTGACTCTAGCATGAATCTGCAAAATTATGCACATATGCGATGCTGGATACGATGCTCTTATGTATATGCAAAACATGTTAGTTTAGGGTTGGATAGAAATCTATCCATGGTTGTCAGTCTTGATGACTCTGATGCTGGAATCTTGGATTCTTCAATATGCTTAAAAACAAAATGTTGATCTGTTAAGGGAATAATGCGTGAGCAGTCTTCATTCTCTCGGTTTGTCTTCATTTTCACCAGGGTATATTCTTGCAAACCTCAACCTAAGACAATTTATTTTCCTTGCTCCAATAAATTTTGCCCCAAAAATTGGGCTTCTCCTGCCCCAGTTTCAATCTTGAGCTTCAGAGAGATATTCGTTGATTTCTAAGACATGCTTCCAGAGAACTCATCTTGTTTGAAAATACTTTTTTTTAATTTGAAAAATATCAAAAGAGTTTTGAAAAATATTGCCTCCTTCTAGGTTTCACAATTGAAGCAAATCATAAAACAGAGTTTATTGGATATCAAAGAATCAAATTCTCTTTTAAGCTTTGATAGCTACAAATCTTTGACAAATATCAAGACGAAAGTTTGTTTAAAGGGGGTTATTAAGGTTTGTTTCATTGATTCGATCATCGCAAAAACCATGGCATGCCCCTCTTTCTTGATTTGACATTTTGATCGGAGGCGAACAAAATGACACAACTAGAAAAAATCAATGGACTAGACCTTTCAGAACACTTCTATTTCAGTCTCTGAAATCTTCCATTTGTTCAAGTTTTGTAAGCTCCTCTAATAAAGGTAGTGCAGAAATATCGGTCTAAAAATGAGATTCTTGAGTGCTCGTGTGTATTTGACTATAACAGGTATTCCTTAACTCCCTTAGTCCATTTTTACGAAACTCCTTATTAAATTTGCCATTAAATGGCTAGATCCATAAAGCCGGGGCGTTTTACCAATTGCTCTAGAGGGACATCTCAAATATAAATACCTTTATCAGGCTAGCTGAATATTATTCATAAAGCCGGGGAGTTTAACCAATTGCTCTAGAGGGACAACTCAAGCTTATTGTATAAATAATATTAATGTGGGTATACAGTCCAATTTCTTAAGTTTGTTAAAAATAACCTGTTATAGTCTAGTGTTTTTGAAGGTCAGAAAATCTCATCGTTAGAGTTCAATTCCCAAGCAACTGACCTAAACTAGATTCACCTACTTGGCCATTCCATCTGAGAAGATCATGATCATCATTGAACGTCTTAAACAAAAGTATAATTAGTTTTGCAATCTCATGTGCTAGTTGCCCCATTTTGTTCGCTCCTAACACATATATGAATACCAACCTTTGATGGACTTTCATGAGAAGAGAAAACTAGCTCAGTCCCTGTAAGAGAAGAGCATTTAGTTTGATGTATCTTTTAAATTAGGACCAAGGGGTCTTTGTTTTCAGGGTTCAATCTTGTCATTTGTCAAAGATTTACGACCTCAATTATTAAAAGATTTTAATTAAGGTGATATTCAAGGAATTCAAGATTAAAATTTGCTCATTTCCTCAGAATGAAGTATTTTATTTAAAATGTTTGAATGTCAAGTGACTTTTGAACATAAGAAGCAAAAGAAAAACAATTTCAAAAGATGAGAACACAACAAAACTCCTGATGGATGCCCCAATCAACTCAATCAGAATGCCTTATTACACATTGAAAGTCAATGCCTTGAATCGATCAGATCTTGGACCTTACGTTTCAATGCCCCACAGTTCTCAGTGGTGTGCCCTGAGCTCCCAATATGATAGCTGCATATGGCGTTAATATCATGGCCTTCAGGATGGGGCCTATCTAGGTTTGGATTGAACCGGAGTCACAAGATTCTTCTCAACTAGCGTTGGAAGCAACACCTCATATGTCATTGGGATTGGACTGATGCGAGTCTTTTTATGGAAGACATTATGGGGTCTAATCCCCAGATTAGTCAGGTAAGATTCCCTTTCATTCCTTGGTTCTCTCTGAGTTCATTTAGAAAGGATGGTAAGCTGCAGTGGTTGAGATCGTAACACCTTTGTTAGCGTTGTGGGTGTTGACATTGTTGATCTCTCGATCTTTGTTCTTAATAGGAGGATTCTCACTGGAGTCCCTTCCCTCAATTTTCCTTGTTTATAGCTAGCTCTCATCTCATCAGTCATAACTAGATCTGAAAAACTTCCTGATGTGATTGCCACCAGGTGCCCGAAGTAAGGTGTCTTCAGGGTTTGTACAAACAACTTCCTGGTTTCCTTTTCATCCAAATGTAGATGAACTTGCAACCCCAAATCCCTCATCGTTGTGCGTATTGTCGAAAACTTTCATTGTGTTTTTCTCCAGGCTTTGTGCAACCAGTCTGGTCTCATATCGTTAATATGTTTGTATTGCTCCAAGAAAGACTTGGCTAAGTCTTTCCATGTCTTAATATGAGTTCGGTGAGCTGGTTGTACCACCGGATAGCTGAACCAGACATGCTCTCCTGAAAGCAGTGTATCAGGAGTTGGTCATTTCCCCCATATCCCATCATCTTCCGACAGAACATAGTGATGTGGGTTGATTTGACAACTATTCCATCGAACTTATCGAACTCAGAGACCTTAAACTTTGGTAGAAGCACCAAATCTGGTACCAGGCTCAGCTCCTATTGCGTCCATTCCATAATAATCATAGTCCCCTTGGACCATCTTCATTTGATCTTCTAACATCTGATCTTCTCTTCCATTTTTTCCTTATCCTCCTTGTCAAAATCCGGGATAGGGCAGTCGTCCGAATGATTGTCAGTGTTGGTTGCGGAAGCTTGTATATTTGTACCAGATATGGCTTTCCCCTTGATAGCAGATGAGTCACTTGTAATACGGGTAAGATCCTAGGTGAGAAAACCACTTGTGGGGTTAGTAGTATAGTAACTCTTTCAGATGAACCTGCCAATAGTATATGGCTTGTTTGAGACCCGATAACTTGGCCATAATTTGATCAGCAAGGACTCATGGTTCTTCTTGATGGACTCCAGGGTACTTTGACAGTTCTGAGTCATCTTATCCTCCAGTTCTTCTGCATTTTTTCCATATTCTCTTCGATTTGTATGATTCTGGCCTCCATTCGCCTCTTTTTCAAGCGGGTGTTATGTGGATGGGGTGTGTCCAACGCTTGAGGGGTGTATCCAGTATTTATTTATTTGAAGGATTCTTTCGTTAGTTAATGTGAATGCAAGAAAATAACAAAATACAAAATATGTCTAAATGCATGATGCATGAAATGTCCGAGGCATTGATCCAAAATGTGCCTATTATTATGAATAATCCTTATTGGGGACAAAAGTGTTTTATCTTTTAAGAGACCAAAAATATCATGACAGCTTCTGACATGCTGACTAGTCTTTGCGTTCGTCAGTCACCGATTGAATAATGTCAAACTGCTTCGGCATCTCTAGATGAACCGTGCAAATATTGAGTTGCTTTTTGTACTGGCCCAAGAAGTCTCGAATGACTGCATCTCGGACATTTATCTTTTGTTGAGCATGAATACGTCATCGGAGCCCCTAACTGATAGGAACTATAAAGTTCATTTGTCTGCTTATTGAATTCGTCAGCAATGGTCTCCAATTTCAGCTATCGTTTTTCCATTGTTGTCTTTGAAGAGACTCCCAAGATCAGTAACCTTCATCTTGCCCCTGCAACCTCTGCCAGTCAGTTCTTCCAAGATAGACTTTCATTGTGCTTAATGTAGAACCGATTTATTCTGAGTCCTTTATAACGCAACAGAGTGATATACTCTTCAATATGGGTGCCACGTCTTCGGGATTGAATGTGACACATAGTCGCCTTGTAGACTGTCATTTGTATTTTCATCTCTTGTATTACAACACCTTTATCCATTAATTCAGATTTTTGTGTATAACAAACGCTTTTTAAGGATCAATAGCCTCTTGTTATGATGCAAATGCTAAAAAAAACACAAAGGCAAAAAAGTTAGTAAAATAAAAATAAAAATAAATAAATAAAAGAATGAAAAAAAAAAACACAAAAAAGACATGGTTAGGGTAAAAATGTCCTAGATTTTGGAATGTGGTTTTGGGTAGGCTCTAATTCTCCATGGTCTCCCGGTTTAGGTTCTAAAAACGGTACCGAGTTTCCTTGTCGGTGCCCCCTTGGGCTTGTCAGACCCTTAGTCCTAAACCCATCACAGGCTTGTGGACTAAGTTAAGCTCGAGAGTACATTCTCTTATGCCCACATGGTGAATAAATTCACATGAAGACATAAGTATATGAATCCCGAAGGCTACTTGCTAGGCCCGCACGGTGAATATTCATGAAGGTGTCGCTTTCATCCCCACTTAAATAGGTTCGGAGCTCGAGTTTAGAGCCTTAGATGAAAACTCTTTAAGGGATGAAATCATTAGAAAATTGTTAGTACAACTATTTACTCAAAATATAATCAAAAGTAAGCAACAAGGATCGAAATGTTACCTTAAAATTTAAACTTACCCTTTTCGTTAAAAAGACAACTGGAAATTACCTTAGCCTGATCACTTACCTGTCCCCAGCGGAGTCGCCAAGCTGTCGGAACTGTCTTTCGGTTGGGCCCAAAATTGGCTTTGACTTAGGTTAAATATGGTTAGGAGTCACCACCGATCATTTATTTTAAAACAAATGGGTTGATCGGATACCCTATTTCTTACCTGATCTGCGTCTTTCCAAATATGTGTCGGATTCGGGAGTCGGTTACAGTCAAGGAAGGGTTAGCACCCTTGAACTGCCCTTTCGGTACTACGCAATTTCCAGTTGTCTCAAATTAAGAAAATTGTAATTTAAAATTAAAAGGTAAAAATACATCCAAAACTTACCATTGATTGAAATACCTTTAAAGGATGAAAATATTAGAAGAGAAAAAAACGAAAATGAACAAAAAAAGTAAAGAAAATAAAGGTAAAAATTTAAACATGAATATATATGCAAAAGGAAAAAATAAATAAAGAGAAAAAAGTAAAATAAAAGGAACAATAAAATGTATATAATAAAGTGTAAAAAATGAAAAAAATAAAAAAGATAAAATAAAAGATAAAACAAAATGAAACAATGAAATATAATAATGATAATGATGAAGTATATAATAATATAGTAATAATAAAAATGAAATAAATGAAAATAAAAGAAACTGAAAAGAATTATGGAAAAATATAAAAAATAAGTAAATATATATATAAGAACGTGTAAGAAATATAAATATACAATATATAAATAATAAAAACAAAAATAATAAAATAATATTAAAAATATATATACATAATAAATATGCTTGTTAAATAAAATAATAGAGAAAATGGAAAATAATTAATTGCAAAAAGAAAAATATATATATATATTATATACGTATAAGGGACCGAATTGAAAGAAAACCAAAGTAGCAGATCGAATTTGAAAGCCAATCAAGTTTAAAAATCAGATTTGGGGTTAAAATTGAATTTTCAAAACATGAGGGTCAAAAAGCACAATTTACCCTTTATGAAAGCCAAAAACACGGGGAATCCATTTGGGCCAGGTTACGGGTCGATTCCATAGGTACTATAAATCATTTTCACAAACAACATTTTATTATTTCCCTTAACCCAAAATGAATCAAAACGAGAGGTTCAAAAACCTCTGAAATGTTCTTCATTTCTGAAGAACTCTGGTGGCTGGTGTTCATCGAGAACCCAGAACTCGGCCATAATCCATCGCGCCGGCCGCCGTGGGCAGGCGCCAGCCACCGCACGCCGGCGACAAAATCTCAACTTTCCACCACCATTCGAAAGCTCGTTCCATACTTGTTCTAAAAATCCCAAAAGTTTTGGCAAAACAGCCTCGGGGAGAGTAATCGGAGTTTGAAACTCTCGAGCTCTCCCCCTTAGTTCATCGGCTCCCTTTCTAAAAAAACCTTTCGAGTTTTTACAAAAACGAGCACGAATAAGCACTCCCACAAACGCCTGCAACCGACAAATCGGAAAAGGTATGGTTTTTTACCTTTAGTTCTTTTCGAAAAATGAGACAAAATGCTTCGATTATTGCTCGTGCTTATCGCGTAATTTCTAGGTATATTTTGAGTATGAAATTCCTTGTATTTCTACTCTAAAAATCCCCCTTTACACGTGGTGTTTCTTACATTATTTTATAGTAGAGATAAGTCCTATTTTTAGGAGTTTTACTTCGAATAAAAATGCTAATGCGTGATGTTGGTTGCTTTGTTGTCTTCGTGGGTTGTTGGCGAGGAAAACGACCGGTTGTGTGGGGCGAGACGTGCGGCGCGAGACTTGGAGTGGAGGAGTCTTCGGGGGCTTGCTGCAGTGCTGGTGAGGCTTGGAGGGATTAGGGTTTCCAAACATACCCTAACTTGCAATTGGTCATGGAGCCCTGATTTATTGGTCTTGGACTTGTACAAAATGTAACAAATATGTGAATATGCGTACGACATATGTAATAAACTATATCATATAATATAAATTATAATTTAATATATTATATATTAAAGGAGGAAATTTGGTGTCTTCACTATCATTGGGTTGTTAAACCATTAACGAAGCTGACGTGACACGATAAAATAACCCTAAAGAACCAGACATTGTTTGCTCTTTCCTTCAATTAAACTTATTGAATTACATTATAATCTCTACAAATCTCAATCGAAATTAGAAAATAATATTTTTATCCGTTAATGTTTAATTGTTGAGTAGTTTGTGGCTATTTTGTGGTATTTGGGAGTTGTTATACGCAGCTAGTTGCTACGTTTATCGACTTTTCCGAAGTAATTCCATGTTTACCGAGAAAAAAATCTATGAAGTAATTAAAATCAATTAATCTAAACATTTAAAATGTAAATAAAAGCAATCTTAAATTTATAAACAATAATTAAAATAATTCCCATTTAATAAAGTAGATTAAGAAAAGTCCAAATAAAATTTGAAACTTTTTTGGTCCCCATTTAATGCTAATTTACGAAATGGCTTAATTTTTTTACCCAAAAAAGTTTAATTTAATAGTAGGTAAAGTACATAAATAGTTTTCAAACTTTTAGGGCGCTTGTATTTTGGTCACCTAACTTTTAAAGCTTACAATACAATCATCAAACTTTTAGTTCACCTCCCCTTAGTTTTATCTGAGGTGACAGTTACTTCCATTAATCTCTTCTTTTCTCTTTCTTCTTCTTTTTTTCTCTTCCTCCTCGACAGCTAAATAACTAACTATACCGAAAACTAAATAAATGTAAAACCCAAACAATATACATAAATAGTTAGCAAAAAGAACTGTAGTTCACAAATCCATCGTCTTCTCCATATCGTCTAGACTTGATTCTTTCAGCTTTTTCAACGACTACATGGTATATAGCTCGATATGACTTCAACTCTCAAATTCTTCTTCTTTCTTCGTCCCTGAGTTTGACACCAGTTTTAACGCATCACTCGAAGATATCATGACAATCATGTTGGTGTTAATGTTAACTCGGTTGTTTTTTTGGCCTCGGTTGATGTTTTGTTCAAGGGTTTGATCTCAAAGTGGAAAAAATAACAGGTTGGATTGAGAACGTTGATTAAACCAAGTAAGTTTAGATATGGATTAGTTATTCATGGATTAAGCCTACAAGTCCTTTTCCTGTTGCACAATCAACCTGAGGAACCAATTTAAAGAATATTTGCATGGCGGCAGATGTATTAAGCCACTTAAGGGTCAAGTGTATCCCGATATTTGAAAATGATTTAGTCTAATGTGTTAAAGAAAATGAAAAATACTAAAATTTTAAGAAAATATACTAAATTTTTAGACATTTTTTAATTTCTGGATCCACCCTTTGCATGTTGATTTCTCGACTTCGAATGGACTCGATTCATCGATGCACATCATCGACTATTGACATTTCGAAACATTCACCACTTCCATTGAATTAGGCTATGTTTCATGTGTTTTCCATAGGATTCATCAACCATAAAATGATCCTCATAAAACAGACTAAAGATTGGGAATATGTGATTCTATTAGGATCTTTAGTAGCTTTCGTCGTCGTAATATTATCAGTTTCGGTCATATGTTTCGTCGTAATGAGGAAGAAGGTGTTAGACGAATATTTTTTGAAATTTTTAATACAATATTTATAGGGTGATAGATTTATTATTCTAAAAATAAATAATAAATTAACGGTTAGATTACAGTTAATAACTGCTATAACCATTATAATTATTGAAATTTTTAATTTATAATAATCTTGTAATTCTATTATCGATATTTTTTTGGATAATTCCATTTCATTACCCAAGAAAAGTAGAAACCTACTACATAATCAACAATTTAACTCCTGATACAAACAAAAAAAGAAATAACCATTACAAGTGAACCCTCAACCTTGAGAAATACCCCATTTCACACAAAGGGAATCATTTTTAGGATCAGCTCTGTTGATAGTCCATCATTTCAGCCGAATCTGAATAGTTTCTTTGATGTCCTTCAACACATCACCCACCAGTCTAGCTTTGCCCCCAAAATGCCTACTATTTCTCTCCTTCCAAATGTTATATACATGACCAGCCCAAGCAAGCTTAAACACCCTCACAAGGAGAGATTTCCCTTTAAAATAGTTAACAGCCCATGCCAACTCTCTTTCCCAGCAGCTAATCCTATGAGTTACACCACACAAAGTAAAGATATCACCCTACAACTCCCTCACAAAACCGCAATCAAAGAACAAGTGATCCCTAGTCTCAGCCTCAACACCACAAAGCACACACTTATCACTTTCAATGCTTAATCCCATTCTCAAAAGTCTTATCCGAGTAGGAAGCCTATTACCGGTATTTTATTGATAGGTTACAGTTCATAGTTTAGGTTGCAACTTAATTATTTATTAAATACATTAAAAGATTTTGGTTTCCAAAAGGCGCAACCTAAATACCGAAAAATAAATTCAAAATTTTATCCTTACAACTTAAAATATAAACCTCAAAACCAAAATTTTTAATAACAAACTTTACAAATGCTTCAAGGTCGCGCTCCTTTTGTTTTAGGTAACGCTTGTTACCAGCGGCGGAAATAAAATGAACTATATAGGTGGGAAATAGGAGTGACGGTTTGAAAAAAACATGTGGCCCAATCTATTACGTTACTCTTATAACCGGATTTATAATAGGTCTTTGTAATATAAACGGTGAAAGCACTTAATTAGGTTAAATAAAAATAAGGTGCAACTATCACCATTGCAACCGGATTTCTTGTAGATTATTATAACATAAACAGTTAAAATCCTTGGTTAAAAAATTCAAGGCGCAATACAACCTGTTACGTTACCATCGAAACCTGATTATTAAATATAAACAGTTAAAGCCTAACTCGAAACAGAGTTGCACTACACGTGTCCAACACAAACCAAATTAAAACATATTATACTTACTAATGTTCAAGATGAAACAAATCTTACAGTTAATTTGGATAAATTTGGAATCGTACTTTCGGAGAATGTGAACTCTCCTCAGAGAAGGAGCTATAGCTGAAATGACTAATAATGTCCCAACAAGATGGTCACTTGCAGAGATCAAGTTAGCTACACTGGGTTTTCATAGGAACAGAATTGTTGGTGAAGTTATAAGCTCATGTTTATTAGTTGTCAAGCAAAATTATTAGTTGTCATGCAACTAATAATAGTTGTAAATGCATAATAATGGTTCATAATGCATTGTAAGTTGGTAACAATAATGGTTCATAGTTGGCACTAATTGGTTGAAAAGTGACATGGCAAAATCTCACATTTAGTCATTTTAATTTAGGGTATTTTTAAGATTAGTCCTTAAAGCTACAATAAATACCCTAGCTGATTTAGCTTCAAACCATCCCAAAGCATTCTAGCTTTCTTCCAATACTAGAGAATTTAGAGAGTTTCTTGAGAGTTGTTTTCTCCTTTTTATCAAGAGAGAATTATCATTGTTTTCCTTGGTAGATCGAGAGAAGTTGTAATTCCTATTTTCTCATAGTGAAATTCTTCTAACCGTTGCCCGTGGTTTTTTACCCTATATTATTTAAGGGTTTTCCATGTAAATTTTGTGTCTATTTTATCTTCATATTTTATTTTCTCAAATTATCAGTTGTGATTTTGCCCTCTCCGATAACTGTCTTCCGCAACAATTGGTATCCGAGCAAGATTTGAGTGTGTAATATCTGCTTATTGTCTTTGTGGTTGCCACCAAAAGGTGGATCCTCTAACATAAGAAAGTAAGAAGGTATTACCCATTCTTTGAAGGTTCCAGAGAACTATTCACGATAGTGAAATAGTGGGAGCTATCCGCAATAGAAACAATGGCAACGAAATTTGATATTGAAAAATTAAATGGGAGAAATTTCTCATTGGAAATTGAAGATGAAGGCCATCCTGAGGAAAGACGGTTGTCTATCAGCTATCAGAAAGGCCGGTAGATTCACAGACAACAACAAATGGATCGAAATGGACGGAATGCTACGACAAACTCTTATCTAGCATTAGCAATGAAGTATTGTCAAGCATCGAGGAAAGAAGACAGCTAAGGAGATATTGGATCATCTCACTAAATTGTACGAGGTCACATCGTTGCACAATAAAATTTTCCTTAAGAGGAAATTGTATACTCTCCGGATGCCAGAATATACTTCAGTGATGGAGCACTTAAACACGCTGAACACGTTATTTTCTTAGCTTACATCCTTAAGATGTACAATAGGAGACAAGAACGTGTTGAACTTCTACTTCAAAGTCTACCTGATTCGTATGATCAACTCATCATCAACTTGACAAACAATAATGTCACCAATCTAGTCTTCGATGACGTTACAGCTGTTCTACACAAGAAAATCGGCGCAAGAACAAGGAAGACATATAAGTAAATCTGCAACAAGCAGAAGCGTTGACAACGAGAGGGAGATCAACGGAACGTGGCCAAAGCAGCAGTCACAAATATGGTAGATCTAAGTCGAGAAGTAAGAAGATTTTAAAGTGTTACAACTGTGGAAAGAAGGTCACTTGAAGAATGATTGTTGGAGTCTAAATAAAACTCCTATCCACAAGGCAATACCAAACACTTCAATGATGAAGATGCTCTATGTTGTGAAGCGTCAACCACCATGGAAGGTATAAAGAGATATACAAATATATGGCTCATTGATTCGGGAGCAACATATCACATGACCTCAAGAAGAGAATGGTTTCATCATTATGAACCTATCTCAGGAGGATCTGTGTATAGTTGCAATGATCATGCCTTAGATATCGTTGGCGTGGGAACCATCAAATTGAATATGTATGATGGAACAATTAAAGTTGTTCGAGATGTGCAGCACGTGAAAGGCCTGAAGAAAAATTTATTATCCTACGGATTGTTGGATAATAATGCAAGTAAGATTGAAACACGAAAAGGAATCATGAAGGTGTTCCGTGGAGCGCTTGTGGTACTGAAAGGTGAAAAGATAGTTGCAAACTTGTACATGCTGAAGGGAGAAACTTTGCTAAAAGCAGAAGCCTCTGTTATCTTATGTAGTTCAGATTCTGCAATGCTATGGCACTAAAAACTTCAACACATGTCAGAACAAGGAATGAAAGTCCTTGTGGAGAAAAAGCTACTTCCAGGCTTAACAAAGGTAACACTTCCTTTGTGTGAGCATTGCATAACAAGTAAGCAGCACAGATTGAAATTCAACAAATCAAATTCTAGAGGCAAAAGTGTTCTAGAATTGGTTCACTCTGACGTATGGCAAGCACCAGTTACATCCCTAGGCAGAGCAAAATACTTTGTCTCATTTATTGATGACTATTCCAGGAGATGTTGGGTGTACCCTATTAAGAAGTCAGACGTGTTTTTAACTTCAAAACTTCAAGGCGCAGGTGGAACTTGATTCTGGAATAAAATCAGTGTTTCAGAACAGATAATGGAGGAGAATACACAAGCGAAGAATTTGATGACTTTTGCATGAAATAAGGCATCAAAAGACGGTTCACAGTGGCGAACACTCCTAAACTAAATGGAGTGGCAAAGTGGATGAACAGGACCTTGTTAGAAAGAACAAGAGAAATGTTGAGAGATGCAGGCCTAGAAAAATTATTCTAGGCAGAAATAGTCAATACCGCCTGTTATTTGATGAATCGAGCTCCATCAACTGCATAGAGATGAAGACACCAATGGAGAGGTGGCTGGAAAACCAGCTGATTATTCAAACCTCCATGTATTTGGAAGTATAGTGTACGTGATGTAAACTCCCAAGAAATTTCAAAGCTGGATACAAATCCAGGAAATGCAAATTCTTGGGGTATGCTGATGGAGTAAAGGGGTATCGCTTGTGGGATCCCACTGCCCGTAAAGTGATTATTAGCAGGGATGTTATCTTTGTAGAAGATAAACTACAAAGAAAAGAAGACGATATAACACTGAAAAGTCAGAGACTACACAAATACATGTGGAAAAGGATTTGAACAATGAGATTCTTCAGCAGCACCAGCACATGGTGAACAGAACCAAAGAGTTCTGAAGCTCCAACACTCGTCAATCAGATCGTGTGAGAAGACATCCCATTGGCACTCAGATTATGTTATAGAAGGAAATATTGCATACTGCCTTTTAACAGAGGACGGTGAGCCATCAACATTCCAAGAGGCAATAAACAGCTCAGATGCTTCACTATGGATGATGGTGATGCAAAAAGAAATTGAAGCCATTCATAAAAATAATACATGGGACCTTGTGCCACTACCACAAGGAAGGAAGCCAATTGGTAACAAATGGGTCTTCAAAATCAAGCGAAATGGTGACGATCAAGTTAAGAGGTATCGTGCAAGAGTGGTGGTCAAAGGATATGCTCAAAAAGAAGGTATTGATTTCAATGAAATCTTTTCTCCTGTGGTTCGACTAACAACAGTTCGAGTAGTTTTGGCAATGTGTGCTACATTGAACTTACATCTAGAGCAGCTAGATGTTAAAACAACTTTTCTTTATGGAAATCTTGAAGAAGAGATTTACATGCTCCAGCCTGAAGGTTTTGAAGAAAAAGAAAAGAAGAACTTGGTTTGCAGGTTGAACAAATCTCTGTACGGTCTAAAGCAGGCACCGAGGTGTTGGTATAAGAGATTTGATTCCTTCATTATGTGCCTTGGATACAACAGACTTAATACAGACCCTTGTGTTTATTTCAAGAGGTCTGGTGATAACGATCTTGTTATTTTGCTGTTGTATGTGGATGACATGTTAGTTGCAGGACCCAACAAAGATCATATTGAAGAATTGAAGGCACAACTGGCTAGGGAATTGAAATGAAGGACTTGGGATCAGCAAACAAGATTCTGGGATACAAATTCACCGAGACAGAAGTAATAGGAAGATTTGGCTTTCACAAAAGAATTACTTAAAGAAGATCTTGTCACGATTCAGCATGCAAGATTGTAAGACAATTTCTACCCCTCTTCCTATTAACTTCAAATTATCCTCCAGTATGAGTCCTAGCAGTGAAGAAGAGAGGATGGAGATGTCTCGAGTACCGTATGCATCAGCAGTGGGAAGTTTAATGTTTGCTATGATATGCACAAGGCCAGACATTGCCCAAGCAGTGGGAGTGGTTAGTCGGTACATGGCGAATCCAGGCAAAGAGCATTGGAATAATGTAAAGAGGGTTTTGAGATATATCAAAGGGACCTCAAATGTTGCATTATGTTACGGAGGATCAAACTTACATATCAATGGGTATGTCGATTCTGACTATGCAGGGGATTTGGATAAAAGCAAATCTACTACAGGATATGTGTTCAAAGTTGCTGGTGGAGCTGTAAGCTGGGTTTCAAAATTGTAGTCAGTTGTGGCTACATCCACAACAGAGGCAGAATATGTAGCAGCTACACAAGCCAGTAAAGAAGCAATCTGGTTGAAAATGCCATTGGAGGAGCTTGGGCACAATCAAGAGTATGTCTCTTTGTTTTGTGACAGTCAAAGTACCTTGCATCTAGCAAGGAATCTATCATTTCATTCAAGGACAAAGCACATACGAGTTCAGTACCATTTCATTCGTGAAAAGGTGGAAGAAGGGACAGTAGATATGCAGAATATCCATACAAAAGACAACATAGCAGATTTTATGACGAAAGCGATCAATGCTGATAAATTTACCTGGTGTCGATCCTCTTGTGGCCTGTCAGAGATGTAAGCAACATGATGATACAAGGTAGAAAGAATGGTGTGAATATATGATTGTTCCAATCAAATCTTCAAGTGGGAGATTATTAGTTGTCATGCAACTAATAATAGTTGTATAATGAATAATAATGGTTCATAATGCATTGTAAGTTGGCAACAATAATGGTTCATAGTTAGCACTAATAATGGTTGAAAAGTGACATGGCAAAATCTCACATTTAGTCATTGTAATTTAGGGTATTTTTAAGATTAGTCCTTAAAGCTTCTACTATAAATACCCTAGCTCATTTAGCTTCAAAACCATCCCAAAGCATTCTAGTTTTCTTCCAATACTAGAGAATTTAGAGAGTTTCTTGAGAGTTGTTTTCTCCTTTTTATCCAGAGAGAATTATAATTGTTTTCTCCTTGGTAGATCGAGAGAAGTTGTAATTCCTATTTTCTCATAGTGAAATTCTTCTACCGTTGCCCGTGGTTTTTTACCCTATATTATTTAGGGGTTTTCCACGTAAATTTTGTGTCTATTTTATCTTCATATTTTATTTTCTCAAATTATCAGTTGTGATGTTGCTCTATCCGATAGTTGTCTTCCGCAACAATGTTACTATTAATTTCCAGTGCACTCTAGCAGATGGTAATGAAATTGCAATTAAAAGGGTAGAAAACTTCTAGTCAAGGGTTGTTTGAGTTCAAGAATGAAGTCATGTTAATTGCCAAATTACAACATAGAAATATTGTGCGGCTCTTAGGATGTTGCTTACTGAAAAACGAAAAGTTGTTTATATATGAATTCACGCCCAGGGATTCAAAAACAGTCGTGTAACGTATAACAACCGTTATATCGCGGTATCGCGGCTCCTATTACCGATATCAGCCGAAATCACGGTGTGAAACGGAATCACACCCATAACGGCCGATAACGACCGTAATTTAACGGGTAACGGTCGATCGCGACTATAACGGACCATTTTTCCCGTTAATCCCCGTTAATGGGTCCTCTTCGTCTTCCTCGAGAAGAGCTTCCAACCAGGTGGTTGGCGCTAAGCGGAAGCGGGCAAGTCCAGCTCGACTCCTTTCACCACCACTACCACCGCTGGAGCTGATACTTCCGGCAGGCATCAGTTTCATCTGCTTCTCTGTTCACTATTCAGTTCGAGGGAGATGAAGGCTTAAGAAGATGAAGGCTTCATTCTTGAACGAGCAAACTGCATTGCCTCTCTTAAGGATTCCTTTTTCTCTGTTTTTGCATGAAATGCTTATGAAGCATCTTTGGAGAAGCTTCTGGAGGACAGTAGTGCTAGTTGGTTACTGGAGGGATTACTTGTTTGCATAATAGGTTGCTGGATGGCTGAAGTAGAAGCTGGACGGGCCCTAACTGGGTTTGGGTTAAATGGGTTAATGTTTTGTTTGTCTTAATTTGTGTTGTAATTTGGGCTATTGAATTTTTAATAGAAAAGTAGATTGTTTGGCATCGATTTGGATTTTGATTGTTATTTCATTTTATTGTACAAAAGAAATTAGGCATTTGAGATAAAAAAAAAGGTTTTACAAAATACTCTAAAAATCATTAAAAGTGATTTTCTATAATTATAATTATAATTACTATATTTATAATAATGTGCGAATTTAAAAAAATTCACGTCCGTGATACCCGCAGTGACCGCGATAGCATCCGTTACGTCCGCAACCGCGATAAACATAACGCGACCGAAAACACAACCGCGACCGCAATTTGAATCCCTGTTCACGCCCAACAATCCTTGACGTGTTACTATATTATTATTTCTTTTCTACTTTAGTTATCGGACTATTTTTTCTACAAGCTTGATCACTAACATTATATTTTTATTGTGGCCACGGTTAAACAAATAACGGATATCATGATGTGATATGATAATATAATATCAGTCCCTAAATTTTATATATTTTATCAATTCTATCATGTTTTGAGAAAAACAATAAATGAACTTGAATATATAAATAATCTATCAATTTTATCCGCATTTTAATTATAAATAATCATCTTTATTTTTTGTTTAACGAACAGTGGACAAAGTGGGAAAAAAACTTAACACTATTGATCAAATTTGCAGAAAAATGTAGTTTGATGATCAAAACATAAAATAAATAATAGTTCAATGACCATTTGTATATAGTTTACCCTAAAAGCGTGGTCAAATGTTGAACAGACCAAACAAACTTCGAAGAAAGCGGGAACGATGGAAAAATCATTCCATTGTTGAAGACACAACAGCAAAACCGTGTTTGGTCGGTCAAGCAGACTTTATGTTGGACAAATCATAAAGACAAGTTCCTTGGCGTGTCTCTTTAACTGTACACCTCACCTCTAAAGGAAGAAACATGGAAATTAATTATCTTGAGTGATCATAAAATAATATTTATTTAGAATATTTTTTAGTTATGGATAATGTATGTATATCATAATGTATGATCATTATTAATTTATTACTTGTGGTCCTATGTATGGTTTGCATAATTAAGGTAATGCTGGAGTCCTAAAACAATAAGCTCTATTAATCATCTCAATACATTGAGTACGGCAAATCGGTTGAAAAGTCGAATGTAAGATTTTATTTACGAGTGAATTTATAAATTATTAATGGTTGAAAATAATTATAAAATTTTAGATATTACAGAAATAAATTATCAACAAAAAATAGAAAAACACTTAAATTATATGAAAATTTAATATTTTCAACACATCATTTCCAACCAAAATTAAACCCAACAATCAACCAATAACTCGATTAAATAGATTAAAATGGGTTCGGAAAGCTCACCAACGGCAGACGGATGAAACTGACGACGACAAGGTAACCCGCCGGTTGGGTTTGGGCGGACAACGACGGTGAGTCCAATGGTGCACACGGTGAGGCGAGATGATGGCAGAGGCGACTAGAATCGAAGCAAAATCGTGCGGCGGCGAAGGTTTCGACGAAGATTCTTCAGCTTCTCCACGAAAAACAGTGACTCCTTTCGACAAATTGACAGAGGGGTTTTAGACGCGGTGGCCTGGGTAAGATTTTATTACGAGTGAATTTATAAATATTAATGGTTGAAAATAATTATAAAATTTTAGATATTACAGAAATAAATTATCAACAAAAAATAGAAAAACACTTAAATTATATGAAAATTTAATATTTTCAACACATCATTTCCAACCAAAATTAAACCCAACAATCAACCAATAAACTCGAAATAGATTAAATGGGTTCGGAAAGCTCACCAACGGCAGACGGATGAAACTGACGACGACAAGGTAACCCGCCGGTTGGGTTTGGGCGGACAACGACGGTGAGTCCAATGGTGCACACGGTGAGGCGAGATGATGGCAGAGGCGACTAGAATCGAAGCAAAATCGTGCGGCGGCGAAGGTTTCGACGAAGATTCTTCAGCTTCTCCACGAAAAACAGTGACTCCTTTCGACAAATTGACAGAGGGGTTTTAGACGCGGTGGCCTGGCACTCTCCATGCGATTAACAGCGGCCTAAACGGGCAATCTAAGGGTCAGGGTTGGATCCTCGGTCGTTATTGAGTCCGATGGCGACGACGGTGCACTCGACCACCGACCATAAGTGGCTGACCGAAGGGGCGATGGTGGGGTCGTTTGGTTTGGGGTTTGGGTTTTCAGGGTCTTGGTTTTCCAACACACGGGGGTTTTCTCTGATTTTTATTTTTCAATGACCAGAATAAATGGGATAATTCAAGGTTAAGTCCCTGAACTTCCCACATGTTCCAAAACTGAGCTGTAGACTTTTAAAAATTTGCAATTTGTTCTTTTAATTAAATTTTGGGGTGTTATAGCAACACTGGCATTGAAGAAAAACGTATCATTCACAAAATCAGAGTCGAGCGACAACAACATCACGAATGCAATAGCGTATCTAAATCCAATCTGATGATCAAAAACAAGAAAGATCAACAATAATACAAATAAGAATCATTTTGATCAGTTATTATGTCAAATTCAAAAACTAAAATACAGAAGACAAAAAAATGTGTCATAAACAATTTGAAACTTAATTGTAACTTAACGTATTAAATTTAATTAATTATAATTTGATAAAATCATATATTGAAATACATTATTATTAATATAGTTTAAACTTGCATGAAATTTATTTTTGGGTTTTTATAGTTTAATTTTAAATAAATAAAAAAAACTGGTATTTATGTAGATTAATTTTTTCAATTTTAAAATCATAAAGAATATTTTTCATATTTTACAATGACGTATATGGCTTACAAGAAAAATCAAATCACGAATTCTTAACCATAAGAAGGGTAGGTACTGTGCTAGTTAGCTCAAGAGTACAAGTAAATGGCAAATGGGTCCTAGAGGATGACAGGCACGTAGTAAATTCAAAAGTAGGAATAGTGGAAAACTGGTCCCATTGCCAAGACATAGTCGCAGGTAAGACCGATGAATTAAAGACTGTAAGTTTCCATTCAGTTTTGCTTGAAGTTTCAAAATGTGGGTTAAACTTAAAGCTGTTTCTTCAATTCTCTCCTATCTGGTTATCGGCATCGGCCTTGTTGCCGCTGCCCCAAGATGCTATGACACTGGTAATTTTACCACAAACAGCACGTATGGCAATAACCGGGACCTTCTTCTCGCTTCACTCCCATCTAATGCCTCTGCAAACGGTGGATTCTTCAATACCACTATTGGCCAGGGCTCCGACAAAGTTTACGCTCTTGCTATGTGCAAAGGAGACTCTACTCCAGAGAAATGTTTTAGCCTTGTCAATGATGACACAATCCACGAGCTCATGGCCAATTGTCCCAACCAGAAAGAGGCCTATTCATGGACAGGGGATTTCTGCATTGTGCATTTTGCAGATCACTCTTTTTTCGGAACCCCGGAGCTAGAACCTGCTGAGGCATTCTATAATACCGGCAACCTCACATCGAACTTAACGGAATTTGATGCGGTTTGGGAGAGTTTGATAAACAGTGTGGTTAGGAAGGCTTCCAAAGGCTCTTCTAGTCTCAAGTACGCAACTGGGGAAGCAGACGTTACGGTGTTCCGGAAGATATATTCACTAATGCAGTGCACTCCAGATTTATCGGAGCAGGATTGTGACTACTGCCTAAGGCAATCTGCAAATTCCTATGTAAGCTGTTGCCATGGGAAGCAAGGAGGTGGTGTTCAGAGGCCTAACTGTTTATTCAGGTGGGATTTGTATCCCTTCTATACAGCCAATTCTTCTACAACGGCGTCTTTGTCTCCTCCACCCTCACCTTCTAGTCCTCCACCCCCCAGCTGCTAGTCCTCTGCCACAGTCAGTGGACTCCGAAATCAGAAAAGGTAAGTACCGGTCTGCAAGATGCATGCTGAACATTAGTCATTATAATGTTGTCTAAAGGTACTTACAATGTTCTTGCTTGTACAGAAGGGGGAGGCATTTCATCCCGAACATTAGTCATTATAGTTGTTCCGAGCGTCACCTTCATCGTAGTGCTTGTCATACTTGGAATTGCTGTTCTTCCCATGAGGATCAAGAAAAAGAAACAGAATGATCAAAGTAAGTTGGCCTTTGATTTTATTTTTGTTTGACTGTTGTAGTCTTATAACAAAAGATAATTCACTAATAATCAATCCTTTGCAATTTTATGTAACTTAAATGATTCTTTGTTAACCTGCAGATAACAAGATGCACGTTGAATCGTTGCAAATCGACTTTCATGCAGTGAGGGCTGC
Source organism: Hibiscus syriacus (assembly GCF_006381635.1). Classification (NCBI taxonomy): domain Eukaryota; kingdom Viridiplantae; phylum Streptophyta; class Magnoliopsida; order Malvales; family Malvaceae; genus Hibiscus; species Hibiscus syriacus. The sequence goes on along the minus strand of NW_024062223.1, from coordinate 2,139,855 downwards.
AACAGAAAATTTCTCCGATGCAAACCTGCTTGGACGAGGTGGATTCGGTCCTGTTTATAAGGTAATTTAGGACTTGCTGTATGAAAATTTCCATCATCTCAAAGAAAAAAGACAGAATGAATATGTGACAGCGAATACTTGGAAAAATAGTTGTTATTTTCCCTCATTGTTCCTTGTTCCGAATTCTATCAGGGTAAGCTTGAAGATGGACGAGAGGTAGCTATAAAGAGGCTGTCCGAAAATTCGGGACAAGGAACACGAGAATTCAAGAACGAAGTCATGCTATTGGCGAAGCTTCAACACAGGAATCTGGTTAAGCTTCTTGGTTTTAGCTTCGAACAAAAAGAAAGGGTTCTAATCTATGAGTTTCTGCCCAATTCAAGCCTTGACAACTTTATATTCGGTACCGTTTCAATCCTTCTAAACTACACCTATTGAACATGCATTTTAGTTGTATAATTTTACGACTTTTGCAGATCCAGTAAAACGATTACTACTAAACTGGGACAAGAGGTACAAAATTATAGAGGGAACAGCCAAGGGACTTGTTTATCTCCATGAAGATTCTCAGTACCGAATCATCCATCGTGACTTAAAAGCAGCCAACATATTGTTGGATGAAGAGATGAATCCTAAGATCTCAGATTTCGGAATGGCTAAATTGTTTGTGGTTGATCAAACTCGAGCCGATACAAGCAAAATCGTTGGGACCTAGTAAGTATCATGAATGATGAGATTTTATGTGTTGTTTGTTACATTTATTCATTAAAATGTATATGCATATGCAGTGGATACATGGCTCCAGAGTATGCATGGCATGGTCAATATTCAGTTAAATCTGATGTTTATGCCTTTGGAGTGTTGGTTTTAGAAATCATTAGTGGGAACAAAATCAACAGCTTGACCAACCAAGTAGGAGACTCTCTGCTTACCCATGTAAGATCTCCATACTCTGGTTATGGTATATAATGGAATAGATGTTGCTAAAAGACAATGTAAGTTCATAACGTCGAACATTTGCAGGCATGGAGAAACTGGAATGAAGGGACTGCTTTGGAATTTGTTGATCCGATTCTGAGGGATGGATCGAGAAGCGAAATAATGAGATGCATCCATCTCGGGTTGCTTTGTGTTCAAGAAAACATTGCTTATAGACCAACCATTGCCTCTGTGGTTCTCATGCTTAGTAGCTATTCCATGTCTCTTCCGGTTCCATCGAGACCTGCATTTTCTATGAATACCAACACGGGGACAGCAACGATGTCCGATTCATTGCTACTCTTTAATCAATCTGAAAGAGAAGCCATCCAAGACTCTGTCAATGAGGCTTCTATTTCGGAACTAGATCCTCGATGAAGTTCGAATAAGTACTTGCATTGCATATCTTCTGTACTTTATGTTTTCTGTATGATTTATTACGAAATTCAGTGATAAAAACATGATGATTTGAGCACTGGAACCTCCTTGTTGACTGATTCAACCCCATTTCTGAAGCTACAGCTTTTATTCGTGTCTTTGTACCAAAAACGAAATAGAAATTCGATCGTTATTGATGCTGAATCCTTGTTTCAATAGTGATGGTGATGGGAGCGTGGCTAGGTGCCGTGATCGGTGCAGCATATTGCGCGTGTTTTTTGGTGTTGAATTTGGTAAGCTGATATTTTGGGTTAATGCTGTGGCTGTCTTTTAGACTTTTCTAGGGTAAACTCTAATAAGAATCACTAAACTTTGGGTCATTTTCATTTTGGTTATTGAAATTGAAAAACTTTCATTTGAGTTACTGCCATTAACAAAAAAATTATTTCTATCATTAACGAAAGCTGACGTGACATGATAAAATAACCTTAAAGAACCTGACATTGTTTGCTCTTTCCTTCAATTAAACTTATTGAATTACATTATAATCTCTTCAAATCTCAATCGAAATTAGAAAATAATATTTTTATCCGTTAATGTTTAATTTGTTGAGTAGTTTGTGGCTATTTTGTGGTATTTGGGAGCTGTTATATGCGGCTAGTTGCTACGTTTATCGACTTTTCCGAAGTAATTCCATGTTTACCGAGAAAAAAAATCTATGAAGTAATTAAAATCAATTAATCTAAACATTTAAAATGTAAATAAAAGCAATCTTAAATTTATAAACAAATAAATTAAAATAATCCCATTTAATAAAGTAAATTAAGAAAAGTCAAAATAAAATTTGAAACTTTTTTGGTCCCCATTTAATGCTAATTTACGAAATGGCTTAATTGCTTTTTTGCCCAAAAAATTTTAATTTAATAGTGGGTAAAGTACATAAATAGTTTCAAACTTTTAGGGCGCTTGTATTATGGTCACCTAACTTTTAAAGCTTACAATACAATCATCAAACTTTTAATTCACCTCCCCTTAGTTTTATCCGAGGTGACAATTACTTCCATTAACTCTCTTCTTTTCTCTTTCTTCTTCTTCTTCTTCTTTTTTCTCTTCCTCCTCAACAGCTAAATAACTAACTATTACCGAAAACTAAATAAATGTAAAAACCCAAACAATATATACATAAAATAGTTAGCAAAAGAACTGTAGTTCACAAATCCATCGTCTTCTCCATATCGTCCAGCCTTGATTCTTTCATCTTTTTCAATGACTACATGGTACTCCTATAGCTCGAATATGACTTTAACTCTCAAAATTCTTCTTCTTTCTTCGTCGCTGAGTTTGACACCAGTTTTAACGCATCACTCGGTGATATCAATGACAATCATGTTGGTGTTAATGTTAACTCGGTTGTTTTTTTGGCCTCGGTTGATGTTTTGTTCAAGGGTTTGATCTCAAAAGTGGAAAAAAATAACATGTTGGATTGAGAGCGGTGATTTAACCAAGTAAGTTTAGATATGGCTTAGTTATTCATGGATTAAGCCTACAAGTCCTTTTCCTGTTGCACAAATCAACCTGAGGAACCAATTTAAAGAATATTTGTATGGCGGGCAGATGTATTAAGCCACTTAAGGGTCAAGTGTATCCCGATATTTTGAAAATGATTTAGTCTAATTTGTTAAAGAAAATGAAAAATACTAAATTTTTAAGAAAATAATACTAAATTTTTAGACATTTTTTTTAATTTATGGATCCACCCTGTTTGCATGTTGATTTCTTGACTTCAATGGACTCTATTCATCGATGCACATCATCGACTATTGACATTTCGAAACATTCACCACTTCCATTGAATTAGGCTATTGTTTCATGTGTTTTCCATATGATTCATCAACCATGAATGATCCTCATAAAACAGACTAAAGATTGGGAATATGTGGATTCTATTAGGATCTTTAGTGGCTTTCGTCGTCTTAATATTATTAGTTTCGGTTATCTGTTTCATCGTAATGAGGAAGAAGAGTGTTAGACAAATATTTTTTATGAAATTTTTAATACAATATTCTTTGGGTGATAGATTTATTATTCTAAAAATAAATAATAAATTAACGGTTAGATTACAGTTAATAACTGCTATAACCATTATAATTATTGAAATTTTGATTTATAATAATCTTGTAATTCAATTATCGATATTTTTTTTGGATAATTCAATTTCATTACCCACGAAAAGTAGAAACCTGCTGCATAAACAACAATTTAACTCCTGCTACAAACAACAAAAGAAACAACCATTACAAGTGAACCCCCAACCTTAAAAAATACCCCATTTCACACAAAGGGAATCGTTCTTAGGATCAACTATGTTGATAGTCCATCCTTTCAGTCGAATCTGGATAGTTTCTTTGATGTCCTTCAACACATCACCCTCTAGTCTAGCTTTTCCCCCAAAACGCCTACTATTTTTCTTCTTCCAAATCCCATACACATGACTAGCCCAAGCAAGCTTAAACACCCTCACAAGGAGAGATTTCCCTTTAAAACAGTGAACAACCCATTCCAACTCCCTATCCCAGCAGCTAAGCCTACGAGTTACACCACACAAAGTAAGGATATCACCCCACTTTTGCTCTATCCGATAGCCGTCTTCCGCAACAATTGGTATCTGAGCCAGATTAGAGTGTGTAATATCTGTTTATTGTCTTTGTGGTTGCCACCAAAAGGTGGAACCTCCAACATAAGAAAGTAAGAAGGTATTACCCATTCTTTGAAGGTTCCAGAGAACTATTCACGATAGTGAAATAGTGGGATCTATCCGTAAAAGAAGCTATGGCAATGAAATTTGATATTGAAAAATTCAATGGGAGAAATTTCTCATTGTAGAAATTGAAGATGAAGGCCATCCTGAGGAAAGACGGTTGTCTAGCAGCTATCAGTGAAAGACCGGTGGATTTCACATATGACAACAAATGGATCGAAATGGACGGAAATGTTATGGCAAACTTTCATCTTGCATTAGCAGATGAAGTATTGTCAAGCATCGAGGAGAAGAAGACAGCTAAGGAGATATGTGATCATCTCACCAAATTGTACGAGGCCACATCGTTGTACAATAAAATTTTCCTTAAGTGGAAATTGTACACTCTCCGGATGCCAGAATCTACTTCAATTTCCACAATGAGAAATTTCTCCCATTAAATTTTTCAATATCAAATTTCGTTGCCATTGTTTCTATTGCGGATAGCTCCCACTATTTCACTATCGTGAATAGTTCTCTGGAACCTTCAAAGAATGAGTAATAACTTCTTACTTTCTAATGTTGGAGGATCCACTTTTTGGTGGCAACCAAAAAGATAATAAGCATATATTACACACTCTAATCTGGCTCTGATACCAATTGTTGCGGAAGACGGCTATCGGATAGAGGAAAATCGCAACTGATAATTTGAGAAAATAAAAATAAAGATAAAGAAGACACAAAATTTACGTGGAAAACCCCTAAATAATATAGGGTAAAAACAACGGGCAACGGTAGAAGAATTTCATTATGAGAAAATAGGAATTACAACCTCTCTCGATCTACCAAGGAGAAAACAATGATAATTCTCTCTTGATAAAAAGGAGAAAAACAACTCTCAAGAAACTCTCTAAATTCTCTAGTATATGAAGAAAGCTAGAATGCTTTGGGATGGTTTTGAAGCTAAATGAGCTAGGGTATTTATAGTTGAAGCTTGAGGATTAATCTTGTAAATACCCTAAAGTTTAGGGATTAAATTTTAGTAATTATCCCTTTATTATTTCAACAATTTGGTGTCACTTTTTGACAAAAAATAGCCGCCCCATTTGCTGTCCAAATTAGTCGTCTGGATGTATGACTTTTCAACAATCTCCCACTTGAAGATTTGATTGGAACAATCATATCTTCACACCATTCTTTCTACCTTGTACCTTCATGTTGCTTACGTTTCTGACAGGCCACAAGAGGATCGACACTAGGTAAATTTATTAGCGTTGATTGCCTTCGTCATGAAAGCTGCTATGTTGTCTTTGGTATGGATCTTCTGCATATCTATTGTCCCTTCTTCTACCTTTTCACGAATGAAATGGTATTGAACTCGTATGTGTTTTTTCCTTGAATGAAATGTTGGATTCCTTGCTAGATGCAAGGCGCTTTAACTGTCACAAAACAGAGAGACATACTCTTGATTGTGCCCAAGCTCCTCCAATAGTATCTTCAACCAAATTTCTTCTTTACTGGCTTGTGTAGCTGCTACATATTCTGCCTCTGTTGTGGATGTAGCCACAATTGACTGCAATTTTGAAACCCAACTTACAGCTCCACCAGTAATTTTGAACACATATCATGTAGTAGATTTGCTTTTATCCAAATCTCATGCATAGTCAGAATCTACATACCCATTGATTAGTAAGTTTGATCCTCCGTAACATAATGCAACAATTGAGGTCCCTTTGATGTATCTCATGATCCTCTTTACTGTATTCCAATGCTCTTCTCCTGGATTCTCCATGTACCAACTAACCACTCTCACTACTTGTGCAATGTCTGGTCTTGTAGATATCATAGAGAACATTAAACTTCCCACTGCTAATGCATACGGTACTCGAGACATTTCCATCCTCACTTCTTCACTGCTAGGACTTATACTGGAGGATAATTTGAAGTTAATAGGAAGATGAGTAGAAATTGGCTTACAATCTTGCATGCTGAATCGTGACAATATCTTCTTCAAATAATTCTTTTGTGAAAGCCAAATCTTCCTATTACTTCTGTCTCGGTGAATTTGCATCCGTAGAATCTTGTTTACTGATCCCAAGTCCTTCATTTCAAATTCCCTAGCCAGTTGTGCCTTCAATTATTCAATATGGTCTTTGTTGGGTCCTGCAACCAACATGTCATCCACATACAACAACAAATATAACAAAATCGTTATCACCAGACCTCTTGAAATAAGCACAAGGGTCAGCATTAAGTCTGTTGTATCCAAGGCACATAATGAATGAATCAAATCTCTTATACCAACACCTCGGTGCCTGCTTTAGACCGTACATAGATTTGTTCAACCTGTAAACCAAGTTCTTCTTTTCGTCTTCATCAAAACCTTCAGGCTGGAGCATGTAAATCTCTTCTTCAAGATATCCATGAAAAAAAGTTGTTTTAACATCTAGCTACTCTAGATGTAAGTTCAATGTAGCAAACATTGCTAAAACTACTCGAACTGTTGTTAGTCGAACCACAGGAGAAAAGATTTCCTTGAAATCAATACCTTCTTTTTGAGCATATCCTTTGATCACCAGTCTTGCACGATACCTCTCCACTTGATCGTCATCATTTCGCTTGATTTTAAAGACCCATTTGTTACCAATTGGCTTCCTTCCTTGTGGTAGTGGCACAAGGTCACATTTATTATTTTTATGAAGGGCTTCGATTTCTTCTTGCATCGCCATCATCCATAATGAAGCATCTGGGCTGTTTATTGCCTCCTGGTATGTTGATGGCTCACCGTCCTCTGTTAAAAGGCAGTATGCAATATTTCCTTCTATAACATAATCTGAGTGCCAATTGGGACGTCTTCTCACACGTTCTGATTGACGAGTTGTTGGAGCTTCAGAACTCTCTGGTTCTTGTTCACCATGTGCTGATGCTACTTCTGAAGAATCTCCTTGTTCAAACTCCTTTTCCACATGTATCTGTGTAGTCTCTGACTTTTCAGTGCTATCATCATCTTCTTTTCTTTGTAGTTTATCTTCTACAAAGATAACATCCCCTGCTAATAATCACTTTACGGGCAGTGGGATCCCACAAGCGATACCCCTTTACTCCATCAGCATACCCCAAGAATTTGCATTTCCTGGATTTTGGATCCAACTTTGAAATTTCTTGGGAGTTGTACATCACATACACTATACTTCCAAATACATGGAGGTTTGAATAATCAGCAGGTTTTCCGTCCACCTCTCCATTGGTGTCTTCAACTTTATTGCAGTTGATGGAGCTCGATTCACCAAAAAACAGATGATATCGACTGCTTCTGCCCAGAATGATTTTTCTAGGCCTGCATCTCTCAACATTTCTCTTGTTCTTTCTAACAAGGTTCTGTTCATCCGCTCTGCCACTCCATTTGGTTGAGGAGTGTTCGCCACTGTGAACTGTCTTTTGATGCCTTCTTTCCTACAAAAGTCATCAAATTCTTCGCTTGTGTATTCTCCTCCATTATCTATTCTAAAACACTTGATTTTATTTCCAGAATCAAGTTCCACCTGCGCCTTGAAGTTTTTGAAAGTTGAAAACACGTCTGACTTCTTCTTAATAGGGTACACCCAACATCTCCTGGAGTAGTCATCAATAAATGAGACAAAGTATTTTGCTCCACCTAGGGATGTAACTGGTGCTTGTCATACGTCAGAGTGAACCAATTCTAGAACACTCTTGCCTCTAGAATTTGATGTGTTGAATTTCAACCTGTGCTGCTTACTTGTTATGCAATGCTCACACAAAGTAAGTGATACATTTGTTATGCCTGGAAGTAGTTTTTTTCTCTACAAGGACTTTCATTCCTTGTTCTGACATGTGTCCAAGTTTCTGATGCCATAGCATTGCAGAATCTGAACTACATGAGGAAACATAGGCTTCTGCTTCTATCAAAGTTTCTCCCTTCAACATGTACAAGTTTGCTGCTATCTTTTCACCTTTCAACAGCACAAGCGCTTCACGGAACACATTCATGATCCCTTTCTTTGTTTCAATCTTGCTCGCATTATTATCCAACAATCCATAGGATAATAAAATTTTCTTCAGGCCTTTCACGTGTCGCACATCTCGAACAACTTTAATTGTTCCATCATACATCTTTAATTTGATGGTTCCCACGCCAACGATCTCTAAGGCATGATCATTGTAACTATACACAGATCCTCCTGAGACAGGTTCATAATGATGGAACCATTCTCTTCTTGAGGTAATGTGATATGTTGCTCCCGAATCAATGAGTCATATATCTGCATATCTCTTTCTGCCTTCCACGGTGGTTGACGCTTCACAGCATAGAGCATCTTCATCATCTGAAGTGTTTGCGGTATTGCCTTGTGGATTGGAGTTTTTATTTAGACTCCAACAATCCTTCTTCAAGTGACCCTTCTTTCCATAGTTGTAGCACTTTAAATTCTTCTTGTTCCTCGACTTCGATCTACCATGTTTGTGACTGCTGCTTTGGCCACGTTCTGTTGATCTCCCTCTCATCGTTATCAACGCTTCTGCTTGTTACAGATTTACTTGTCTGTCTTCCTTGTTCTTGCGCCGATTTTCTTCTTGTAGAACAGCAGTTGCAACGTCATCGAAGACTAGACTGGTGATATTACTGTTTGTCAAGTTGATGATGAGTTGATCATACGAATCAGGAAAACTTTGAAGTAGAAGTTAAGCACGTTCTTGTTCTCCTATTGTACATCTTAGGGATGTAAGCTGAGAAAATAAAGTATTCAGCGTGTTTAAGTGATCCGTCACTGAAGTAGATTCTGGCATCCGGAGAGTGTACAATTTCCTCTTAAGGAAAATTTTATTGTGCAACGATGTGGCCTCGTACAATTTGGTGAGATGATCTCATATCTCCTTAGCTGTCTTCTTCTCCTCGATGCTTGACAATACTTCATCTGCTAATGCAAGATGAAAGTTTGTCATAGCATTTCCGTCCATTTTGATCCATTTGTTGTCATCTGTGAAATCCACCGGCCTTTCACTGATATCTGCTAGACAACCGTCTTTCCTCTGGATGGCTTTCATCTTTAATTTCCACAATGAGAAATTTCTCCCATTGAATTTTTCAATATCAAATTTCGTTGTCATAGCATCTTTTACGGATAGCTCCCACTATTTCACTATCGTGAATAGTTCTCTGGAACCTTCAAAGAATGAGTAATAACTTCTTACTTTCTTATGTTGGAGGATCCACCTTTTGGTGGCAACAACAAAGACAATAAGCAGATATTACACACTCTAATCTGGCTCTGATACCAATTGTTATGGAAGACGGCTATCGGATAGAGCAAAATCGCAACTGATAATTTGAGAAAATAAAAATAAAGATAAATAAGACACAAAATTTACGTGGAAAACCCCTAAATAATATAGGGTAAAAACAACGGGCAACGGAAGAAGAATTTCACTATGAGAAAATATGAATTACAACCTCTCTCGATCTACCAAAGAGAAAATAATGATAATTCTCTCTTGATAAAAAGGAGAAAAACAACTCTTAAGAAACTCTTTAAATTCTCTAGTATTGGAAGAAAGCTAGAATGCTTTGGGATGATTTTGAAACTAAATGAGCTAGGATATTTATAGTTGAAGCTTGAGGATTAATCTTGTAAATACCCTAAAGTTTAGGGATTAAATTTTAGTAATTATCCCTTTATTATTTCAACAATTTGGTGCCACTTTTTGACAAAAAATAGCAGCCTCATTTGCTGTCCAAATTAGCCGTCTGGATGTATGACTTTTCAACACCCACAACTCCATCGCAAAACCACAATCAAAGAACAAGTGATCCCTAGTCTCAGCCTCAGCACCACAAAGCACACACTTATCACTCTCAATGCTTAATCTCATTCTCAAAAATCTTATCCGAGTAGAAAGCCTATTACCGTTTATTGATAGGTTACCGTTCATATTTTAGGTTGTAACTTAATTATTTATTAAATACATTAAAAGGTTTTGGTTTCCAAAAGGTTCAACCTAAATATCGAAAAATAAATTCAATTTTTATCCTTACAACTTAAAATATAAACCTCAAAATCGAAATTTTTAATAACAAACTTTACAAATGCTTAAAGGTCGCGCTCCTTTTGTTTCAGGTAACACTTGTTACCATCGGCGGAAATAAAAATGAACTATATAGGCGGGAAATATGAGTGGCGGTTTGAAAGAAACACGTGGCGCAATCTATTACGTTACTCTTACAACCGGATTTATAATAGGTCATTGTAATATAAACGGTTAAAACACTTAACCGGTTAAATAAAAATAAGATGCAACCTATTACATCACCATTGCAACCGGATTTCTTGTAGATTATTATAACATAAACAGTTTAAATCGTTATAACTTAAATGGTTAAAAAAAATTCAAGGCGCAATACAACCTGTTACGTTACCATCGAAACCAGATTTATTATAATATAAATAGTTAAAGCCTTATAACTCGTAACAGAGTTGCACTACACGTGTCCAACACAAACCAAATTAAAACATATTATAATTACTAATGTTCAAGATGAAACAAATCTTACAGTTAATTTGGATAAATTTGGAATCGTACTTCCGGAGAATGTGAACTCTCCTCAGAGACGGAGCTATAGCTGAAATGACTAATAATGTCCCAACAAGATGGTCACTTGCAGAGATCAAGTCAGCTACACTGGGTTTTCGTAGGACCAGAATTGTTTGTGAAGCTATAGGCTCATGTTACTATATTAATTTCCAGTTTACTCTAGCAGAAGGTAATGAAATTGCAGTTAAAAGGTTGTCGAAAACTTCGAGTCAAGGGCTGCTTGAGTTCAAGAATGAAGTCATGTTAATTGCCAGATTATAACATAGAAAGCTTGTGCGGCTCTTGGGATGTTGCTTACAGAAAAACGAAGAGTTGATTATATATGAATTCACGCCCAAAAAGCCTTGACGTGTTCCTATTAAGTTTGATTCTTCAACCTTTTGATACCAACATTATCTCATTCATAAACATAACAAATTTGAATGTTTACTTAGTCCATTTTTTCTCTTTTTCGAGATTTATCAGATTCGAGTTTAGCTGCACAACTGACTTGAAAGAAACGATTCAACATCATTAGAGGAACTGCCAGAGGTATCATGTATCTGCACGAAGATTCTCGCCTTAGAATAATCCGTAGGGACCTTAAAGCAAGTATTGTTTTACTTGATCATGAAATGAACCCGAAAATTTCGGACTTTGGCCTGGCAAAAATTTTCAGTGGAGATCAGAACGAAGCAAATACAAATAGAGTAGTGGGAACATAGTAAGTCTATACATTATTTCCATGATTATCGAATACACATTGAAAAATCAGTTTGGTTTTTGCAAATATTTTGATGATTATCAAATTTTGTTTTAATCATTCTCTTATGAACTAAAACAGTGGATACACGGCGCCCGAGTAAGCTATGGAAGGGCAGTTTTCTGTCAGATCTGATGTTTTCAGTTTCAGAGTTGTTTTGTTGCAGATTATAACTGGAAAAGGAATAACGGGTTTCATTTATTGGAACATGGTGAAAGCCTCTTGATTTTTGTATGTTCTCTCATCCGATCTTCAATGAATAGATAAATCTGATATTATATACAAGAGGCTAATTCTAAGTGATGATTGTAGGCATGGAAACTATGGTCGAAAGGTGAAGCAATGGAGCTAATAGAATAGCATCTTCTCAAGTCGAGTGTGCCGACTGAGGTGCTTAAATGCATTTAATTCGACCTATTCTGCGTGCAAGCAAATTCGGTAGATTGACCAACCGTGGTAACCGTGGTTGCCATGTTGGGAAAGGACACCATAACACTGCCTCTACCAGCAGAGCCTGCATTTTATGTTAGACGTATTGTTGCAGAACAAATTCAACCCAATGCAAGTGATAGAATCTGTTCTGTTATAAATAATCTATCAATTTGAACCGCATTTTAATTATAAATAATCATCTTCATCATTTGTTTAACGAACAACGACCAAAGTAAAAAAAAACTTAACATTATTGATCAAATTTGCAGAAAAATGTAGTTTGATGATCAAAACAGAAAATAAATAATAGTTCAATGACCATTTTGTTGAGAAATCAATATTACCCCACACCCAAATTAATTTGATATCATTGCTTACATCAATTTAGTTTGGTGAAGATGTCATTGCTTATCTCAATTTAATGGAGTAGGTGAAGTAAGTGGAGTAGGTGATAATAATGTATGTTTCGGAATATTAGGAGTAAGAATATTTGTATGGTGTAGGTTTCATGGTGAGGACTATAAATACCCCCTTGCATTTGAGTTATGCATCCTCAAAAAATTTAAGTATTGTAGTGTCTTTTATTGTGGATATAATACAAGTAATTATTTTACTTGTTTGGGTCTAATATTAGTAAGTTTAGAGTTGTATACTCTAAATTTTATTTAACAATTGGCATCAGAGCCACGTTATAAGGTCTCTTGAAATTTTGAGTATGCTCTGTGGCTGCAGTTTTAACTGATCTTTCACATCAGAAAAGACTTCTTGAGGTTATTGTCGGGGTTATTGTCAGAGGAGACCCAGGGTGTTGTGGAGTCTCGCCTTGATAAATTGGAGTCCATGGAGGACAGGTTTAAAGATGATATGTAACGAGTTCTCAATGAGTTGGAGATGGTTCGAGGGAGTAATGCCCATGAAGCCGAAGTGATGGCTTTGACAAGAGAGGTGTATGATCTCAAGAAAGAGTTGCTCATATACAAGGGAGCAATGAGTGAATGGGGTACAATCAAGACCTTCTTGGAAGGATTCAGACCAGGGGTAATGCTCGAGGGAGAGCAAGGTGATGCCCAAAGACTTTCGGAAGCCATAAGTATAGTCGGAAAGTTGACCGAGCTTGCGAGATACAAGCCAACTAGAATTATGTCATCCAGGCCCAGGCCCAGGGATAGAGGTAATAGTGGGGGAGACCAGGAAAAGGTGCATCAGGGAGATGGTAAAGGAATCTCTTCGAATGGACAAGGTGAGCCATCAACTGTTCGTAGCCAAGTAAAGTCATCAGGAAAGAATGGCAAGGCTAAGCCTAGTGCGAAGAAGAAGGCGAGCAAGGAAAAGTTGAAGTGTTACTTCTGTGATGGTCCTCATTTTATTAGAGGATGCCCCAAGAATCATCACCTTGCAACCATCTTGAAGAAGATGGGAGAAGGAGAAGTAAAGGGAATTGACGCAGTTGCAAGTGTTAAAGCTGTCAAGCCAGGGAAAAGACTTGGTTTGATTGAGGGTGTCAATGCGGTCAGGTAAGAAACGAGAAGATTTAAGGTTGTTGATATTGAGGCAGCTGAACCCAGAGGAAAGTTTGATGCGATTGCGAGTGTCCAAGCAATCAAGTCAGGATAAGGACTTGGTGAGACTACATGTTCCAAAGTAGTCGAATCAAGAGGGAAGCATGGTGCGACTACATGTTCTCAAGTAGTCAATCCAGGATTAAGATGTGACGAGACTGCAGGTGTCAAAGCAGTCGAGCACAGGAAGGGACCATGTGCGATAGCGAAAGATAAAGTTGTCAAGCCAAGAGTGCAAAGTGAGCAAGTTCGCTTACAATATGCCAGGATAGAGGCGTGGTCCAAGTTGAGGCATCTCATGCATACAGGGACACTTAAGTAGTATGTGAGCCGATTCAGAAAACTCATGTTCAAAGTCTCGAGTTTGACTGAAGATGATGGGTTTTTCACCTTCATGCTTGGATTGAAGCCATGGGCAAATAAAATGTTGGAGCGAAGGGAAGTCAATGAGTTATCTAAAGCCTTGACAACCGCCGAGTCCATCAGAGAATTTGGAATCAAAAAGAGCAAGACTTCCAAAGCAAGGTCGAAAGTCGAGGGTAGTGGAAGAGATTGAGATGAGGCAAGTCAAGACAGATGAGCAAATTGTGGATTTGTTTACAAAAAGCTTGAGTGTTGGAAAGTTTGAACATTTCCGTCGTCAGCTTGGCGTGATTCAAAGAATGGGGGCTAACATTGAGGGGGACTGTTGAGAAATCAATATTAGCCCACACCCAACATAATTTGATGTCATTGCTTACATCAATTTAGTTAGGTGAACATATCATTGTTTATCTCAATTTAATGGAGTAGGTAGAGTAGGTGGAGTAGGTGATAATAATGTATGGCTAGAAATATTTCTCAATTTAATATTTGTATGGTGTAGGTTGCATGGTGAGGACTATAAATATCCCTTGCATTTGAGTTATGCATACTCCAAAAATTTGAGTGTTTTAGTATCTTTTATTGTGAGTATAATACAAGTAATTTGTTTACTTGTCTGGGTCCAGTATTAATAAGTTTAGAATTGTATACTCTAAATTTTATTGTATATAGTTTACCCTAAAGGCGTGGTCAAATATTGAACAGACCAAACAAACTTCGAAGAAAGCATGAACGATGGAAAAATCATTCCATTGTTGAAGACACAACATCAAAACCGTGTTTGGTCGGTTAAGCAGACTTTATGTTGGACAAATCATAAACACAAGTTCCTTCGCGTGTCTCTTTAACTGTCCACTTCAACCTCCTAAAGGAAGAAACATGGAAATTAATTATATTGAGTAAAATAGTATTTATTTAGAATTTTTTTTAGTTATGGATAATGTATATATATCATGTAGATGTAATTATTATTCGAATTAAATATTTAAAAAAATAACACTTCTTTTCATTATTGAAACCGTTTCATGAGTTAATTCTATCATTAAATTTGTTTCAATGCAAAGTATCATTATTAATTTATTACTTGTGGTCCTATGTATGGTTTGCATAATTAAGAAGTTTAATGACATAAATAATCATTTCAATAGTATAGTGACCTTTAGTATACTTTACACTAATTTTTTGTTTTACTGGATAATTTTTTTAAAAGAATAATTTAAAATTTTAGAATTTTATTATTTTTTATATAACTCATAGTTTTATTAAAAACGAAGAAATATTCATAATTATAAAGAATGTTTACAATCATAAACTTAAACTAAACACATAACTAAGATATTTTCTTATCACCATTAATACAAAAATTAGTCATTAAGATCACACAAGATCATAGAAGGAAAAGATTAAAAATCTAACTAAAAAACTCGAACAAAAGATAGATACGAACATATCTAACTGCAACAATAAATGAATCACAAATGAATAAAATAACTAAAAGACAACTGTCAAACCACAAATCAAAGTTGAATAGCATGAAAAAACCATCCACGAATGTAAATAGCGTATCCAAATTCAATTTCATGGTCCAAAACAAGAAAGATCAACATGACAACAAATGAATATCATCTTGATCAGTCATGATGATGTCAAATCAAACCATAAAAAAAGATAAATTAAAACAAAAATCAATTAACCAAAAATATGTCATAAAGACAAAAAAACGTGTCATAAACAAATTTGATAACTTAATTGTAACTTAACATATTAAATTTTATTAATTATAATTTAATAAAATTATATATTTAAATACTTTATTTTTAATATAGTTTATACTTGTATGAAATTTATTTTTGGGTTTTAATAGTTTAATTTTAAATAAAATAAAAAAATCTGATACTTATGTAGATTAATTTTTTTCAATTTTAAAATTAGAAAGAATATTTTTCATATTCTACAATGATGTATGGTTTACAAGAAAAATCAAATTATGAATTCCTAACCATAAGAAGGGTAGGTACTGTGCTAGTTAGCCCAAGAGTACAAGTAAATGGCAAATGGGTCCTTGAGTATGACAGGCACGTGGTAAATTCAGAAGTAGGAATGCTGGAAAACTGGTCCCCATTGCCAAGACATAGTCGCAGGTAAGACCGATGAATGAAAGACTCGAAGTTTCCATTCAGTTTTGCTTCAACTCCAGCTAAGGATAAATTCGAATTGGCATGTAGTTGACTTCAGCCAAGCAAACAACTCTCATCTTTGCCAAGAAAACCATCTCTTCAACTTTTATTTTTTTCTTATTTCAAACCATAATCTTAAAATGTGGGTTAAGCTTAAAGCTGTTTCACTTTCTTCAATTCTCTCCTATCTGATTATCAGCATCAGCCTTGTTGGCGTTGCCCCAAGATGCTATGAGACTGGTAATTTTACCACAAACAGCACGTATGGAAGAAACCGGGACCTTCTTCTCGATTCACTCCCTCGTAATGCCTCTGCAAACGGTGGATTCATTACTGCCAGTATTGGCCAGAACTCCGATAAAGTTTACGCTCTTGCTATGTGCAAAGGAGACTCTACTCCAGACGAATGTTTTAGCGTTGTCAATGATACAATCCACGAGCTCATGGACACTTGTCCCAACCAGAAAGAGGCCTATTCATGGACAGGGGATTTCTCTGTTGTGCACTATGCAGATCACTCATTTTTCGGAACCTTGGAGCTAGAACCCGCTGCGGCAGTCTATAATACGGGAAACATCACATCGAACTTAACCGAATTCGATACGGTTTGGGAGAGTTTGATAAAAAGTGTGGTGAGGAAGGCTTCCAACGGTTCTTCTAGTCTCAAGTATGCAACTGGTGAAGCGGAGCTTGGAGCATTCCAAAGGATATATTCACTAATGCAGTGCACTCCAGATTTATCGGAGCAGGATTCTGACTACTGCCTAAGGCAATCTGCAGATTCCTATGTAAGTTGTTGCCATGGGAAGCGAGGAGGTGTTGTTGAGAGGCCTAACTGTTTATTCCGCTGGGATTTGTATCCCTTCTATAGACCCAATGCTTCTACAACGGCGTCTTTGTCTCCTCCACCCTCACCTTCTAGTCCTCCACCCCCAGCTGCTAGTTCTCCGCCATAGTCAGTGGACTCCGAATCAGAAAAGGTAAGTACCGGTCTGCAAGATGCATGCTGATTTCAGGAATAAAATAGGTGTCTTGTCTAAAGGTACTTACAAAGTTGTTGCCTGCACAGAAGGGGGAGGCATTTCATCCCGAGCACTAATCGTTATAGTCGTTCTAAGTGTTATCTTCATGGCGGTGCTTGTCATACTTGGAGTTGTTCTCCCCAAGAGGATCAAGAAAAAGAAACAGGATGATCAAAGTAAGTTAGCCTTTGATTTTCTTTTGTTTTCCTGTTGTAGTCTAATAACAGAAGATAATTCACTAATAAGCAATGCTTTGCAATGTTTAAGGATGGTGTGGTTAGTAATCAAGAAGATAATCCACTAATAAAAGAAAAAGATAGCAAGACGCACATTGAATCGTTGCAAATTGACTTTAATGTACTGAGAGTTGCAGCAGAAAACTTCTCTGAGGCAAACATGCTTGGACGAGGTGGATTCGGTCCTGTTTACAAGGTAATTTAAGACTTGCTGTATGAAAATTTCATCATATCAAAGAAGAAAAAAGAATGAATGTGACAGTGAATCCTCTATCAGGGTAAGCTTGAAGATGGAGGAGAGGACACTATAAAGGGGCTGTCCGAAAATTCAGGCCAAGGAACACGAGAATTTAAGAACGAAGTCATGCTATTGGCGAAGCTTCAACACAGGAATCTGGTTAAGCTTCTTGGTTTTAGCTTCGAACAAAAAGAAAGGTTTCTAATCTCTGAGTTTCTGCCCAATTCAACCTTGACAACTTTATATTCGGTACCGTCTCAATCCTTCTAAACTACACCTATTGAACATCCATTTTAGTCGTATAATTTTACGACTTTTGCAGATCCAGTAAAACGATTACTAATAAACTGGGACAAGAGGTACAAAATTATAGAGGGAACAGCCAAGGGACTTGTTTATCTCCATGAAGATTCTCAGTACCGAATCATCCATCGGGACTTAAAAGCAGCCAACATATTGTTGGATGAAGAGATGAATCCTAAGATATCAGATTTCGGAATGGCTAAATTGTTTGTCGATGATCAAACTCGTGCTGATACAAGCAAAATCGTCGGGACCTAGTAAGTATCATGAATGATGAGATTTTATATGTTGTTCGTTACATTTATTCGTTAAAATGTATATGCATATGCAGTGGATACATGGTTCCAGAGTATGCATGGCATGGTCAATGTTCAGTTAAATCTGATGTTTATGCCTTTGGAGTGCTGGTTTTAGAAATCATTAGTGGGAACAAAATCAACGGCTTCACCAACCAAGTAGGAGACTCTCTGCTTACCCATGTAAGATCTCCATACTCTGGTTATGGTATATAATGGAATAGATGTTGCTAAAAGAAAATGTAAGTTCATAACGTCGAACATTAGCAGGCATGGAGAAACTGGAATGAAGGGACTACTTTGGAATTTGTTGATCCGATTCTGAGGGATGGATCGAGAAGCGAAATAATGAGATGCATCCATCTCGGGTTGCTTTGTGTTCAAGAAAACATTGCTTATAGACCAACCATGGTCTCTGTGGTTCTCATGCTTAGTAGCTATTCCATGTCTCTTCCGGTTCCATCGAGACCTGCATTTTCTATGAATACCAACACGGAGACAGCAATGATGTCCGAGTCATTGTCATTATCTAATCAATCTGAAAGAGAAGCCATCCAAGACTATGTCAGTGAGGCTTCTAATTCGGAACTAGATCCTCGATGAAGTTCGAATAAGTACTTGCATTGCATATCTTCTGTACTTGTTGAAGTACACTAGTACGCTCGTGCATGGATGGTTGCTGGTGCTGGTGCTCGTGCATGGATCGTTGCTAGCTGCAGGTGCAGCTGATATCTGCTCTTGGAGTTGCTGCAGTTAGTTTGTTAGTCAGTTAGAGTTGTTAGCAGTCTTGTAACCGTATGAATGATTCTAACCAATCACGGAGGCGACATATTCGAAATCATAAACTCATTAACAGAACAGATTCAATTACCTGAATTGGAAATTGTTGCTGTCTCCGTGTTGGTATTCATAAAAAATGCAGGTCTCGATGGAACTGGAAGAGACATGGAATAGCTACTAAGCATGAGAACCACAGAGGCCATGGTCGGTCTATAAGCAATATTTTCTTGAACACAAAGCAACCTGAGATGGATACATCTCATTATTTCGCTTCTTGATCCATCTCTCAGAATTGGATCAACAAATTCCAAAGCAGTCCCTTCATTCCAGTTTCTCCATGCCTGCAAATGTTTGAGGATAAGAACTTACATTGTCTTTTAGCAAAATCAAATCCATTATATATACCACAACCAGAGTATGGAGAGCTTACATAAGTTAGCAGAGAGTCTCCTACTTGGTTGGAGAAAGAGAAGCTAATGATTTTGTGGCCACTAATGATTTCTAAAACCAACACTCCAAAGGCATAAACATCAGATTTTAACTGAATATTGACCATGCCGTGCTTACTTTGGAGCCATGTATCCACTGCATATACAAACACATTTCAATGAATAAATGAATTTGAAGGATAGGCTAATGCATGGGATCTTTTGAGTTTTGGATATCACAACATAACGAGTGTTACAAATAACATATAAAATCTCATCATTCTTAATACTTACAAGGTCCCGACAATTTTGCTCGTATCAGCTCGAGTTTGATCAACCACAAACAATTTCGCCATTCCGAAATCAGAGATCTTAGGATTCATCTCTTCATCCAACAATATGTTGGCTGCTTTTAAGTCACGATGGATGATCCGGTATTGAGAATCTTCATGAAGATAAAGAAGTCCCTTGGCTGTTCCCTCTATAATTTTGCACTTCTTGTCCCAGTTTAGTAGTGATCGCTTTACTGGATCTGCAAAATTCATAAAATTATGGGACTGAAATGCATATTCAATAGGTTTAGTTTAGAAGGATTGAAACGGTACCGAATATGAAGTTGTCAAGGCTTGAGTTGTTCTTTTTGTTCCAAGCTAAAACTAAGAAGCTTAACCAGATTCCTATGTTGAAGCTTCGCCAATAGCATGACTTCGTTCTTGAATTCTCGTGTTCCTTGTCCTGAATTTTCGGACAGCCTCTTTATAGCTACCTCTCGTCCATCCTCAAGCTTACCCTGACAGAATTTGGCACAAAGAACAATGATGGAAAACCTCAACTATCATTTCCTAGTATTCACTGTTACATATTCATCGTCTTTTTTCTTCTTTGAGTTGATGGGAATTTTCATGCAGCAAGTCTTAAATTACCTTCTAAACAGGACCAAATCCACCTCGTCCAAGCATGTTTGCATCGGAAAAATTTTCTGTTGCAACTCTCACTGCATTAAAGTCGATTTGCAACAACTCGACATGGTTCTTGTAATCGGCAGGTTAACAAAGAATCATTAATGTTACATAACTTGTAACAAATGGAAAGGAGAGCAAAACTAACCACATCATGCTTAAACATTGCAAAGGATTGATTATTATTGAATTATGTTTAAACAGAAAATCAAAGGCTAACTTACTCTGGTCATCCTGTTTCTTTTTCTTGATCCTCATGGGGAGAACAATTCCAAGTATGACAAGCACCGCCACGAAGATGACACTTGGAATGATTATAAGGATTAGTGTTCGGGATGAAATGCCTCCATCTTCTGTACAAGCTAGAACTTTGTTAGTACCTTTAGACAAGATACCAATTTCCATGTGCATCAATTTATTCCTAAAATCAGCATGCATCTTGCAGACCGGTACTTACCTTTTCTGATTTCGGAGTCCACTGACTGTGGCAGAGGATTAGCAACTGGGGGTGGAGGATTAGCAGGTGAGGGTGGAGGAGATAAAGACGCCGTAATAGAAGCATTGGTTGTATAGAAGGGATACAAATACCACCGGAAATAACAGTCGGGCCTCAGAACAACACCTCCTTGCTTCCCATGGCAACTTGCGGATTGCATTAGGCAGTTGTCACAATTCTGCTCCGGTAAATCCGGAATGCACTGCAGTAGTGAATATATCGTTTGGAATACTTCGAACTTTGCTTCACCAGTTGCATACATGAGACTAGAAGAGCCGCTGGAAGCCTTCCTCACCACACTGTTTATCAAACTCTCCCAAACCACATCAATTCCGTGAAGACTTTTTAGGAAATTTGGATTTTAATTTCACAACTTAAGGAATTATCTTTTAATTTATTTTAATTTCCTTGTTATCTTTAGAATTTGGGAGCCTATAAATACCCTTCAAAAAATTTTAATTTGGATTTTAATTTTCAAAACTTAAGGAATTATCTTTTAATTTATTTTTATTTCCTTGTTATCTTTAGAATTTTTAAGCGAGAGCCACCCGTAATAATGATGCAAAAACTCCAAGAGCAATTATTTACGATAGAGGAACGCATTTCATCAACCGAGTCATCGAGGCGTTAAAGAAGAAGTATGGCGTGACTCAACAGATTGCAACAGCTTATCATCCTCAAACGAACGGACAAGCGGAGGTGTCGAATCGAGAGATTAAATCCATCCTTGAAAACATTGTCAAACTAAATTGGAAGGATTGGAGCTTGAAGTTAGTCGATGCTCTTTGGGCTTTCCCCACGGCTTATAAAGGACCCATCGGGATGTTGGCTTATCGATAAGTTTTCGGCAAGCCTTGGCACTTGCCGGTGGAGCTTCAACACAAAGCCTTTTGGGATGTTAAAGAATGCAATATGGAAATGGATGTGGTGGGAGAAGCTCGGAAGTTACACATCCTAGAGCTCGAGGAAATTCGTCGAAACGCTTACGATAGCGCACATAATTTTAAAGAAAAAACAATAGCTTTTCATGAGCGAAAAATGCCATTTAAGTTTTTTTCGATTGGGCAGAAAGTACTTTTGTTTAACTCAAAATTTAAAATTTTTGAAAGAAAACTTAAGTCGAAATGGCTCGAACCCTTAATGGTAATCAAAGTTTTCCCTCATGGAGCCGTTGAAGTCGAAGATAGTTCGGGTGCCCAATTCAAAGTAAAAGGTAAAAGGCTCAAGACAACTTACGAAAACACGCCAGTCGGGCTGGGCTGATTGAGGAAATCAGCTTGGAAGAACCGAAGTTAAACAAAAGCGCTTATGGGAGACAACCCATTTTCATTTTTCGTCTACTCATTTTTCATTTTCGTTCATTAATTTCTTTTCTTTGTTTAGATGTAAATAATTATTATTTTACTTTTTGTAGGTGTTTCGGACTTGAATCGTAGTAGTTTAGCAGCAAGAGAGAATTCCTCCCCCATATTGAAACGCGCTGTTTCATTAAATACGGTACAGGTTAGCATGCATTTGGGTCGCGGTGCACTTTAGCCTCTACCCTCACTTTTGACCTGCCAATGGGATTTGGTGTTTCAAATTTTGAAACAAACCCCTAAAAAATTTCTTTTTGTTTTTATCTCCCCACCGCCGCATTCTTTTTCTTCTTCACCTTCTCTCCTTTGTTTTTCTCGACCGACCCTTTGCCACCCAAAAACAAAACGTCTTTCGCCGTTACCAATACCAAAGAATAGTTCGTACACGTCATCGTAATAATTAGAGACTGTCCGCTCCACCAACCGTCATCAGTTTACGCTGATGTTTTGCCGCGCCAGCTGCGTTCGTGGAGATTCCCAGTGACTCCGAGCCAACTCCACCACGACAAGGGCGACGGGAACAAAGCTCAACGGCATCTAACGAGCCGTACTCGACCTCTCCTTCCTCGATGAACCAAGGGTCGCGTCGCTCCGACGTCGCTGGACCAGGTCGATACCCACTGTCCCCTACACGGTCATCCTCGCCGTCCTTCCACTCCATGCCGACAGTGGCATCATCTTCTTCCTCTCGGCCGTGCCATTCACGACATACGGAAGTGCCCTCATTCTCCATGCATTCGGCCGAAGCCGATAATAGTCCTAAGGTAAATTTCGAACCCGTTTCTATTTGACCGTTACTAATGTATCACCCTTCCTTTGACTTCACAGAGGATATTTCGGGCATGCATATTCCGGATGACCAAGCTGTTGCGCCTTCGTATGAACATCACTCTGGGTCGCATTCTTCTCCGTTTCTGGCGTCAAGTTCCAGTGCATTCATATCACCTCCAGACAGTCCACCACCGACGTCCTCCAATCCTGAACGGAATAGACGCAGCCGCACCTACGCAGTGCCATCCGATGAGCCCTTAAAAGGTTTTCTCCACTTCTAAAATGAATAGCTGGTTCGCTTTGAGAATATTCGACATCGGCCATTCATATTATGTAAATTTATTCCGAACTAAACTCTCGAAAATCTTCATATTCAAGATTTTGTTATTGCATACTTTGCCGTAATTGGTTGGACTTTATTTTTGCAAATTAAAAACGGAACTTTTTATGAATTGGTTTTCGAGTTTTATTCGACTTTCTCATTTACACAATCTCGATTTATCACTATTGAGTCTCCTGGTGTTTCGTTTCGTTTGTGTGGAAATCAATTTAGCATGTCTATTTTTTATTTTAATCTTACAATGGGATTTATGGCGAACGTCACGAGTCTAGATTATCTAATAGCTTTGACTGAGATGCCCAGGGACTTTGATGCGGACTCAGCCTATTCCTTGCTCACTGGCTTCGTCGACCAGCCCTTTAATCCACACTCGGTGAAAGCTATCAACATTCACGACCCGACATTGTACTACATTCAAAGGTTCCTCGCCTACAATTATTCTGGTCGGAATGATTCTTCCGGCATTCTAAGTAAGACTGAATTGTTTTTCCTTTGGTGTATGTTCACCGGAAGAAAGGTAAATCTTGGTTTTTGGTTCGCCCGACAATTCGAGATCGTAATTAGATCTAATCACCCTCTAATACTTAGTCCATACATTACTCATTTAGCCACTTTGATAGCTAGTTTCGATGTAGTGGATTATACTTATGCATTTTCTATGGATGGACTAATTGAACATTGTTTGGACTCCATGGGCTTGCTTGTCGGCACCCTTGTCACACCATACCTTGCTCCGTCGGGCGTGATGACACCAAGGACCAAGTGGGTCTTCACTCGCCGCCATGCACCACCACAATCTCCACCACTGTCGCGCTCAACTCCACAACCATGTCACACCATACCCTTCTTTTTTATGTCTTAATTTTATTTTATTCCGTATTGAGGCGATGCACTTAAGTGATGAGGGTAAAGGGTGAATTGAATTCCGTCTTGTTTGTCTCACTTGTCTCATGGTATGATTGGTTGAATTGGTTGAATGTTTAATTGAAATGAATCCTTTATGTTGCTTGCCATTAGCATGCTGTTATTATTTGAGTTCATATGAATACCTTGAATTTTAACATGCTTGATAAGTTGAATTGCTTGAGTAGGTTATTAGTTGGATGACCTTTGCAACATGTCTTGATCTTGTTAATTAAATCCCTCACCTAGCTTGATTATTTAGCCCATTTGGTGAGATTTTGAGCCTTGAGCATGCATATCCTCATTTCTATGCTCTTTTTCTTGTTTGAGTGTGTCAAATTGAATAATGGAAATCTAGAACTTGCGGCATTAATACATTTTGAGACTATACATGAAATAGGTAGCTTTGATATGATTTAGGCATTAGGATTCACCTCGTTTTTACCCGAAAAAAAGCCTACCCTTTTCTTCTCCGTTAGTAAACCATTTTAAGCCTTTTTCCACTTCTTTGTTTCACCTTAATCTTAGGCCTGTAAACGAACCGAACGCACACGAACGGAGGTATGTTCATGTTTGTTCATTTAAATAATAAACGAACACGAACGAACGAACATAAACAAACACAATAAACGAACATAAACGAACAACACAAACACAAAAAAAAACTTATTCGAACACAACAAACGAATGTAAAAGTAAACAACAAGAATAACAACTTAAAATTCATTAATATAACCTGCAACTTTAGAGTTAATTTGTTCGAATACGTCAAAAACATACATAAATCATAAATAAGCTATATAAACATAATAAAGTCCTAAAGTTAATTTGTTCAAAAAAACATTCTTCTTGAAATCCAAACAACTTCAATAATCTTCGTAACATATTCAACTTGCCCTCTGTTCGAACATAAATGAACATAAATGAACGAACATAAACGAACATATAATCGAACGTTCACGAACGTAAATGAACGAACGAGCCCTTTGTTCATGTTCGTTCATTTAAATAAACGAACGAAAAATCTTGTTCATGTTCGTTCATTTAATAAATAAACGAACATACACGAACTTCCCGCCGCACGGTTCATGAACGGTTCGCTGAACGTTCAATTCATTTACAGGCCTACTTAATCTTAAATCCGACCCTTTTTATTTTTTCACTCTTTTTGACCCTTATCGAGACAAAGAATTGAAGCTTGTGAGTTACTTTGTTCCACACAAAAAAATAGTAACATTCAAATGAAAAAATCAGAAAAGGTAAGAAAAATCGAAAAAGTAGGGAAAAATGAAAAAAGAAGAAGAAAAATTTGGGGGAAAATACAGAAAAATAGTTTGATTGATTTTGATTTTGATTTTGATTTTGATTTTGATTTTGATGTATGTATTTATTTTGTTTTTTCATTTGTCTTGTTTTGTTAGTGGACTTGGTTAATTTTTTTGAAGAATTATTTTTCTCGATTGTGAACCTTATTTCTAACCTCTTCCCTACCTTTACCTAAGCCCCATTACACCCATTTAAAGGACCTAATAATCTTGCATCCTATTTCTTCTAAATAGTGGAGAATTGATGATGTCACAAGCTTATGGAGATCCTTGTTAATTTTTTACTTTAAGCGAACTTTTTGCACCCGAAACACATTGATTGATTTGAGTGATTCTTGGAGAGGAATAAAGTTAGGCCGGAATTTTAATTGCTAAATGATAGACAATTGCAAGGTTGATTGATTAATTCTTACTTATGCCATTTCACTTGATTGGTGTTTAATTCATGTCATTTTTGTGAGCTTGGTTTTCATGATTTGCTTAAGCATGCAATGGTTTGGGGAAAGGAAAATTAAGCTTTTGATTAATTTAATTCAAGCATACTTGAGGACAATTATGAGAAAAGTGAGGGGGAATTTGCTTAGTGCTTAAGTTTGACTCCTTTTCATTGTTAAATTCTTCATTTTACGAACATATCACTGCTAAATTGGGTTGTGTTTGTTCATTTTCTGTATAGAGGTCAACTTATTGGAATTAGAAGCAAAATGATGTATTATGCACCTTTTTTTAATTTTCTGATCATGGATGGAGACATGGGCACAACGTGAGTCTGACCTGGTAGTTTCTAGAAGGTCTGAGTCAATATAAAGAATATTCTGGAAACAGTTCAACACGATCAGTGGAGACTTTTAGGGGATTTGGATTTTAATTTTTAAAACTTAAGAAATTAACTTTTAATTTATTTTAATTTCCTTGTTATCTTTAAGATTTGGGAACCTATAAATACCCTTCATGGGTAAAGGCTAAAACATCATCTTCTTACTTTTATTTTGTTTTTTGGCATTTTTCTATTCTAATTAAATTCTTCATTTTTCTTTTTTTATTTTCTTTTACTTTTCCAAGTTATTTTTATTTTATTTTGCAAACCTATTCTAAGTATGATAATCAATATCATGCTTAGCTAATTTCCTCGCACCAAGAGCTAGTAATGAATCGATTTTATTTGTGAAAATCGAACAAAGCGCTTAAATCCCTTTGGGTACATTCTCAAATTTTTTGAATAAAAGAGCTTGGCAATCGACTTGTTCATAATTTTTAAACGTTTTCAAATCAAAAAGTCGACGTTGGTCCGAACATTGTTTGAAAATACCATTGGGAGGAAGGATTGGCCTGTGGCATTTCTACTTCCTGTGAACACGCTTAGCGGCGGTCCGCTAAGGGAAAATGAGATCGGGATCGATTCTCGACGAGACAACATCCGAGTCGGGCCTTTCCAGTTTTAATTTGAATGTTTTAACGGCAATAGATGTGATTAATCCACTCAAGAATCATCTTTCAAAGATAAACATGGGAAGATCGGTTACATGAAAAAAGGATAAGTTACAATGTGTTGGGCCTTGTAGATTATAACCGGCATGAATCCCGGAGCAAAAACACATTTCTATTATTGAAGGAATCGAAACAAAGCTAGCTCGAGATGATTTTTCTCATTGTCAATTCTCAAATTTAATTTCTTATCTTCTCTTGATTTAATGTTTCTTTTCAATTCTTTTTACTTAAATCTTTAATCCGCTTTATTATTTATTTCATCTCAATTTGCCTACCCCTTTTTATTTAATTTTGTTACATCTTCCTGGACTAAAATCAGCATGAATCACATCAGAGATTCCAAAGCTCCCTGTGGATCGACCTCTTCCACCATACTATATTTATTTTTGTTTCTTTTATTTGAGAAGAGGTTTTATTTTATTTTGACAAGTAAAACGACACTTATCAATGAGTAGGTCTCCTCCTAGTTGGGACAATTGTCCATGAGCTCGTGGATTGTATCATTGACAAGGATAAAACATTCATATGGAGTAGAGTCTCCTTTGCACATAGCAAGAGCGTAAACTTTGTCGGAGTTCTGGTCAATACTGGTAGTAACGATTCATTACTTCAAATTGAGGTTGCGGCTTTTATTGCGAATGCTATTGCGGTGTCGCGGTTGTGGATGTTGCGGATGTTACATAACGTGACATGGCTGTCGCGGATGTGTTGCGGCTGTCGCGGGTGTGATCTCTTCCTCAAAAATCACAATACGTCTAAAATATTATATTTATACATTTTACAATTATCTTTTAATATACTAATATTATTATACTCTTTTAATATTTTATTTTGAAAATAAAAATTTAATTTCATAGATAAAAATTTATTAAAAACAAATATAAACCATAGAAGTTCTATCATACTCGATAATGGGTAATAACAATTATAATGTTGATGAATAACATATAACCAATATCACAAAAATCATATCAATTTTTTTATATTTTAACATAAAAATGTTCATTTTACATAATTTAGAAAGAAAAAAAATACATAACTACAAATATAAAAATTATATATCTTACAGTTCACTACCAAAATTAATGGCGTGACCGATCTAAAACATTTCCATCTTCGTCATTGTCTTGGTTTTGATTCCTTCTTATTCCGTGTGAAGAAGATAACACATTATGTGCATCATAAAATGCATCATTGGTAGGAAACATGTTGTATGATAAATGATGACAAAAAAATCCATAATTTGGATTTTGTTCAAGGTAAGGTGGATACATGAATTTGGTTGGTAAGAATGAGAACCATGAGATGATTCACTAATTTCATTATCATTTGTAGCTGAACTATATGATGATGAACCTGCAAATGAATCATAAAAGTGTTCTCTCATCTTCTTATGAGTTCTATCATCATCATCTCTTCTATTTTGTGAAGCATTTGTTCTATACAAACCTGAATTATCATCGTAAGGATATCTGGACGTACCTTGATCTCCATGAAATTCAGTAGAATAAATGTATCCACTTTTAAGAATTAAATTAGAACCATTCATCTATGTAATTTTATATTTCAAATAATTTAAAGTTTGTTGCGGCGTTACGGCGCAATTCATAGCGTGTTGCGGTGTTACGTAATGGTTTTTACCACAACAACCATGATGCGGTTCCCTTATCGAGTTGCGCCGATATTGCATTACGGTAACCTTAAAAAAATGTTACGATGCGGGCTTTACGTTGCGTTGCGGCCGTAATTTAGTAGTAATAAAACCCACCGTTTGCAGAGGCATTACGAGGGAGTGAAGCGAGGATAAAGTCCCGGTTATTTCCATATGCGCTATTTGTGGTAAAATTACCAGTGTCATAGCATCTTGGGGCAGCGGCAACAAGATTGATGCCCATAAGCAGAAATGAGATAATTGAAGAAAGAGCTTTAAGTTTAACCCACATTTTCGCAATGATTTGGAAAGAAAAAAAATGTTAACTTTGGCAGAGATGGGAGGTTTGGCTTGCCTGATTTGAGTTGGAGAGAGCCAAGAGCGCCCACTAAAGCAAAAGTCTTTAGCTTTTAAATGTCAATCGAGAGACGAAGCTTAGGTCTTAAAAGTTTAATCCCTCAGTCTCACCTTTATGAGACAGGTGTGGTTAGTTGAGCAATACATTGTATTGCAAGAGATACTTCTATGTTTCTTCCTCTAATTTGGTCAGCATGTTATAAATTTTGGCAGTTTGGCTGAGATGGGATGTTTTGTTTGCTTGAGTTGAGTTCGAGAATGAGTCAAGAGCGCCCATTAAAAAAAAATTAAGCTTTGAAAAGTCGATCGAAACTTGGTCTTTACGGGACGGGTACAATTTAGGTAGGTATTAAAGACGTCTCATATTAAAGGACTACTATTAATATTAGTTGGAAACGTTCACTACATCAAAATTAACGACATTTTTAGCGGCGTTTTTTTTAATAAACGTCGGTAAATACTCGTACTTTAGTGGTGTTTTATATTTATAAAATCTTCGATTGTTCGACTAACATATAGAAGACTTTCAAAAATCTGGAGTGTCCTTCCGAAGGTTATTTGAATAAAGTTGATATTGTATGATTATTCAATATATATTTATATGACTTTTAAAAGTATATAAAACATGTTTCACTTTAAATAAATGTATAATTTTTTATATTTTCATTTTTAATGAAATTATTTTAGTAAATAAATATTCATTGTGTTTTATTTATTTTAGAATTTATTTATTTTATTTTTATTTATTTAATTACCATAATATGGTGAATATTTCATTTATTTTGTATATGTCATTTATTACTGTTGCATTCATAAATCATGCATCTCATTTTTTTCAAATTGATTGAAAGCAATTTCTGTTAATAAAATTATTTTTATTGAATCAAATATTTAAAAAAAAAGAATTCGCTCATTTTCAAATTCATCGAAATATAAAGGATCGTAATTTAAATTTTGGACCGGAATATATAAAGTTCCACTACTTAGACAACTTATAATCGAGAGGTACTAAATTTGAGCACTGTGGGAGTGCTAATCCTTCCCCCACGCGTAATCGACTTCCGAATCCTTAAAAATGATTTTCTGGTAATACACAAACCAATTTTAGTTTTTTAAATAATTTTTATTAAAATTATTTTTAAATGAATTTTTTAAGTATTCGACTTACCTAACCCAAAGGTTGATGACGACTCCAAATTTCAAATGAAGCCGAAATCCAAATCTTTCAAAACAAAATCTTAATTATTTTTTAAAAAATTAATTTTTTAATAAAAAAATGGTTTTGACACACCTAGCATAGCAAGAGCGTAAACCTTATCGGAGTTCTGGCCAACACTGGCATTGAAGAATCCACCGTTTGCTGAGACATTAGATGGGAGTGAAGCGAGAAGGTCTTTGTTTTTGCCGTATGCTCTATTTGTGGTAGTGTCATAGGATCTTGAGGCAGCGGCAACACTGGCATTGAAGAAAATCGTATCATAAACAAATTTGATGACTTAATTGTAACTTAACGTATTAAATTTAAGTATTTATAATTTAATAAAATTATATATTTAAATACTTTATATTAATATAGTTTAAACATAAATAAAATTTATTTTTAGATTTTAATAGTTTAATTTTAAATAAAATAAAAAATTCTGATATTCATGCAGGTTAATTTTTTTTTCAATTTTAAAATTAGAAAGAATATTTTTCATATTCTACAATGATGTATGGTTTACAAGAAAAATCAAATCACGAATTCTTAACCATAAGAAGGGTAGGTACTGTGCTAGTTAGCCCAAGAGTACAAGTAAATGGAAAATGGGTCCTAGAGTATGACAGGCACGTAGTAAATTCAAAAGTAGGAATAGTGGAAAACTGGTCCCATTGCCAAGACATAGTCGTAGGTAAGACCGATGAATTAAAGACTGTAAGTTTCCATTCAGTTTTGCTTGAAGTTTCAAAATGTGGGTTAAACTTAAAGCTGTTTCTTCAATTCTCTCCTATCTGGTTATCGGCATCGGCCTTGTTGCCGCCGCCCCAAGATGCTATGACACTGGTAATTTTACCACAAACAGCACGTATGGCAATAACCGGGACCTTCTTCTCGATTCACTCCCATCTAATGCCTCTGCAAACGGTGGATTCTTCAATACCACTATTGGCCAGGGCTCCGACAAAGTTTACGCTCTTGCTATGTGCAAAGGAGACTCTACTCCAGAGAAATGTTTTAGCCTTGTCAATGACACAATCCACGAGCTCATGGCCAATTGTCCCAACCAGAAAGAGGCCTATTCATGGACAGGGGATTTCTGTGTTGTGCATTATGCAGATCACTCATTTTTCGGAACCCCGGAGCTAGAACCCGCTGAGGCATTCTATAATACCGGAAACCTCACATCGAACTTAACGGAATTTGATGCGGTTTGGGAGAGTTTGATAAACAGTGTGGTGAAGAAGGCTTCCAAGGGCTCTTCTAGTCTCAAGTACGCAACTGGGGAAGCAGACGTTACGGTGTTCCGGAAGATATATTCACTAATGCAGTGCACTCCAGATTTATCGGAGCAGGATTGTGACTACTGCCTATTGTGAAATTCGGGTTAATTTCCACCAATAACAGATTCACCTTGAAAACTATTATCTAGGTGACTAGTGTGAAAACGATTGTACTAAAAATCACCCCAAGGTAGATTCCCAGGAAAGAGGAGGGGTCACAATGGTCCCTCTTAAAACCCACTTTCCTTAGACAGAACTACCAAGACAAATAATTTTAATAGGACAATAATTGACAACAACTATACCCGACAATAGCTATTAAATAGACATAAAAGAGAACACCAAAATATTTCACTAATAGAGGAAATATTACAAAGAGAGAAAGAATACAAATAGCCTTTAAAATAGAAGAAGGCTTATATTTGTGGGATGATTAACTAAGGAGGAGGAGGGCTTTATTTATAACAAAAGAATTTCCCCTCCTCCTTATACACAACCAATGTGGGACTTTTGCCAAAAACCAACAAATCTCCACCTTGGCAAATTCCACACACATCTCTAAAAAAACAATCTTTTAATTTGTAACAATATTGACCAAATCTAAACAATGTTTAAACTTGACCGCAGTTACCACTTTTGTCAACATATCAGCAGGATTCTCAGTAGTCCGAATCTTCTGGATTATGACTCCACCTTCTTCTAGAATCTCTCGTACAAAGTGATATCGAACATCGATGTGCTTCGTCCTTGCATGGTAAACCTGGTTCTTTGCTAAATGAATAGCACTCTGACTGTCACAGTGCACTTTGATGTGCTTTTGTTCCATTCCCAATTCACCAAGCAACCCTTGAAGCCAAATTGCCTCCTTCACAGCCTCTGTAACTGCCATATACTCTGCCTCTGTAGTAGACAAAGCCACTGTTGACTGTAAGGTGGACTTCCAACTGACTGGTGCCTTTGCAAATGTAAACACATAACCAGTAGTTGATCGACGCTTGTCCAAATCACCTGCATAGTCTGAATCACAATACCCAACTATACACTGACCATCTTGTTTGTCCTGCTGAAAGACCAAACCAACATCTACGGTGTTCAGAATATACCGCAGAATCCATTTCACAGCTTGCCAATGCTCCTTTCCAGGATCATGCCTGTGAAATATCGGGTCTTGTACACACCATTGCATACATCAAGCTACCAACAGCACTTGCATACGGAACCTTTGACATGTATTCCCGTTCTGCATCATCCTTAGGTGACATGGATGCACCGAGCTTGAAATGAGAAGCAAGAGGTGTACTAACTGGTTTTGACATCTCATTTATGCCAAAACGTTTTAGTACCTTCCTCAGATATTCTTTCTGAGACAAACAAAGCCTCCCCAATTTCTTATCCCTTGATATCTCCATGCCTAGAATCTTCTTCGCTTCACCAAGATCCTTCATCTCAAACTCCCTGTTCAATTGAGTCTTTAGTTTCGCAATTTCTGTCTGACTCCTGGAAGCTATCAGCATATCATCAACATAAAGAAGAAGATATATATAGGATCCGTCTTCTAGCTCGCGTAAATACACACAATGATCATATTTGCTTCTTGTGTACTTCTGCCATATCATAAACTTGTCAAATCGCTTGTACCACTGCCTTGGAGATTGCTTCAATCCGTACAACGATTTTTCTAATTTGCACACCATCTCTTCTTTTTCAGCAACTTTGAATCCATCTGGCTGAGTCATGTAGATTTCCTCATCCAAGTCTCCATGTAAAAATGCAGTTTTTACATCCATCTGAACTAGTTCCAAATCCAACTGCGCTACCAAAGCCAACAAAATTGTGATGGAGGAATGTTTTACAACTGGAGAAAATACTTCATTATAATCAACTCCCTCCGTTTGAGCGTAGCCTTTAGCCACCAATCTTGCTTTGTAGTGGATGTTATTCTTGTCAGGAAATCCATCTTTCTTTGCATATACCCACTTGCACCCAATTGCCTTCTTTCCCTTCGGAAGACTAGCTAGTTTCCACGTCTGATTCTTTTGAAGGGATTGCATTTCTTCATTCATGGTAATCCTCCACTTTTTATGTTCTGAACTTTGAACTGCTTCTTTAAAAGTGGCAGGAACGTCATCAATTGCAATTGGTGATGCAAAAGAGACCATATCAGCATAACGAGCAGGTTGTCTAATGGTCCTCTTTCCCTTTCTGAGTGCAATTGATTCATGTTGTTGTGGAGGTTCTTGGGTCTGAACCTCTTCTTCATCTGACTCTTCTTCTACCATAGGAGAGTCAACTTCATTTTCTTTACTGGTTGGGACAAATTTGCTTCCTTCAAACTCTACCTTTTTGGGAGTTCCATCTGTCTGCTCCAATTTTTCTGAAGTCACCTTTCTCAACATGGTAGATTCATCAAAGGTAACATCCCTGCTGAAGATTATTTTCTTTGTTTCTGGACACCAAAGACGATAGCCTTTCACACCAGAGGTGATCCCCATAAAAATCGCCTTCTTTGCTCTTGGATCCAGCTTTGACTCCTTAACATGGTAGTATGCAGTGGAACCAAACACATGTAAGGAATCATAATCTGTAGCAGGTACTCCAAACCATTTCTCTAATGGTGTTTTACCACCAATAGCAGTCGATGGTAAGCGGTTGACAAGGTGACAAGCATAGACCAAAGCCTCAGCCCAAAATTCTTTGCCTAACCCAGCATTAGACAACATACACCGAACCTTCTCCACTAATGTCCGGTTCATACGCTCTGCCACTCCATTCTGTTGTGGTGTACCTCTGACAGTGAAGTGCCTAACAATACCTTCCTCTTCACAGACTTTCAGAAATGGATCATTTTTGTACTCTCCACCATTGTCTGTACGGAGACGTTTGATTTTTCTGCCTGTTTGAGTCTCCATCATCTTTTTCCATTTAAGGAAAAATCCTAGCACCTCATCCTTTGTCTTCATTGGATACACCCAAACTCTCCGGGAAAAATCATCAACAAAGGTGACATAATAGTGTGTTCCTCCCAATGAAGTTGTCTTGGAAGGCCCCCATACATATGAATGAACATAATCCAAAATACCTTTAGTATCATGGATTGCTGTTCCAAATTTCACCCTCGTCTTTTTCCCTTTGATGCAATGCTCACAAAAAGCTAATTTGCAAGCCCGAGCACCCTTCAATAATCCTTGATCTATCAGTAATGTCAAGGATTTTTCACCAACATGCCCCAAGCGCATATGCCATAACCTGGTTGCTTCTGACTCCTGTTCATCAGTAGAAGCTGCCACTGCTGCTGTCCCAACAATTGTACTACCCAGAAAGTAATACACATTGTTTCTTTTTCGGATTCCCTTCATTATCACCAGTGCACCAGAGATAATCCTCATAATCCCATCTTTTGCCCTCACTTCTAAACCTTTTGACTCTAAGGTTCCCACAGAGATCAGATTTCTCATTAAATCTGGTACATAATGGACACCTGTTAAGGTTCTGATTGATCCATCCTGATTCCTCAAGCGAATTGAACCAATCCCAAGTGTGTCAAGAGGGGAATTATTTGCTGTGTAGACAATTCCACCTTTTAGTTCTTTAAAATCAAAGAACCATTCTCTATTAGGGGTCATATGGTGGCTACAAGCTGAATCTAACAACCATAAACTGGAACAACTGGTTGATGGCGTAGCAGCGAATGTGAAATCTGAATCTCCATCATCATACTCGACCACATTTGATTCTGAGACAGCCTTCCCCCTTTCAGGTTTGCCTTTATTCTTTAGCCTGGGACATTCTTTCTTCCAGTGCCCTTTTTCTCGACAAAAGGCACATTCATCTTTGCTCAATCTGGACTTTGACTTCGATCTCCCTCTGCTTCCTTTATTCTGACTCTTGGAACGGCCTCTAACAACAAGAGCTTCTGCTTCAACACTTGTGTTTTCTTGTTTGTCTTTCTTTCTCAATTCATAACTATACAAGGCAGCAGTTACTTCACTGAGAGACACATCAACCTTCCCATGAAGTAGAGTAGTTTCAAGATACTCAAACTCATCAGGAAGTGATCCCATCAACATCAGAGCCAGATCTTCGTCTTCAAAAGTCACGTCCATATTCATCAGATCAGTCACCAGCTGATTAAAGCTAGTAATGTGATCATTCATAGTGGTACCTGGTACATAGTTGAAGCGGAACAGTCTCTTTTTCATGTAGAGTTTGTTCTGACCGCTTTTCTTCAAAAATTTCTCCTCCAGTGCCTTCCACAATTTACTTGCAGAAGTTTCCTTAGAAAATGCATACTTCTGCTCTCTAGAAAGACACGATCGAATAGTACCACATGCCATTCTATTGATCCTCTTCCATTCTTTCTCCTCAACATCATCTGGTTTCTCTCCTTCAATAGCAATGTCTAGACCCTGCTGAAATAGGGCATCTAGAACCTCGCTTTGCCACATGCCGAAATGACCGGTGCCATCAAAAATCTCCACTGCAAATCTAACATTTGTCACAGCATTTCTTGCCAAAATTGAAGATGAAGAAGCGTCTGCCATTTCTGCTACAAATTCTATTTAATAGCTGCCAATGCAGAATGTCAATTATCCCAAGGAAATTTTTCTGATGTGGAAGATCAGCCTAAGCCGCAACCACAGAGCATACTAAAATAAACCAAGAGCGCTGATACCAATTGTTGTGAAATTCGGGTTAATTTCCACCAATAACAGATTCACCTTGAAAACTATTATCTAGGTGACTAGTGTGAAAACGATTGTACTAAAAATCACCCCAAGGTAGATTCCCAGGAAAGAGGAGGGGTCACAATGGTCCCTCTTAAAACCCACTTTCCTTAGACAGAACTACCAAGACAAGTAATTTTAATAGGAAAATAATTGACAACAACTATACCCGACAATAGCTATTAAATAGACATAAAAGAGAACACCAAAATATTTCACTAATAGAGGAAATATTACAAAGAGAGAAAGAATACAAATAGCCTTTAAAATAGAAGAAGGCTTATATTTGTGGGATGATTAACTAAGGAGGAGGAGGGCTTTATTTATAACAAAAGAATTTCCCCTCCTCCTTATACACAACCAATGTGGGACTTTTGCCAAAAACCAACACTGCCTACGGCAGTCTGCAGATTCCTATGTAAGTTGTTGCCATGGGAAGCAAGGAGGTGGTGTTCAGAGGCCTAACTGTTTATTCCGGTGGGATTTGTATCCCTTCTATACAGCCAATGCTTCTACAACGGCGTCTTTGTCTCCTCCACCCTCACCTTCTAGTCCTCCACCACCAGCTGCTAGTCCTCTGCCACGGTCAGTGGACTCCGAAATCAGAAAAGGTAAGTACCGGTCTGCAAGATGCATGCTGAACATTAGTCATTAGAATGTTGTCTAAAGGTACTTACAATGTTCTTGCTTGTACAAAAGGGGGAGGCATTTCATCCCGAACATTAGTCATTATAGTTGTTCCGAGCGTCACCTTCATCGTAGTGCTTGTCATACTTGGAATTGTTGTTCTTCCCATGAGGATCAAGAAAAAGAAACAGAATGATCAAAGTAAGTTAGCCTTTGATTTTATTTTTGTTTTACTGTTGTAGTCTTATAACAAAAGATAATTCACTAATAATCAATCCTTTGCAATGTTATGTAACTTAAATGATTCTTTGTTAACCTGCAGATAACAAGATGTACGTTGAATCGTTGCAAATCGACTTTCATGCAGTGAGAGCTGCAACAGAAAACTTCTCCGATGCAAACATGCTTGGACGAGGTGGATTCGGTCCTGTTTATAAGGTAATTTAAGACTTGCTGTATGAAAATTTCCATCATCACAAAGAAAAAAGACGGAATGAATATGTGACAGTGAATACTAGGAAATAATAGTTGTTATTTTCCCTCATTGTTCCTTGTTCCGAATTCTATCAGGGTAAGCTTGAAGATGGACGAGAGGTAGCTATAAAGAGGCTGTCCGAAAATTCGGGACAAGGAACACGAGAATTCAAGAACGAAGTCATGCTATTGGCGAAGCTTCAACACAGGAATCTGGTTAAGCTTCTTGGTTTTAGCTTCGAACAAAAAGAAAGGGTTATAATCTACGAGTTTCTTCCCAATTCAAGCCTTGACAACTTTATATTCGGTACCGTTTCAATCCTTCTAAACTACACCTATTGAACATGCATTTTAGTCCTATAATTTTACGAGTTTTGCAGATCCACTGAAGCGATTACTACTAAACTGGGACAAGAGGTACAAAATTATAGAGGGAACAGCCAAGGGACTGGTTTATCTCCATGAAGATTCTCAGTACCGAATCATCCATCGGGACTTAAAAGCAGGCAACATATTGTTGGATGAAGAGATGAATCCTAAGATCTCAGATTTTGGAATGGCGAAATTGTTTGTGGTTGATCAAACTCGAGCCGATACGAGCAAAATCGTCGGGACCTAGTAAGTATCATGAATGATGAGATTTTATATCTAGTTTGTTACAGTTATTCATTGAAATGTATTTGTAGATGCAGTGGATACATGGCTCCAGAGTATGCATGGCATGGTCAATATTCAGTTAAATCTGATGTTTATGCCTTTGGAGTGTTGGTTTTAGAAATCATTAGTGGGCACAGAATCAACAGCTTCACCAACCAAGTAGGAGACTCTCTGCTTACCCATGTAAGATCTCCATACTC
This sequence comes from Hibiscus syriacus, assembly GCF_006381635.1. Lineage (NCBI taxonomy): Eukaryota > Viridiplantae > Streptophyta > Magnoliopsida > Malvales > Malvaceae > Hibiscus > Hibiscus syriacus. Next base: position 2,101,769 of record NW_024062223.1, on the reverse strand, counting down.
TGGTTATGGTATATAATGGAATAGATGTTGCTAAAAGACAATGTAAGTTCATAACGTCGAACATTTGCAGGCATGGAGAAACTGGAATGAATGGACTGCTTTGGAATTTGTTGATCCGATTCTGAGGGATGGATCGAGAAGCGAAATAATGAGATGCATCCATCTCGGGTTGCTTTGTGTTCAAGAAAACATTGCTTATAGACCAACCATGGCCTCTGTTGTTCTCATGCTTAGTAGCTATTCCATGTCTCTTCCGGTTCCATCGAGACCTGCATTTTCTGTGAATACCAACACGGAGACAGCAACAATGTCCGATTTATTGCCACTCTTTAATCAATCTGAAAGAGAAGCCATCCAAGACTCTGTCAATGAGGCTTCTATTTCGGAACTAGATCCTCGATGAAGTTCGAATAAGTACTTGCATTGCACATCTTCTGTACTTTTTTTCTGTATGATTGTCTAGAAATTCAGTAATAAATACATGATGATTTGAGCACTGGAACCTCCTTGTTGACTGATTCAACCCCATTTCTGAAGCTACAGCTTTTATTCGCATCTTTGTACCAAAAAAGAAATAGAAATTCGGTTGTTATTGATGGTGAATCCTTGTTTCAATAATATACATGATATTACCTCCCATTAGTTTTATCCGAGGTGACAGTTACATCCATTAACACTCTCCTTTTCTCTTTCTTCTTCTTCTTCTTCTTCTTTTTCTCTTCCTCCTCGACAGCTAAATAACTAACTATTACCAAAAACTAAACAAATGCACATAAAATAGTGAGCAAAAGAACTGTAGTTCACAAATCCATCGTCTTCTCCATATCGTCCAGACTTGATTTTTCCAGCTTCTTCAATGGCTACATGGTACTCCTATAGCTCGAAGATGACTTCAACTCTCAAAATTCTTTTTCTTTCTTCGTCGTGGAGTTTGACACCAGTTTTAACTTTTAACCCGTCACTCGGTGATATCAATGGCAATCATGTTGGTGTTAATGTTAACTCGGTTGTTTTTTTGGCCTCAGTTGATGTTTTGTTCAAGGATTTGATCTCAAAAGTGGAAAAAAAATAACAGCTTAGATTGATAACAGTGATTCAACCAAGTAAGTTCAGATATGGCTTAGTTATTCATGGATTAAGCCTACAAGTCTTTTTCCTGTTGCACAAATCAACCTGAGGAACCAATTTAAAGAATATTTGCATGGCGGGCAGATGCATTAAGCCCCTTAAGGGTCTAAGTGTATCCCGATATTTTGAAAATGATTAAGTTTAGTCTAATGCGTTAAAGAAAATGAAAAAAAAAGTTGTTTACCCATTAATTTTAAGAAAAGAATACTAATTTTTTAGACATTTTTTTAATTTCTGGATCCGCTATTACTTGCATGTTGATTTCTCGACTTCGAATGGACTCGATTCATCGATGCACACCATCCACCATTGACATTTCGAAACATTCACCACTTCCATTGAATTAGGCTATTGTTTCATGTGGTTTCCATAGGATTCATCAACCGAAATTTTTAATAACAAACTTTACGAATGCTTCAAGGTCGCGCTCCTTTTGTTTCAGGTAACGCTTATTACAAGCGGCAGAAATAAAAATGAACTATATAGGATGGAAATATGAGTGACGGTTTGATAAAAAACACGTGGCGCAATCTATTACGTTACTCTTACAACCGGATTTATAATATGTCATTGTAATATTAACGGTTAAAGCACTTAATCGGTTAAATAAAAATAAGGTGTAATCTATTACATTACCATTGCACCCGGATTTCTTGTAGATTATTATAACATAAACAGTTAAAATCCTTATAACTTAACTGGTTAAAAAAATTCAAGGCGCAATGCAACATGTTACGCAATAAAAAAATTCAGGAGAATGTGAACTCTCCTCAGAGAAGAAGCTATAGCTGAAATGACTAATAATGTCCCAACAAGATGGTCACTTGCAGAGATCAAGTCAGCTACACTGGGTTTTCATAGGAACAGAATTGTTGGTGAAGCTGTAGGCTCAAATAACGGAGATCATGATGTGATATGATATAATAATAATAATAATAATATCAGTCCCTAAATTTTATATATTTTATCAATTCTATCATGTTTTGAGAAAAACAATAAATGAACTTGAATATATAAATAATCTATCAATTTTATCCGCATTTTAATTATAAATAACCATCTTCATTATTTGTTTAACGAACAGCGGCCAAAGTGGAAAAAAAACTTAACATTATTGATCAAAATTGAAGAAAGATGTAGTTTGATGATCAAAACAGAAAATAAATGATAGTTCAATGACCATTTGTATATAGTTTTCCCTAAAGGCGTGGTCAAATATTGAACAGACCAAACAAACTTCGAAGAAAGCGGGAACGATGGAAAAATCATTCCATTGTTGAAGACACAACAGCAAAACCGTGTTTGGTCGGTTAAGCAGACTTTATGTTATCATAAACACAAGTTCCTTGTCGTTTCTCTTTAACTGTCCACTTCATCCTCCTAAAGAAAGAAACATGGAAATTAATTATATTTAGTCATCATAAAATAATATTTATTTAAAAAAAATTAGTTATAGATAATATATGTATATCATGTAGATGTAATAATTTGAATTAAATATATTTAAAAAATAACACTTCTTTTCATCATTGAAATCGATTAATGAGTTCATTCTATCATTAAATTTGTTTCAATGCAAATGATCATTATTAATTTATTACTTGTAGTCCTATGTAGGTTTGCATAATTAAGGTAGGGCCGGAGTCTTAAAACAATAAGCTCTATTAATCAGCTCAATACTTTGAGTACGGCAAATCGTTTGAAAAATTTGCGTAAGAAAAGTCGATAAGAGGGACGGATGTAAAATTTTATTTACGAGTGAATTTATAAATTATTAATGATTGAATTTATAAAAATTTAGATATTACATAAATAAATTATCAATAAAAATAGAAAATAATTAAATTATATAAAAATTTAAAATTTTTAATAGACAATCGCGGCAACGTTATGAAATCATCATTAAATATATTAAACTTTTACTAGATATTATTAGATAAAATACATCAAAGGTCATTAAACTTTGTTCAAATGATTATTTGTATTTACCAGACTTTCAAAAATTATAAAATAACCATTATATTTATTGAATTATTAAAAAAATGATCACTGCAATGTTATAACATTTATAAAAGTTTGATATATTCAATTTTCAATTTTAATAATTTGATAAAATATAATGATCATTTTATAACAATTCGATAAAATATAATAACCATTTTGTAACTATTAGATAAATTTAATAATTATTTTGTAAGTTCTGAAAGTTTAATGACCTAAATAATCATTTCAATAGTATAGTGACCTTTAGTGTACTTTACACTAAATTTTTTTGTTTTACTGGATAATTTTTTTTAAAAGAACAATCTAAAAATTTAGAATTTGATTACTTTTTTATATATAACTCCTAGTTTTATTAAAAAAAGAAATATTCATAATTATAAAGAATGTTTACAATCATAAACGTAAACTAAACACACAATTAAGATATTTTCTTATCACCATTAATATAAAAATTAGTCATTAAGATCACACAATATCACAGAAGGAAAAGATTAAAAATCTAACTAAAAAATTCGAACAAAAGATAGATAAGAACATATTTAATTGCATCGATGAACCACAAAATGAATCAAATTACTAAAAGATCACTGACAATCCATAAATCAAAGTCGAGTGACATGAAAAAACCGTCCACGAATGCAAATAGCGTATCCAAATCCAATTCAATGGTCAAAAACAAGAAAGATCAGCATGACAACAAATAAACATCATCTTGATCAATCATGACGATGTCAAATCCAACCATAAAAAAGATAAATTAAAACAAAGTTTTATTAAAAAAAGAAGAAATATTCAGAATTATAAAGAAAGTTTACAATCATAAACGTAAACTAAACACGCAATTAAGATATTTTCTTATCACCATTAATATAAAAATTAGTCATTAAGATCACACAAGATCATAGAAGGAAAAGATTAAAAATCTAACTAAAAAATTCGAACAAAAGATAGATAGGAACATATTTAATTGCATCGATAAATGAACCACAAAATGAATCAAATTACTAAAAGACCATTGACAATCCACAAATCAAAGTTGAGTGACATAAAAAACCGTCCACGAATGCAAATAGCGTATCCAAATCCAATTCGATGGTCCAAAACAAGAAAGATCATCATGGCAACAAATAAACATCATCTTGATCAAGCATGACGATGTCAAATCCAACCATAAAAAAAGATAAATTAAAACAAAAATCAATTAACCAAAAATATGCCATAAAGACAAAAAAAAAAGTGTCATAAACAAATTTGATAACTTAATTGTAACTTAACATATTAAATTTTATTAATTATAATTTAATAAAATTATATATTTAAATACTTTATTTTTAATATAGTTTAAACTTGTAAGAAAATTATTTTTAGATTTTAATAGTTTAATTTTAAATAAAAAATCTGATACTTATGTAGATTAATTTTTTTAATTTTAAAATTAGAAAGAATATTTTTCATATTCTACAATGATGTATGGTTTACAAGAAAAATCAAATTATGAATTCCTAACCATAAGAAGGGTAGGAACAGTACTAGTTAGCCCAAGAGTACAAGTAAATGGCAAATGGGTCCTAGAGTAGGTAAGACCGATGAATGAAAGACTTGAAGTTTCCATTCAGTTTTGCTTCAACTCCTGCTAAGGATAGATTGAGAGGGATGAACGTAGTCATTTCTTTGAAAATTTAAAATTATTATATATTTTAAAATTTTATAAATTCGAGTTGGCATGTAGACTCCAGCCAAGCAAACAACTCTCATCTTTGCCAAGAAAACCATCTCTTCGACTTTTATTTTTTTGCTTCCTTCAAACTATAATCTCAAAATGTGGGTTAAGCTTAAAGCTGTTTCACTTTCTTCAATTCTCTCCTATCTGATTATCAGCATCTGCCATGTTGGCGTTGCCCCAAGATGCTACGACACTGGTAATTTTACCACAAACAGCACGTATGGAAGAAACCGGGACCTTCTTCTCGATTCACTCCCTCGTAATGCCTCTGCAAACGGTGGATTCATTACCGCCACTATTGGCCAGGGCTCCGACAAAGTTTACGCTCTTGCTATGTGCAAAGGAGACTATACTCCAGACGAATGTTTTAGCGTTGTCAATGATACAATCCACGAGCTCATGGACACTTGTCCCAACCAGAAAGAGGCCTATTCATGGACAGGGGATTTCTCTGTTGTGCACTATGCAGATCACTCATTTTTCGGAACCTTGGAGCTAGAACCCGCTGTGGCAGTCTATAATACGGGAAACATCACATCGAACTTAACAGAATTCGATACGGTTTGGGAGAGTTTGATAGACAGTGTGGTGAGGAAGGCTTCCAACGGTTCTTCTAGTCTCAAGTATGCAACTGGTGAAGCGGACCTTCGAGCATTCCAAAGGATATATTCACTAGTGCAGTGCACTCCGGATTTATCGGAGCAGCGTTGTGACTACTGCCTAAGGCAATCCGCAAGTCGCTATGAAAGCTGTTGCCATGGGAAGCAAGGAGGTGTTGTTCGGAGGCCTAGCTGTTATTTCCGGTGGGATTTGTATCCCTTCTATACAGCCAATGCTTCTACAACGGCGTCTTTGTCTCCTCCACCCTCACCTTCTAGTCCTCCACCCCCAGCTGCTAGTCCTCCGCCACAGTCAGTGGAATCCGAAATCAGAAAAGGTAAGTACCGGTCTGCAAGATGCATGCTGATTTCAGGAATAAAATAGGTGTCTTGTCTAACGGTACTTACAAAAGTTGTTGCCTGTACAGAAGGGGGAGGCATTTCATCCCGAACAATAATCGTTATAGTCGTTCTAAGTGTCATCTTCATGGCGGTGCTTGTCATACTTGGAGTTGTTCTCCCCAAGAGGATCAAGAAAAAGAAACAGGATGATCAAAGTAAGTTAGCCTTTGATTTTCTTTGTTTTCCTGTTATAGTCTAATAACAAAAGATAATTCACTAATAATCAATCCTTAGCAATGTTTAAGCATGGTGTGGTTAGTTTTACTCTCCTTTCCATTAGTTACAAGTTATGTCACTTGAATGATTCTTTGTTAACCTGCAGATAGCAAGACGCACGTTGAATCGTTGCAAATTGACTTTAATGTAGTGAGAGTTGCAACAGAAAACTTCTCCGATGCAAACATGCTTGGACGAGGTGGATTCGGCCCTGTTTACAAGGTAATTTAAGACTTGCTGTATGAAAATTTCCATCATATCAAAGAAGAAAAAAGACAGAATGAATGTGACAGTGAATCCTCTATCAGGGTAAGCTTGAAGATGGACGAGAGGTAGCTATAAAGAGGCTGTCCGAAAATTCAGGCCAAGGAACACGAGAATTCAAGAACGAAGTCATGCTATTGGCAAAGCTTCAACACAGGAATCTGGTTAAGCTTCTTGGTTTTAGCTTTGAAAAAAGAGAAAGGGTTCTAATCTATGAGTTTCTGCCCAACTCAAGCCTTGACCACTTTATATTCGGTACCGTTTCAATCCTTCTAAAATACACCTATTGAATATGCATTGTAGTCCTATAATTTTACAAATTTTGCAGATCCAGTAAAACGATTACTACTAAACTGGGACAAGAGGTACAAAATTATAGAGGGAACAGCCAAGGGACTTGTTTATCTTCACGAAGATTCTCAATACCGGATTATCCATCGTGACTTAAAAGCAGCCAACATATTGTTGGATGAACAAATGAATCCTAAGATCTCGGATTTCGGAATGGCAAAGTTGTTTGCGGTTGATCAAACTCGTGCCGATACAAGCAAAATCGTTGGGACCTAGTACGTATTTAGAATAATGAGATTTTATATCTTGTTTGTTACCTTTATTAATTGAATTGTATTTGTCTATGCAGTGGATACATGGCTCCAGAGTATGCATGGCATGGTCAATATTCAGTTAAATCTGATGTTTATGCCTTTGGAGTGTTGGTTTTAGAAATCATTAGCGGCCACAAAATCAACAGCTTCTCCAACCAAGTAGGGGACTCTCTGCTAACCCATGTAAGTTCTCCATACTGTGGTTATGGTATATATAATGGATTAGATTTTGCTATAAGACTGTAAGTTCATAACCTCAAACATTTGCAGGCATGGAAAAATTGGAATGAAGGGACTGCTTTGGAATTTGTTGATCCGATTCTGAGGGATGGTTCGAGAAGAGAAATAATGAGATGTATCCATCTCGGGTTGCTTTGTGTTCAAGAAAACATTGCTTATAGACCGACCATGGCCTCTGTGGTTCTCATGCTTAGTAGCTATTCCATGTCTCTTCCGGTTCCATCGAGACCTGCATTTTCTATGACTACCAACTCGGAGACGGCAACAATGTCCGAGTCATTTTCACTCTCTAATCAATCTGAAAGAGAAGCCATCCAAGCCTCTGTCAATGAGGCTTCAATTTCGGAGCTAGATCCTCGATGAAGTTCGAATAAGTACTTGCACTGCATATCTTCTGTACTTTTTTTTTCTGTATGATTGTCTAGAAATTCAGTGATAAATACATAATAAGTTGAGTACTTGAACCTCCTTGTTGACTGACCCAACCCCATCTCTGTAGCTACAGTGCTTATTCATGTCTTTGTACCAAAAAAGAAATAGAAATTCGGTCGTTATTGATGGCGAATCCTTGTTTCAATAGTGATGGTGATGGGAGTGTGATTAGTTGCGGTGATCGGTTGATGATTGTTCTTAATTGATAATATTTGATCATTAATTTTTTGATCTTATGGATTTATTACCGTTGATTTAGTTGTATTATGCTTATTTTCGTGCATGATCTTATTTTTCATAATTAACAATAAAAATGCGCATTCTGTATTTTTTTTTATTTGGTCACTGCTGGAGATATTGACACGACTCTGGGCATGACACGGTCTGACGTGGCAGTTGTTAGAAAGTCCAGTCAACAACATTTTTCTAGAAGATGTAGTTAGCACCTTTTGGAAGGTGGACGAACATATATATCTTAGGAGATTTATTTTTAAATTTTAAAGTTTAAATTTTAAAAACATTTGGAATTATCTTTAAGATAATTTTTCTTTTAATTTCTATGTTTATCTCTAAGACTTTAGAAGCTATAAATACCCCCTTGGGGGTAAGGCTTAAAACACACTTGTTCTAGATTTGATTAAGCAACTTTTCATTATTTGGTTTTATAAAAGTTTTTCTATGTTTTTATCTTTATTTTATTTTTATTTTAAAATGCTAAGTATGACTTCGGTCATGCTAGCTAATTTTCTCATAAGCCGAAAGGCTAAGCAATGACTCAATTCAATATGTGAGAATTAAAAAGCTCTTACATCTTCAGGATGTCACTATCAGTTTTCTAAAAACTTGGATAGGTAATTGACCTATCCTATAAAATCAAAATACTTTATTTTCAAAAAGTCGACGTTGGTATGGATGTTGTTCTGATTTAAAGTTGGGAGGAAAGATTGACAAATAGAAAATCCGACTTTCTGTGAACACATTTAGCGATCGTCCGCTAAGGGAAAATGAGATCAATTTCGATTCTCAGAGAGATAACATAATCCGAGTCGGGCTTTTCTTATACTAAAACTATTTTTCCGCTAACGACGATTGTTGTAGTTGGTTCAATTAAAAGCTGGATTTCCAAAGATTGTCCTTGGGAAAATCGATTACTAAAGTGAAAAGCAAGTTACAAGGGAATGACCCTTGTAGACTGTAACTAGTGTAAATCCCAAAGTGAAAATTCATTTTCGATGATCAGAAACGAATTGAGTCAAAGCGAGGCTTGAGGCTGTATTTTACCATATTTATTTTCAATTTTACATTTTCTATTTTCATTATTTTCACTTTAAATTACTTTTACTTATTTAATCTTTTTTTTATCAAAAACCCCATTTTCTTTACTGCATATCGCATGGTCAAAGCAATTCAAATTGAAATTTGGAAATTTTCTAAGTCTATGTGGATCGACCCTTACTTCTCTTTACTACGTATTTCTTTCTTATATATTATTGAGAAGAAGGAATTTATTTTGACATCAAAACGACAGTTGTCAAATTGGCGCCGTTACCGGGGACTTCGCTAAAGTTACTAATTTTTATTTTCTTTTGATTTATTACCAGGACAAATCCAAGCGATTTAGTGGATTACGACCCAGAAATCAAAGCCAGAGCTCGAAGACTTCACGCACAGATGCTTCGAGAAAGAATGAGACAAAAATTATATCCAAAATCGAATTCAGAACAAAGTTCAGGAAAATCCATTAATACATAACCAAATCTGATGGTCGATCCCACTATCAGAGAGTTAGCAGTAACTCCTACTGAACAAGAACCTTTGTGAATTGATTTTCCCCAAGGTGAAACTCCATACCAGTTAAAAATTGGCCTTATTCATCTCCTCCATACCTTCCGTAGATTACCAAACGAGAATCCACATAAACATCACACAGAATTTCACATGGTCTGCTCCAGCATGAAACCACATGGAGTATCTGAGGACCAAATCAAACTTAGAGCTTTTCATTTTTCCTTAGCTTATTCGGCTAAGGAGTGTTTATTTTATTTATCCCTAAATTATATTACCACATGGGATCAAATGAATTGCTTTTTTCTTAACAGGTTTTCCCCCGTGGCAAAAGCAAGTGAGTTACGAAGAAGAATACTTGGAATCAAGTAATTTGAAGGGGAGTCATTTTATGACTATTGGGAGAGATTTAGAAAATTATGTTCTAGTTGCCCACAACATGGGTTAACTGAGCAAACTCTCCTTCAATACTTTTATGAAGGACTAACTCCCCTGAAAATGAAGATGATCGATGCTGCCAGCAGAGGAGCTTTAGTAAACATAACTCCTACTGAGGCTAGGGATTTAATTTCCACGATGGTCGCAAACTCTTAACAGTTCCACCCAACTAATAAACCTCCTCGAAGAGTTCATGAGATAAGTTCATCTTCCTTAGAAAATAAGATAGATAAATTAACTGAAGTAGTCAACTCTCTTGTTACAGGAAAGATTGCAACTAACAGATTATGTGGAATATGTGCATTATCTAATCATCAAATAGATGACTGTCCACTGATTCAAGATTACACATCTGCTCAAGTTAATGCAGTATGGAACTTTCCAGAACCTCCTCAAAGGGCTTATAATCCCTACAACAATACTTATAACCCAGGATGGAAGGATCATCCAAATTTCAGTTACGCTCAAAACTCAAGGCCAAATCAAGCTTATCAGTCAAGGCCACCTCCACCACCCCAACAGCCGTATAAGTCTTCATTAGAATCAATCGTCTAGAGGTTGGCTCTTACCTAGGAAAAATTTCAGATTCGTACTGAAGCCCACTTCTAAGAGATAGACATGCAAATAAGCCAACTGGCTTAGACCGTCAGACGCTTGGAATCACAAGGTAAACTTCCATCTCAAACCGAGGTAAACCCAAGGGATAATGTCAGTGCTATCAGTCTTCAGAGTGGTACAGTTGTCGCGCTACCTGTCCCATAAGATGAAGCAATCCAAAAAAGAAAATAAGGTCATTGAATCATGATCCCAAAAGAAAGATGAATTACAAACGAATCCAACGCTCTCTCCCTATGTTGTGCCACCACTTTTTCCATCAAGGTTAGTAAAAAGGGATAAACAAGTTGAGGAAAAGGAAATATTAGATGTATTTCGAAAGGTAGAAATTAATATACCTCTCCTTGAGGTTATCCGAAAGGTTTCGAGATATGCCCAATTTTTTAAGGACCTTTGCACAACAAAGAGAAAACTTACCGAGAACGAGAATGTAAATTTGAGAAAACATGTCTCAACTATTTTCCAATAAAAGTTACCACCAAAAATGAAAGACCAAGGTATGTTCGCAATACCCTGTAAAATTGATAAAGTTGGGGTAAAACGAGTCATATGTGATCTTGGCACCTCTATTAATGTGATGACTCTCTCTGTTTATAATATGATTACTAATGAGCCTTTGAAGGATACAAAATATCAATTCAATTTGTTGACATATTTGTCATCTACTCAGAATGACTCTTGGAAAATATGCTAGTAAAAGTAAATGACTTAATATGTTGGAAAATATGTTGATTTTTATGTGATTGACATGAAGAATGATCTAACCAGTACTTATTTTGATATTTTATTGGGGTGTTCATTTCTAAGTACTACACACACAAAGATTGATGTAAGAAGTGGGACTTTAACTATGAAGTTTGATGGTGAGATCGTTAAATTTGATGTGTATAAGGCAATGAAACACCGAGACAAAGTAGCAAGCATAAATTATGTTGATATTATTGATATTTTGGCAAATAAGTTTGTAGAAACTAATGTATCTTTTGATCTATGCAGGGAGTTAGAAGACTACAATGAGGAAATATGAGAGTTGGAAAATTTATATTTGTTCATTTTGATTTACGTTTGATTCTTTCTAAGTCTAAAAAATATGCCTTCTGTTTTGCAGGCACCTGAGATATAACTGAAACAAATGTCGAAACACTTAAAGAATGCATTTTTAGGAGAAAATGTTACTTCACCGGTTATTATTTCGGATAAGCTTTCAAAGCTAAAAAAGATCCGAAGAAAAACCTATGAGAATGTCAAATTCTAAAAAAACAAAATAAAAGAATTATACGATCGTATAATTTCTCATAAGAGAGTTATTAGTTGGAAAAAATATATGATGTGGATGAAGTATTTCTCTTAGAACCTGTAGTATGAACCAGACTAAGTCGTCGAGCTAACGACGTTAAACAAAAGCGCTTTGTATGAGGCAATCCATTTTCAATTCTGATTCTTTAATTTTTTTTATTTTTTATTTTTATCATTTTTTCAGTAATTTATTTTGTCTAATTTTTTCTATTTCCCTTTTATTTTCAGGAACCCAATGTTTTCGATCAAGCTTAAACGAAAAAAATTCAAAATTTTCATTCGAGCAGTTTAAAACTCACACCCCAAGAGTTGTAGCAGTCGCGCAAGGCATGGGAAAAATTTGTACCAAAGTCGTGCACATTGTTTCATTAAAGACAGTGCACGTTAGCATCTCCCTTTCAGGCCGACACATTTTAGCCAAACCCGGAATCACCTTTTTTCGCCCATACATGTTCCCTATATAACTTTTTCTCACTCTTTATTTTTCTTTCACCACAGGCCCCACCCCTATCCAATCCATCCTTATAACTCCTATCCCAACATATTATCTCTATTTTAAATTTTAAACATATTTTACCCCAATCATATTTACCTTATTTTTAATTTTGAAACCAATTTCACCCCAATTAAAACACTCTTCCTCACGTGATATTAAAGTCAAACCCCTATATCTTTTCTTCCCCAAACCGTTACCCCTTTCGATATCAATCACCATCGCTGGACCTACATTTATTCTCCACCGTGCCACCATTTCTTTTGACTGGCCATTCCTCTTCTTCACAATGGTTCATACAAGAAACCAACAAAACAACGAAGCATCACCACCACCAATCGTCCTCGGTGGGCGTTGCCGACTCAAAGTGCCATCTTTTGTTGAAGTGCCCAGTGATTCTACGCCTATCCCACCATAACTTGCTCCTCTCTTGGCACGAGGCCGAGGCCACGCACCAAATAGTCTACCCACGTCATATAATTCGGCATTCATGCCGACTGCCTCTCTCCATCTCGGAATGAGTATTTTTCGCTGCCACTCTCCGCCACACTCATCGTCTCCATCATTCCAATCTATGCCAACTATGGCCACTTCTTACTCTCGTCCATAATTGACTTTACCCTTGTATTTTATTCATTTGGCAGTATCCGACCATAATTTTGAGGTACATTCTGATCCTATTTACGTTTAACCATTATAAATGTACCATCCAGTTTATTGTTTTACAGAGGATTTCGATGTTGGTTCTCCACTGACGAAACCACCTGATAGTTCACTATGTCAAATTGGGCAGCCCACTTCTCTGTCCCAATCCTCCAGCCCGGACGATTTTCCTCCTCCTGAGAGTTCACCGCTTATTCATGATAATCCATAACGTAACCGACGTGGCCCTTCGTATGTTGTACCTACTGAAGAAACTCTACAAGGTTACTTATAGTTCAACAATGAGGAGTTAGTGCATTTTGAATTGGTAAGACATCGTCTTTTTTGTGTAGGTAAATATATTTTGACTCAAACTTTGGAAACTCTGTATTTACGCGAATCTGTACATGCTTATGTTACTTCCATTGGTTGGACTTTATATCTGATGATTAATTGTGGCACGTTTTATGAACTTGTCTTTAAATTTTATGGAACTTTCACTTTTTCACAGCATCATCTTATTAATGTTACCTCTGCTGATGTCGTTACCTTTCAATTATGCGGAAATCATTTTTCTATGTATATTTTTTATTTTAATCTTGCTATGGGGTTCGTGACAGATGTTACGAATCATGAGTATCTGACTGCTCTGCTTGAGATTCAGTAGGACTTTGATGCTGATATGGCTTATGAGGCATTCACCGGAATGGCTGGTCATATGTTCAATGCTCGCTTGATTCGAGCTCATCATATACACGACCCGACCTTATGTTATATACATCGTTTCTCGCTTATAACTACTCAGGCAGAAATTACTCGTCTTCTTCCTTGAGCTGAGTTGAACTTTTATTTTTATGGTGTATATTAGCCAGTCAGCGGGTGAAATTAGGTTTTTGGTTTGCTTGGGCTTTTGAGATCGTTATTCGATCCAATTTCCCACTTATCCTTGGCTCTTATATTACTCATTTATCTTATCACTTTGCTAATTTTTATGTTACCATGTTTACTTATGCTTTTTCCACATATGCCTTGGATGAGTGATGCTTGGATTCGATGGACTTACTTTCTGGAACCCCAAGCACACCATACTTTGTTCCACCTGGTGTCCTTACTCCTCGCAGCGAGCATGTCTTTTTTTCGTCGCAATCCATCACAACCGCCACCTGCAGCACCTCACCCGAACATGCAAACACAAATGGATGAAGTCTACAATTGTCTCAACACCATTGAGACAAACATTATAGAGATCCTTTCATATCTTTGTCCTAGCACCTCCCATCGCAGTTTTAGCTGTGGTCGTGGTCGACAGTAAATATGAGAAGTATTTTATTCATTCTCTTTCATTTTACTTTTACGTTTTGGGACAAAAAACCTTAAGTGAGGGGAAGTAGAGTCTAAGTAGAATTTTCCCTTGCCTATCTTTATATTTTGATGCCATTATGTGTTGGCTGGATTTACGGAAAGTTCTATTGAATTTCTTTGTCCTGATAAATGTTTTTGGCATGACATGCTTGTTTGGAACCCATAATTGTTTAGGTTAAGATATTCTTGATAGCGGATAGCATGAATTTTGATCAAGTTAGATTTCTTGTGTTATTCCAAGATTTTGTTGGTTGAATACGAGCATATCATTTTGCTATCATTTTATTGGATTAAATGTGCCGAATTTGACATTGGTATTCTAGAACCTGCATTTTAAATACTATTGAGATTACACAAGAACATGATGCTTAAAAATGATTTGGGCACCTTATAATTTACCACTTCGTTTTACCCACTACCCATGCATTTTTCCCTAGTTAACCACTCTTGTGCCTATTCCCATTCTTTGTTTTCACCACATTTATAAACTTGAGTCTTTTTATTTTATCCCTCTTTTCTACCCTTTTCCAGGACAACTGAACAATTTATCTGGTATATGCTCCATAAATAAAAGATTTTTCCTGGTCTTTAGACGAAGTCATGTGCAAAAGAAAAAAATCTTCTTTCATTTATAAAAAAAGAGAAAAGATAACATAAAAATATATGAGAAAAAGTGGAAACACAAAACAACAACAAAATGCAGAAAAGTCAAATTCAATTCGAAAGGAAATGTGTTATTTGATGGTTTGTGTCTTTTTATCTTGTTGTGCTTAGTCGATTGATGAAGTTGAACTTGTTATTTGTTAGTTCATTGTCTTGAATTTTAGCCATATTATTAGCATTTTCCCCACCTTTACCTAAGCCCCGTTACAACCAATAAAAGACCATTTGATTTATGTATATTGTTCTTATTAGTAGTGGTGATTTGATTTACTTGCAGGCCTATGGTAATATCGTATCGATTTCTGACCCAAACACATTGAGTAATTTGAGTAAATCTTGGTAAGGTGTTGGGTTAGGTGGCATTGAGATTGATGAATGTATGTATGTCACAATTATATTTACCTTGTTCCAATTAGGGTTGTCCAATTGATTGATGTCTTGACTTGAATGATTATTGTGGTCTCTACTTGCATTGCTTCTTTTGATGTGAGACTTGACAAAGAAAGGTAAATAGATTTTTTGGTAGATTTGATTAAACCATAGTTGAGGACAAGCATGAGATAAGTGAAGTGTTTTCTTAATTGATAATATTTGCTCGATAATTCTTCGATCTTATAGATTTATTACCGCTGATTTGGTTGTATTGTGCTTATTTTCGTGTAGGTCTTATTTTTCAGAATTAGAAGTAAAAAGGGTACATTCTTCATTTTTTTATTATTTGGTCATGGCTGGAGACATGGGCACGACTCTGAGAATGACACGGTCTGACGTGGCAGTTTCTAGAAAGTCCAGTCAGCAACAGTTTTCTAGAAGATCTAGTCAGCACCTTCTAGAATGTGAACGGGCAGAGATATCTTAGGAGATTTATTTTTTAAATTTTAAAGTTTTAATTTGAAAAAAAAATTGAATTATCTTTAGGATTATTTTTCTTTTAGATACTATGTTCATCTCTAGGACTTTAGAAGCTATAAATACCCCCTTGGGGTAAGGCTTATAACACACTTGTTTTAGATTTGATTAAGCAACTTTTGATTATGTGGTTTTATAAAAGTTTTTCTTTGTTTTCATCTTTATTCTATTTTTATTTTAAACATACTAAATATGACTTCGGTCATGCTTAGTTAATTTTCTCATTAGTCAAAAGGCTAAGCAATGACTCAATTCAATATGCGGGAATTGAAAAACTCTTAACATCTTCAGGATGTCACTCTCAGTTTTCTTTAAACTTGGATAGGTAATCGACCTATCCTATAAAATCAAAACACTTTCATTTCAAAAAGTCGACGTTGGTATGGATGTTCTGATTTAAAGTTGGGAGGAAAGATCGACGAATAGCAAATCCGACTTTTTGTGAACACATTTAGTGGCGTTCAGCTTAGGGAAACTGAGATCGTGTTCGATTCTCAAAGAGACAATATAATCCAAGTCGGGCTTTTCTTAAACTAAAATTATTTTTGGGCTAACGATGATTGTTGTAGTTGATTCAATTAAAAGTTGGATTTCCAAAGATTGACCTTGGGAAAATCGGTTACTAAAGTGAAAAGCAAGGTACATGGGAATAAACCTTGTATATTATAACCGGTGTGAATCCCGAAGTAAAAATCTATTTTCGATGAACATAAACGAATAGAGTCAAAGCGAGGCTTGAGGCTGCATTTTACCATATTTATTTTCAACTTTACATTTTCTATTTTATTTATTTTCACTTTAAATTATTTTTTCTTATTTAATCTTTTTTTTATCAAAATCCCCATTTTATTTACTGCATATCGTCTTGTCAAAACAATTCAAACCAAAATTTGGAAATTTTTAAGTCCTTGTGGATCGATCCTTACTTATCTTTATTACATATTCTTATATATTATTGAGAGGATTGCGTTTATTTTTACATCAAAACCACATTTGTCATCGGTGCAGCATATTGTGCGTGTTTTTTGGTATTGAATTTGGTAGGCTGATCTTTTGGTTTATGCTGTTTCTGTCTTTTAGATTTTTCTAGGGTAAACTCTAATAATAGTCACTAAACTTTTGGTCATTTCCGTTTGGTTATTGAAATTGAAAAACTTTCATTTGAGTCACTAAATTCATTTGGTTATTAAACCATTAATGAAATCTGATGTGACACATTAAAATAACCCTAAAGAACCAAATATTGTTTGCTCTTTTCTCTGTCATTTGGTGGTTTTTCCAATAAAACAAATTATCAAATTACTCTTTTTCTTTCCTCAGATCAAATTTATTGAATCACATTCTAATCTCTTTAAATCTCAATCGAAACTATAAATTAATTTTTTTATCTGTTAGTGTTTAATATGTTGAGTAGTTTGTGGTTATTTTGTGGTATTTGACAGTTGTTGTACGCGTCTAGTTGCTACGTTTATTGACATTTCCTGTTTTGTAATGGCATTTTAACAAAGTAATTCCACGTTTGCCGAGAAAAAATCTATGAAGTAATTAAAAACAATTAACCTAAACATTTAAAATGTAAATAAAAAGTGACAAGTGTCTTAAATGTCAAATAAAATTTTACATTCTCAAAATAAAATAAAATAAAAATATAGTAGAGAGAAGAAGAGTCAACAGGGACTACGAAGCTTCTGCATAGAGATGTTTTGATTCTGACTTAATGAAAAAAATGGGGAGGTTTTAAGAAAGCAAAATGCAAAACTAAAGTAGAAAGTTGAATATGAAAATTAAATTAGAAAAACGTCAGAAATAAAATTAAAAGTGAAGAAACCCAATTGGATGAAATAGCCTCAAGCCTCGATTTGTCACAATTTGTTTCGATCATCTAAATATATTTTACTTCGAGATTCATGCAGGTTACAGTCTACAAGGCACAACCCTTACAACTTATTTTTCTCTCCGATAACTGATATTCCCAAGTCAATCTTTGAAATTAAATTCTTGTTTGGACTAAATGTGGCTATCGCCGTTGGCACAAAAATATTTTAAAGTTTTAGAAAAGCATTACTCAGATTATATTGTCTCAATGAGAATCGAATATGATCTCTATTTCCATTAGCTTCCCAACTTTAAATCAGAACAACATCTAGACCATCGTCGACTTTTTGAAATTAAAGTGTTAAGATTTTAAAGGAGAAACCGATTGTCAATCCAGTTTGCCGAAAACTGAGAATGATATCTGAAAATATTAATTGCTTTTTCAATTATCACATTACGAATGGAGTCATTGCTAAGACATTGGCTAAATAAGAAAATTAGCTAAGCCTGATATAAATCATACTTTAGCATATTTTTAGAAAACAAGTAAAAGCTTAAAGTAAAAAACAAAGGTAAAAATAAAAACTTTTATAAAAATAAATTGAATCCAAGTACATTCAACCTTTTACCCTAACGGGTATTTATAGCTTTCAATTTACCAAAGATAAAATCCTAGAAATATTCAAATAAAAAATCCTAAAATGATAATCTCAAAGTATTTTAAATTCAAACTTAAACTTAAATCTCTAAAATATTTCGTCAATCCTCTTCCATATAATGTTGATTGAACTACTTCTAGAAACTATTGTTGTTGAATGGATCTTCTAGAAACTGTCATGTTAGACCGCGTCGTGTCCTAGGTCATGCCCATGTGTTCAACTGTGGAATCGATCCTTTTATTGTTGTTTTCTGGAAAATAATCTCATGTACAAAATGAATCAAAACAATAGAAATTAGAAAAATGAAATAAACAACATGAAATATTTATCGACAAAATATATGCAAATTAAAACACTCATCAAATTGTTCCTCACTTATCTCATGCTTGTCCTTAAGTGTACTTCAATTAAACAAGTTAAGAGCTCCACTTACCATGCTTCATCCATCTCATAACTTAGAAAATCATGCAAGTCGTGTTCATAACAATCATCCAAATCAAGGTACCAATCAATTGGAAATCATAAACAGGATCAAGTCGGGAAAAATCATGATATCCATTCATCCATTAATATCAATGCAAGTCATGTTTTTCTCTTTTTTCATTTTTCCTATTATTTTTTTAAATTTATTTTCTACTTTTTTTGCTATCTTTTATGTTCGTGGATCATGATCATACATCGGGTAAATTGCTCTCTTATCCTAACAAGGGTAGAAAAGAGAGATAAAAAGGCTCATGTTTAATAAACGGGCTAAAAACAAAGAAAATGTAAAAGACAAAAAATTGTTTACTAAGGGAAATTGATGGGTAGGCAATTTTTTAAGATAAAAAGTGGGTGCATCCTAGGTGCCCTATTCACTTTAAAGCATCAAGTTAATATGTAATCTCAACATGCATTTAAATATAAGTTCTAGAATATCGATGTCAAGTTCGACACATTCAATCAAACAAGAATAAGAGCAAGGATGTAATGAATATGCTCGTAAAGACTCAAATCTTACTATTGGGTTCAAAACGATCAATTGAAAACTGCCAAGAGGGGGTGAATTTGCCTTTAAAAATCTTTAGTGTGGAAGAAACAAAAGATAGAAAAATTTGTACAATGATATATAGTGGTTTGACTTCTCAAACAAGTCTACATCCACTACCTTAGCTCCACAGTAAGGATCTTCTAACAAATTCACTAAATTGTTCTTTCTTTTTCTAGGCTCAAGAGTAACCTTTACAATTATCTAGTTTTTCAAGGCTAAACTAGAACCACTCCCCTTTTCAACAAAGGATAACTTGTGTAAACAAGAAAATCTCTCTAGGTAGGTGTTTACAAGGATTTAAGTTCACAAAGAATGAATACAAAGATATTCAATAAGGCTCAATACACTATATCCAAGAGAAAATTGAAAAATAAGAATTAAAAACTCTTTTCTCTTGATCTTTAAGCTTGGATAGATATAATGACCTACTTCAAGTGTCATTTGGTTGTTTTATATGATAGAATGAGTTTGTGGTCATTTCTAATCGTTGGGGATGTTTTGGAGCCGTTGGAAGCCTTTAATCCCCTTAATTTTAACATTGATGCACAATGGTTTTGAAACCACTAGAGTGGGTTTCGAAACCCTCTTGAAAAAATATGATCATTGGAACATGGGGTTTAGAAACTAGTCAGGGTGTTTTGAAACCAGGCAAGGGGTTTCGAAACCAGACTGAAATTTTTTCAACTTTGAGCATTCTACCTCTGAGGTTTCAAAACCTTACACCAAGAATTGAATATTTTGACTTATTTTGAGTTTTAAACAGACTCTAAGGTGTAGATCAAGTCAAAAATACTTGGAAAATATTTTTCAAGTTTTGTGGACTTTGAATTATTTTTGAATCATTTGAACAAATTCAATTAAGTCCAAAAACATTTTTCTCTTATTTTTTTATTTCAAAATATAGGTACAACAATGTCCCCTTTTGATATGACAAAACATTTGAAAAATAGTTTTTGGCAAAATCTCCCCCATAACAAAACATTATTTGAATAAGAGAATATTTTTAAAATATTTTAAGATCTCCTTTTTTTCTTTAAGAAATTGAATTTTTCAAACCTATGCTTCTCTCCCTTTTTCTTATATAAAAAATAATTCAAACTTTGAGTAACAAAATAACAAGAGAGTAAGTAGAAAAATTTAACATAAAATCATTTGAAAAATCAAAGGCATAATAAATTGCACATGATATTCAACAAATGCATTCCAAAAAAATTGACTCTACAACTTGACAATTAAAAACTATTGAATTTCAACAAAGAGGAACAAACATGTTAGTAACATATGAAATTCAATAAATACAAGTCTATCATACTTTATGCAATATAAAAAATAGCATAATAAATTGCACATGCATAAAGCACTACAAAATGACATGCATTTTATATATATATCAATTGCTAGATAGATATCATTTGCAAGTAAGAACATATCCATGAACATCTAAACTGAAACCAATTGAAAAAGATTTTAAAACATTATCAAATTGGCATCATAAGCTTAAAGTGATTACATATGTTAAAATTATTCAATAAATCAAGGATATCACTTGTTTTAAAGATAATTTTCAATAAAAGCATATTATGGTCAAGATATTTTGAAGAAATCATTAAAACATTAAAGTTTAACTTGACCAAAACTCATTATGATGAATTAAATATTTTTTTAAAAAATTAACTTTAAAAACATGTTCATCATAACATAATTTCAACATACATGAGATAATAAATAACATGTAATCATTAATGCTCAATACTCATGCATGCATAAAACAAAATAGATAACTAATATACAAAAATAATAATCATTAAGTTTTGAGGTTACCTATCTTTCCTTTGTGTGATTAGAGCATCCAAAATCTTTACCTTTATCACATTTTTCTCCAACACACCTACAAGAGACATTTAATTTGTTTTTGGTACCCAAATTTATTTGGGTCCTTGAATGTTAGTTTCAATGCCCCTAGTTCCTCGAGGAACATATACTTGTCTAATTTTAAAATGTTTTCTTTTCTTAATAGGAAGAGTATGAACATTGTGATCATGATAATCACAATGTGAGCATTTTGCCATTTTTAAACAAGATGAATTGTTTAAAATGATTTCTTTTTCTTTTGTTAAGCACTCAAGCTTAACTTTTAAATCAAGATTTTCTTTTTCTAAATCTTTAATTTTGATCTTTGAAATCTCAAAATCATTTTTCAAAACTTCATTTTGTTTTTCAAAATCTAATTTTATTTTCAAAATAAAATCATTTTGAACTTTAAATTTAGAAATTAATTTCTTATATTTGAAATTCATGGTCTCAAATTCCAAATACAACTCATCATAGACTTCTTTTAATTCTTTAAAAAAATAAAAATTTAAATAAAAAGAGTTAGAAGTTACCTCTTGCTCTTCAAGAGCCATAAAACACACCACCTTTGGATTTGAGAGGAGGTTTGAACTTGATGTTTCTTCTTTCTTGTCACCATAAAGTTCTTCAAGCTTATCCCAAAGCTCATTGGCATTAGAACATTAAGAAAATCATTCATATATATCGGGACCAAATGCACAAAATAAAATGTGCATGACCATGGCATTTTGTTGAAGTTTCTTCCGTTCTTGATCACTTCACTCCTCCATCTTCTTTGTTGGAGAAAAATAGCCATTATTGATCATCTCTCATGCCCCAATATCAATGGATTGAATGAATAGTTTCATTAAGTTCTTCTAATGACCATAGTTAGTTTCATTAAAGTATTGAGGCTTGTCAATCGGTTGGGAGTCCTCTATGTAACGTGAGCTGGAAGTGGAAGCAATCTTCTTGGTTGAATTAAGAATTCAAATAGCACTTATAGGATCCTCACAAAGTTGTTAAACCATCAATTTTGACCCGTTCAGATACCAATTGTTGGGCTCGAAATGATCAACCAAAAACCACCAAGATAGGGTAAATTACTTAAAAATCTTTGGTATGGAAGCAATAAAAGATAGAAAAATTGGCACAACGATATATAGTGGTTCAACTTCTCAACCAAGTCTACATCCACTATTTTAGCTCCACACTAAGGTTTTTTTTAACAAATTCACTAATTTGTTCTTTCTTTTTCTAGGCTTAAGAGTAATATTTATAATTCTATAGTTTTTCAAGGCTAAACTAGAACCATTCCCATTTTCAACAAAGGATAACTTGTGTAAACAAGAATACCTCTCTAGGTATGAAATATCCTAAAATCAGGGCTAGTGACTAAAATGAATGTTTGAAAACTTTGTGTTCTATTTTGAAAAATTGAAAAGTTCAAGGATTTAATTAGAGAATTTTGATGTTGTATTTAATAGTAAAGTTTGAAAGTAATAATGGTATTATGGTCTTTTCTAAGAGAAGATTTTTATTTTCTCTTTTTAAGGGACATAAACTCGTGGAAATGGGAAATGAATAAGGAAAAGTTTGGAGAGTGAGTTTCTTCTTCTTCTTCTCATGTAGCTTCAGTGGTAAGGTGAGTTGGATTCAATTTGTTTGTTTCTTTAATTTTAAGGTTTATTTTGATTCTTAGAGTGATAAGAAAGCTTAAGGAAAGTTTTAAGTGGCTTAAAACTCAAAGATGAACAAGTTAGGAGAGATTAAGTAAAAGGAGTTATTAAGTGAACTATTGAAAAATGAGTAAATGGATTTTGATGTTGAAATTGACTTGTCATAAGTTGAAATAAGAGATTCAAAGTGTTAGAAATGAATTTGGAGCATGTTGATTTATTGGCTTGATTATTGAATTCAAGTATGTATGTGGGATATTGAATATTAGGTCGAGTTAAAGTGATCTAAGTTAATTAGAATAAGTGTAATTAAGCTTAAAGGACTTAAAGGAGGTTCTAGTACAAGATATAAGTAAGTTTGGGTGAATTTTTAAGATAAAAAAAATCTGGGCATGGGGTATCGGTACTGTTCATCCAGTACCGATACTTCCAAGAGAAAAGGGTCAAAATTTGAGAGAGGGTATCGATACCATATGAATGAGTATCGATACCATAAGGCAGAATTTATAAATTGTTCATGGGCTATCGATACCTGGGAAGGCAGTATCGATACTAAGGGTACCGATACCATAAGATCAGTATCAGTACCATTTTTGAAATAAGGATTTTGAATGCAAAATGGGTATGGATACCCTATAGGAGGTACCCATACTACTCCAAATAGAAAATGAAATTACGTCTTTCTTTTAGTCTAAGATATTAAGGATCAAATCATGATGCTTAGAATTCTAATATTTGTAATAAATGTATCATTGTGTAGATATCAAACGAAAGCAAGTACCAGATGAGTCAACGAGATAATATCAATAAGGAAAGAGTTCTAAGTGCTTGAATTGAATAGTGAGGCCAGATGAGTGCATATTAGATAGTATATGATGTTTAATGGAAATAAGACTTGCGACAAGTTTATTTCCTATAGTGGAAAGCATGAATTAATTAATATGAGCATATGTTTGACATGATATATACGTGTTATTGGTGATTGCATATGTTATATGATATACGTGAGTACATGTTAGTGTAATTGTGAATGAGTATAAAATATATATGTGATGATATAAGAATTGGTAATAGATGTATGATATGAACATAAGAGATCATATGAATAAAATGATATGAGCTATATGAAAATAAGTAATGTGCTTACATGATCATAAGATATGAAACATGACATGAGATAAAGTATATGTGATAAGTTATGTGATATGTGAAAGTGAACCATATGTCAATATGAATATGGTAAATAATATGAAAGAGAATTCCCATGTTATGTGAAATGAGAGCTAGAGGTATAGTTGGCATTCCAAGAGTCGAGGGTTACATAGGTCCTTCATGACTTATGATAGGTCATTCGGGACATAGATGAAGTCCTTCGGGACATAGATTTCACATGTCACTTAATGGATTCTTATATGAGCTATGGTGACAGCATAGGTGCACAACTTCAATGTACTCACATATCTTTAGTTCTCACATGTGTACATGGGCCAAAAAAGAGATAATATAAATAACTTTGGCATGATTGTTATATGTGGTTGAGTACTTGGATATAAGTATATAGGTTACATGTAGTGAATATGTTATATTATCTATGTGAAAATATGTTTGTATGATATATTTGAATATAAGAGAATATAATGAACTTATATGATATGGTATAAGGGATTATATGAGAAATGTTGTGAGCTTTATAAGTATATGTATAGGTAATGAGGTTGTTGATTATATGATTGTATGAATAGAATAATTATGATTGTATGTGAATTAGTATAATGGAATTATATAAGAATTGAGATAAAACAAATATATTAATTAGGAAACATTTACATAAATAAGTATAAGAATATATTATATAAGTTGTATAGGAAGGTTTACATGTTTAAATGAAACTATGATCTAAAACTTGTTAAATTCTTAGGTGATATGAAATATAGTACACTGATCTAAGAAATTTTATGAGAATGTCATAGTGATTAAATAATAATAAGTTATGAAAATATATGTTTATGTGACAAGCTATGTGAAAAATGAATTAATAGAATACAAGAAATTAGTATACAAGAGTATGCTATAAAATATTCAATGAGAATCTATGGGTAATATGATAAATATGAACATATGAAAATAGTTGATAAGATGTGACTTTGTGATAGGAATTATATGATTAGAAATTATATAAATAAAATGACTTAAATGATGATAGGAGAATGTGATATAAGATAAATGGTGTAAATATAAATGATTATAGGAACATGAAATAGTATACCATTATATATGATAGGATGACATATGTGTATATATGTATTTATTACATGGAAGTGTAGATGAGGTGGTATGATATGATAGTATGAAACATGCATTCATTGTTAGTAGTTAAAGTTTATATTGTATGTTTTATATGACTCACTAAGTCATAGACTTAGCGTGTGAATGTTTCACACGTAGATTTCAAGAAGGTTAAAAGTTAAGGAGCAAAGAGGAGCAAGACAGGTCATCATCTCTTTTTCTATGATCAGATCAGAAAAGAGTTTTGAATTATATATATTTGGTTTATTAAGAATAGTTGGCATGTAATCTAAAGATTTGAATTGTATAAACTCTGATACGTTTTGTAAAACCAATTAATTTTTAATTAAGGTAAAATATACATTTTCTTGAATTGTAAATTTAAATTTTTAACCAATTTGTAAAGGAAAACGCTTTGAAAAGTCATTGTGACACATTGGACTCGGATCCGGGTCAGATACGGGTTGGGGGTGTTTCAAGGTAAGTGTTTACAAGGATTTAAGATCACAAAAAATGAATACAAAGATATTCAATAAGGCTTAATACATTATATATAAGAGAAAATGAAAAATAAGAATGATAGACTATTTTATCTTGATCTTTAAGCTTGGATACGTGTAGTGACATTCTTCAATTGTCATTGGGTTGTTCTTATATGATGGAATGAGCTTGTGGATGTTTCTAACCTTGTTGCCGCTGCCCCAAGATGCTATGACAGTGGTAATTTTACCACAAACAGCACGTATGGCAATAACCGGGACCTTCTTCTCGCTTCACTCCCATCTAATGCCTCTGCAAACGGTGGATTCTTCAATACCACTATTGGCCAGGGCTCCTACAAAGTTTACGCTCTTGCTATGTGCAACGGAGACTCTACTCCAGAGAAATGTTTTAGCCTTGTCAATGACACAATCCACGAGCTCATGGCCAATTGTCCCAACCAGAAAGAGGCCTATTCACGGACAGGGGATTTCTGTATTGTGCATTATGCAGATCGTTCATTTTTCGGAACCCCGGAGCTAGAACCCGCTGTGGCATTCTATAATACCGGCAACCTCACATTGAACTTAATGGAATTCAATGCTGTTTGGGAGAGTTTGATAAACAGTGTGGTGAGGAAGGCTTCCAAAGGCTCTTCTAGTCTCAAGTACGCAACTGGGGAAGCAGACGTTACGGTGTTCTGGAAGATATATTCACTAATGCAGTGCAGTCCAGATTTATCGGAGCAGGATTGTGACTACTGCCTAAGGCAATCTGCAAATTCCTATGTAAGTTGTTGCCATGGGAAGCAAGGAGGTGGTGTTCAGAGGCCTAACTGTTTATTCCGGTGGGATTTGTATCCCTTCTATACAGCCAATGCTTCTACAACGGCATCTTTGTCTCCTCCACCCTCACCTTCTAGTCCTCCACCCCAAGCTGCTAGTCCTCCGCCACAGTCAGTGGACTCCGAAATAAGAAAAGGTAAGTACCGGTCTGCAAGATGCATGCTGAACATTAGTCATTATAATGTTGTCTAAAGGTACTTACAATGTTCTTGCTTGTACAGAAGGGGGAGACATTTTGATGCAGGGGATCCGAGACAGATGATGCTGAGCTGTCAGATTGCACCTTGATAGTGCTGAGATACCATGAATTGGCAGATCAGCGCAAATGCGAGAATTGATTGTGACATGTTCCTCATTGGGGTCGTTTTGAGTATGTTTCAGTCTTTTGGCCATAACTTTGGCTACAGGTGTCAGAATCGCGCATAAGACCCCAATCCGGAAAACTCTTTTCAACGCACACGCTCTCCACAGTGAGATACGCTCACTGTGGCCTTTTTTCAACCTCAAATTCTACCGTTTTCCCCTCCGAATCACTAGAATTAGATATTTTTTTACTATTTATGATAATATTTCGATTGTCAATTAGGAAGTCAATTTAAATCCGATTTAGACCGGATTTTTTGGAGATTGCTTATTTTATTTCGAATTTCAATTTAGAGTGATTTTCGGGATTTTGCTATTTTTGGCAAAATTCGAATAAAGACGATTTTTGGCTATAATAGTCCGGCTTGTGGACTGATTTTGCCATTGTTTGATTTGATAATATTTTATTAAACCCTAGAGACTTTTTTTCTCTGGATTTTTTTGGGCGAATTTTCTCTTGTGAATCATCTGTTGGAGCGCTTACAGGATAATCACTATTCTGTCTGGCGTCACATTTCATCCCAAACATTAGTCATTATAGTTGTTCCGAGCCTCACCTTCATCGTAGTGCTTGTCATACTTGGAATTGTTGTTCTTCCCATGAGGATCAAGAAAAAGAAACAGAATGATCAAAGTAAGTTAGCCTTTGATTTTATTTTTGTTTTACTGTTGTAGTCTTATAACAAAAGATAATTTACTAATAATCAATCCTTTGCAATGTTATGTAACTTAAATGATTCTTTGTTAACCTGTAGATAACAAGATGCACGTTGAATCGCTGCAAATCGACTTTCATGCAGTGAGAGCTGCAACAGAAAACTTCTCCGATGCAAACATGCTTGGACAAGGTGGATTCGGTCCTGTTTATAAGGTAATTTAAGACTTGCTATATGAAAATTTCCATCATCTCAAAGCAAAAAGACGGAATGAATATGTGACAGCAAATACTAGGAAATAATAGTTGTTATTTTCCCTCACTGCTCCTTACTCTGAATTCTATCAGGGTAAGCTTGAAGATGGACGAGAGGTAGCTATAAAGAGGCTGTCAGTAAATTCGGGCCAAGGAACACGAGAATTCAAGAACGAAGTCATGCTATTGGCGAAGCTTCAACACAGGAATCTGGTTAAGCTTCTTGGTTTTAGCTTCGAACAAAAAGAAAGGGTTCTAATCTATGAATTTCTTCCCAATTCAAGCCTTGACAACTTTATATTCGGTACCGTTTCAATCCTTCTAAACTACACCTATTGAATATGCATTGTAGTCCTATAATTTTACGAGTTTTGCAGATCCAGTGAAGCGATTACTACTAAACTGGGACAAGAGGTACAGAATTATAGAGGGAACAGCCAAGGGACTCGTTTATCTTCATGAAGATTCTCAATACCGGATCATCCATCGGGACTTGAAAGCAGCCAACATATTGTTGGATGAAGAGATGAGTCCTAAGATCTCAGATTTCGGAATGGCGAAATTGTTTGTGGTTGATCAAACTCGAGCCGATACAAGCAAAATTGTAGGGACCTAGTAAGTATTAAGAATGATGAGATTTTATATCTAGTTTGTTACATTTATTCATTGAAATGTATTCGTATATGCAGTGGATACATGGCTCCAGAGTATGCATGGCATGGTCAATATTCAGTTAAATCTGATGTTTATGCCTTTGGAGTGTTGCTTTTAGAAATCATTAGTAGGCATAGAATCAACAGCTTCACCAACCAAATAGGAGAGACACTGCTTACCCATGTAAGATCTCCATACTCTGGTTACGGTAGATAATGGAATAGATGTTGCTAAAAAACAATGTAAGTTCATAACGTCGAACATATGCAGGCATGGAGAAACTGGAAAGAAGGGACTGCTTTGGAATTTGTTTATCCGATTCTGAGGGATGGATCGAGAAGCGAAATAATGAGATGCATCCATCTCGGGTTGCTTTGTGTTCAAGAAAACATTGCTTATAGACCAACCATGACCTCAGTGGTTCTCATGCTTAGTAGCTATTCCATGTCTCTTCCGGTTCCATCGAGACCTGCATATTGCATATCCAAGACTCTGTCAATGAGGCTTCTATTTCGGAACTAGATCCTCGATGAAGTTCGAATAAGTACTTGCATTGCATATCTTCTGTACTTTATGTTTTCTGTATGATTTATTACGAAATTCAGTGATAAATACATGATGATTTGAGCACTGGAACCTCCTTGTTGACTGATTCAACCCCATTTCTGAAGCTACAGCTTTTATTCGTGTCTTTGTACCAAAAAAGAAATAGAAATTCTATCGTTATTGATGCTGAATCCTTGTTTCAATAGTGATGGTGATGGTGCAGCATATTGTGCGTGTTTTTTGGTGTTGAATTTGGTAAGCTGATATTTTGGGTTAATGTCGTGGCTGCCTTTTAGACTTTTCTAGGGTAAACTCAAATAACAGTCACTAAACTTTGGTCATTTTCATTTTGGTTATTGAAATTGAAAAACTTTCATTTGAGTTACTGCCATTAACAAAAAAGAAATTATTTCGATCACTGTGTTATTTAACCATTAATAAAAGCTGACGTGACACATTAAAATAATCCTAATGAACCGGACATTATTTGCTCTTTTCGCCGTCATATGGTAGTTTTTTCAATAAAAATTATTATTTTTTTCTTTCTTTCCTTCAATTAATAACATTATAATCTCATCATATCTCAATCGAAATTAGAAAATAATATTTTTATCGGTTAATGTTTAATTTATTGAGTAGTTTGTGGCTATTTTGTGGTACTTGGGAGCTGTTATACGCGTCTAGTTGCTACGTTTATCAACTTTTCCGAAGTAATTCCATGTTTGTCGAGAAAAAAAAATCTATGAAGTAATTAAAATCAATTAATCTAAACATTTAAAATGTAAATAAAAACAATCTTAAATTTATAAACAAATAAGTTAAAATAATTTCCATTTAATAAAGTAGATTAAGAAAAGTCAAAATAAAATTTGAAACTTTTTTGGTCCCCATTTAATGCTAATTTACGAAATGGCTTAATTGCTTTTTTCTTTTCAAAAAAGTTTAATTTAATATTGGGTAAAGTACATAAATAGTTTCAAACTTTTAGGACACTTGTATTTTGTTCACCTAACTTTTAAAACTTGCAATACAATCATCAAACTTTTAGTTCGTTTTCAGTAATATCACTGATAATACCTCTCATTAGTTTTATCCGAGGTGACAGTTGCTTCCATTAACTCTCTTCTTTTCTCTTTCTTCTTCTTCTTCTTCTTCTTCTCTTCTTCTTCTTCTTCTTCTTCTTCTTCTTCTTCTTCTTCTTCTTCTTCTTCTTCTTCTTCTTCTTCTTTTCTCTTCCTCCTCGACAGCTAAATAACTAACTATTATCGAAAACTAAACGAATGCACATAAAATAGTGAGCAAAAGAACTGTAGTTCACAAATCCATCGTCTTCTCCATATCGTCTAGACTTGATTCGTCCAGCTTCTTCAATGGCTACATGGTACTCCTATAGCTCGAAGATGACTTCAACTCTTAAAATTCTTCTTCTTTCTTCGTCCCTAAGTTTGACACCAGTTTTAACCCGTCACTCGGTGATATCAATGGCAATCATGTCGGTGTTAATGTTAACTTGGTTGTTTTTTTGGCCTCGATTGATGTTTTGTTCAAGGGGTTGATCTCAAAAGTGGAAAAATAACAGCTTGGATTGAGAACGGTGATTCAACCAAGTAAGTTCAAATATGGCTTAGTTATTCATGGATTAAGCCTACAAGTCCTTTTCCTGTTGCACGAATCAACCTGAGGAACCAATTTAAAGAATATTTGCATGGGGGCAGATGCATTAAGCCACTTAAGGGTCAAGTGTATCCCGATAATTTGAAAATGATTTAGTCTAATGCGTTAGAGAAAATGAAAAATTCTAAATTTTTAAGAAAAGAATACTAATTTTTTAGACATTTTTTTTAATTTCTGGATCCACCATGTTTGCATGTTGAATTCTCGACTTCGAATGGACTCGGTTCATCGATGCACAACATCGACCATTGACATTTCAAAATATTCACCACTTCCATTGAATTAGGCTATTGTTTCATGTGTTTTCCATAGGATTCATCAACCATTAATGATCCTCATAAAATCAGACTAAAGATTGGGAATATGTGGATTCTATTAGGGTCTTTAGTGGCTTTCGTCGTCGTAATAATATAAGTTTCGGTCATCTGTTTCATCGTAATGAGGAAGAAGAGTGTTAGACGAATATGTTTTTTTAAAATTTTTAATTCAATATTTATGGGGGTGATAGATTTATTATTCTAAAAATAAATAATAAATTAACGGTTAGGTTACAGTTAATAACTGCTATAACCATTCTAATTATTGAAAATTTTTATTTATAGGTAATAATCTTGTAATTCTATTATCAATATTTTTTTAGATAATTCCATTTCATTACCCAAGAAAAACAAGAAACCTGCTATGTAAACAACAATTTAACTCTTGCTAGTACAAACATCAAAAGAAACAACCATTACAAGTGACCCCCAACCTTAAGAAATACCCCATTTTTTATTGAATAGTTTCTTTGATGTCCTTCAACACATCACTCACCAGTCTAGCTTTGCCCCCAAAAAACCTACTATTTCTCTCCTTCCAAATGCCATACAAATGACCAGCTCAAGCAAGCTTAAACACCCTCACAAGGAGAGATTTCCCTTTAAAACAGT
This sequence comes from Hibiscus syriacus, assembly GCF_006381635.1. Classification (NCBI taxonomy): domain Eukaryota; kingdom Viridiplantae; phylum Streptophyta; class Magnoliopsida; order Malvales; family Malvaceae; genus Hibiscus; species Hibiscus syriacus. Next base: position 2,070,253 of record NW_024062223.1, on the reverse strand, counting down.
GAACAGCCCATGCCAACTCCCTATCCCAATAGTTAACCCTACGAGTTACACCACGCAAAGTAAGGATATCACCCCACAACTCCCTCGCAAAACCACAATCAAATAACTAGTGATCCCTAGTCTCAGCCTCAGCACCACAAAGCACACACTAATCACTGTTAATGCTTAATCCCATCCTCAAAAGTCTTACCCGAGTAGAAAGCCTATTACCTATATTTTATTGATAGGTTACAGTTCATATTTTAGGTTGCAATTTAATTATTTATTAAATACATTAAAAGATTCAAGGCGCAATACAACATGTTACGTTACCATCGAAACCATATTTATTATAATATAAACAGTTAAAGCCTCATAACTCGTAACAGAGTTGCACTACACGTGTCCATACAAACCAAATTAAAACATATTATACTTACTAAAGATCAAGATGAAACAACTTACAGTTAATTTAGATAAATTTGGAATCGTACTTCAGGAGAATGTGAACTCTCCTCAGAGAAGAAGCTATAGCTGAAATGACGAAAAATGTCCCAACAAGATGGTCACTTGCAGAGATCAAGTCAGCCACACTGGGTTTTCATAGGAACAGGATTGTTGGTGAAGCTATAGGCTCATGTTACAATGTTAATTTCCAGTGCACTCTAGCAGATGGTAATGAAATTGCAGAGAAATGTTTACGCTCTTGCTATGTGCAACGGAGACTCTACTCCAGAGAAATGTTTTAGCCTTGTCAATGACACAATCCACGAGCTCATGGCCAATTGTCCCAACCAGAAAGAGGCCTATTCACGGACAGGGGATTTCTGTATTGTGCATTATGCAGATCGTTCATTTTTCGGAACCCCGGAGCTAGAACCCGCTGTGGCATTCTATAATACCGGCAACCTCACATTGAACTTAATGGAATTCAATGCTGTTTGGGAGAGTTTGATAAACAGTGTGGTGAGGAAGGCTTCCAAAGGCTCTTCTAGTCTCAAGTACGCAACTGGGGAAGCAGACGTTACGGTGTTCTGGAAGATATATTCACTAATGCAGTGCAGTCCAGATTTATCGGAGCAGGATTGTGACTACTGCCTAAGGCAATCTGCAAATTCCTATGTAAGTTGTTGCCATGAGAAGCAAGGAGGTGGTGTTCAGAGGCCTAACTGTTTATTCCGGTGGGATTTGTATCCCTTCTATACAGCCAATGCTTCTACAACGGCATCTTTTTCTCCTCCACCCTCACCTTCTAGTCCTCCACCCCAAGCTGCTAGTCCTCCGCCACAGTCAGTGGACTCCGAAATAAGAAAAGGTAAGTACCGGTCTGCAAGATGCATGCTGAACATTAGTCATTATAATGTTGTCTAAAGGTACTTACAATGTTCTTGCTTGTACAGAAGGGGGAGACATTTTGATGCAGGGGATCCGAGACAGATGATGCTGAGCTGTCAGATTGCACCTTGATAGTGCTGAGATACCATGAATTGGCAGATCAGCGCAAATGCGAGAATTGATTGTGACATGTTCCTCATTGGGGTCGTTTTGAATATGTTTCAGTCTTTTGGCCATAACTTTGGCTACAGGTGTCAGAATCGCGCATAAGACCCCAATCCAGAAAACTCTTTTCGACGCACACGCTCTCCACAGTGAGATACGCTCACTGTGGCCTTTTTTCAACCTCAAATTCTACTATTTTCCCCTCCGAATCACTAGAATTAGATATTTTTTTACTATTTATGATAATATTTCGATTGTCAATTAGGAAGTCAATTTAAATCCGATTTAGACCGGATTTTTTGAAGATTGCTTATTTTATTTCGAATTTCAATTTAGAGTGATTTTCGGGATTTTGCTATTTTTGGCAAAATTCGAATAAAGACGATTTTTGGCTATAACAGTCCGGCTTGTGGACTGATTTTGCCATTGTTTGATTTGATAATATTTTATTAAACCCTAGAGGCTTTTTTTCTCTGTATTTTTTTTGGGTGAATTTTCTCTTGTGAATCATCTGTTGGAGCGCTTGCAGGATAATCACTATTCTGTCTGGCGTCACATTTCATCCCAAACATTAGCCATTATAGTTGTTCCGAGCCTCACCTTCATCGTAGTGCTTGTCATACTTGGAATTGTTGTTCTTCCCATGAGGATCAAGAAAAAGAAACAGAATGATCAAAGTAAGTTAGCCTTTGATTTTATTTTTGTTTTACTGTTGTAGTCTTATAACAAAAGATAATTTACTAATAATCAATCTTTTGCAATGTTATGTAACTTAAATGATTCTTTGTTAACCTGTAGATAACAAGATGCATGTTGAATCGCTGCAAATCGACTTTCATGCAGTGAGAGCTGCAACAGAAAACTTCTCCGATGCAAACATGCTTGGACGAGGTGGATTCGGTCCTGTTTATAAGGTAATTGAAGACTTGCTATATGAAAATTTCCATCATCTCAAAGCAAAAAGACGGAATGAATATGTGACAGCGAATACTAGGAAATAATAGTTGTTATTTTCCCTCACTGCTCCTTGCTCTGAATTCTATCAGGGTAAGCTTGAAGATGGACGAGAGGTAGCTATAAAGAGGCTGTCAGTAAATTCGGGCCAAGGAACACGAGAATTCAAGAACGAAGTCATGCTATTGGCGAAGCTTCAACACAGGAATCTGGTTAAGCTTCTTGGTTTTAGCTTCGAACAAAAAGAAAGGGTTCTAATCTATGAATTTCTTCCCAATTCAAGCCTTGACAACTTTATATTCGGTACCGTTTCAATCCTTCTAAACTACACCTATTGAATATGCATTGTAGTCCTATAATTTTACGAGTTTTGCAGATCCAGTGAAGCGATTACTACTAAACTGGGACAAGAGGTACAGAATTATAGAGGGAACTGCCAAGGGACTCGTTTATCTTCATGAAGATTCTCAATACCGGATCATCCATCGGGACTTGAAAGCAGCCAACATATTGTTGGATGAAGAGATGAGTCCTAAGATCTCAGATTTCGGAATGGCGAAATTGTTTGTGGTTGATCAAACTCGAGCCAATACAAGCAAAATTGTAGGGACCTAGTAAGTATTAAGAATGATGAGATTTTATATCTAGTTTGTTACTTTTATTCATTGAAATGTATTCGTATATGCAGTGGATACATGGCTCCAGAGTATGCATGGCATGGTCAATATTCAGTTAAATCTGATGTTTATGCCTTTGGAGTGTTGCTTTTAGAAATCATTAGTGGGCATAGAATCAACAGCTTCACCAACAAAATAGGAGAGACACTGCTTACCCATGTAAGATCTCCATACTCTGGTTACGGTAGATAATGGAATAGATGTTGCTAAAAAACAATGTAAGTTCATAATGTCGGACATATGCAGGCATGGAGAAACTGGAAAGAAGGGACTGCTTTGGAATTTGTTTATCCGATTCTGAGGGATGGATCGAGAAGCGAAATAATGAGATGCATCCATCTCGGGTTGCTTTGTGTTCAAGAAAACATTGCTTATAGACCAACCATGACCTCAGTGGTTCTCATGCTTAGTAGCTATTCCATGTCTCTTCCGGTTCCATCGAGACCTGCATATTGCATATCCAAGACTCTGTCAATGAGGCTTCTATTTCGGAACTAGATCCTCGATGAAGTTCGAATAAGTACTTGCATTGCATATCTTCTGTACTTTATGTTTTCTGTATGATTTATTACGAAATTCAGTGATAAATACATGATGATTTGAGCACTGGAACCTCCTTGTTGACTGATTCAACCCCATTTCTGAAGCTACAGCTTTTATTCGTGTCTTTGTACCAAAAAAGAAATAGAAATTCTATCGTTATTGATGCTGAATCCTTGTTTCAATAGTGATGGTGATGGTGCAGCATATTGTGCGTGTTTTTTGGTGTTGAATTTGGTAAGCTGATATTTTGGGTTAATGTCGTGGCTGCCTTTTAGACTTTTCTAGGGTAAACTCAAATAACAGTCACTAAACTTTGGTCATTTTCATTTTGGTTATTGAAATTGAAAAACTTTCATTTGAGTTACTGCCATTAACAAAAAAGAAATTATTTCGATCACTGTGTTATTTAACCATTAATAAAAGCTGACGTGACACATTAAAATAATCCTAATGAACCGGACATTATTTGCTCTTTTCGCCGTCATATGGTAGTTTTTTCAATAAAAATTTATTATTTTTTTCTTTCTTTCTTTCAATTAATAACATTATAATCTCATCATATCTCAATCGAAATTAGAAAATAATATTTTTATCGGTTAATGTTTAATTTGTTGAGTAGTTTGTGGCTATTTTGTGGTACTTGGGAGCTGTTATACGCGTCTAGTTGCTACGTTTATCAACTTTTCCGAAGTAATTCCATGTTTGTCGAGTAAAAAAATCTATGAAGTAATTAAAATCAATTAATCTAAACATTTAAAATGTAAATAAAAACAATCTTAAATTTATAAACAAATAAGTTAAAATAATTTCCATTTAATAAAGTAGATTAAGAAAAGTCAAAATAAAATTTGAAACTTTTTTGGTCCCCATTTAATGCTAATTTACGAAATGGCTTAATTGCTTTTTTCTTTTCAAAAAAGTTTAATTTAATATTGGGTAAAGTACATAAATAGTTTTAAACTTTTAGGACACTTGTATTTTGTTCACCTAACTTTTAAAACTTGCAATACAATCATCAAACTTTTAGTTCGTTTTCAGTAATATCACTGATAATACCTCTCATTAGTTTTATCTGAGGTGACAGTTGCTTCCATTAACTCTCTTCTTCTTCTTCTTATTCTTCTTCTTCTTCTTCTTCTTCTTCTTCCTCCTCCTCGACAGCTAAATAACTAACGGCTCTTCTAGTCTCAAGTATGCAACTGGTGAAGCGGAGCTTGGAGCATTCCAAAGGATATATTCACTAATGCAGTGCACTCCAGATTTATCGGAGCAGGATTGTGACTACTGCCTAAGGCAATCTGCCGATTCCTATGTAAATTGTTGCCATGGGAAGCAAGGAGGTGTTGTTGAGAGGCCTAACTGTTTATTCCGCTGGGATTTGTATCCCTTCTATAGACCCAATGCTTCTACAATGGCGTATTTGTCTCCTCCACCCTCACCTTCTAGTCCTCCACCCCCAGGTGCTAGTCCTCCGCCACAGTCAGTGGACTCCGAAATCAGAAAAGGTAAGTACCGGTCTGCAAGATGCATGTTGATTTCAGGAATAAAATAGGTGTCTTGTCTAAATGTAATTACAAAGTTGTTGCCTGTACAGAAGGGGGAGGCATTTCATCCCGAACACTAATCGTTATAGTCGTTCTAAGTGTCATCTTCATGGCGGTGCTTGTCATACTTGGAGTTGTTCTCCCCAAGAGGATCAAGAAAAAGAAACAGGATGATCAAAGTAAGTTAGCCTTTGATTTTCTTTTGTTTTCCTGTTATAGTCTAATAACAGAAGATAATTCACTAATAATCAATCCTTAGCAACGTTTAAGCATGGTGTGGTTAGTTTTACTCTCCTTTCCATTTGTTACAAGTTATGTCACTTGAATGATTCTTTGTTAACCTGCAGATAGCAAGACGCACGTTGAATCGTTGCAAATTGACTTTAATGTAGTGAGAGTTGCAACAGAAAACTTCTCCGATGCAAACATGCTCGGACCAGGTGGATTCGGCCCTGTTTACAAGGTAATTTAAGACTTGCTGTATGAAAATTTCCATCATATCAAAGAAGAAAAAAGACAGAATGAATGTGACAGTGAATCCTCTATCAGGGTAAGCTTGAAGATGGACGAGAGGTAGCTATAAAGAGGCTGTCCGAAAATTCGGGACAAGGAACACGAGAATTCAAGAACGAAGTCATGCTATTGGCGAAGCTTCAACACAGGAATCTGGTTAAGCTTCTTGGTTTTAGCTTTGAAAAAAGGGAAAGGGTTCTAATCTATGAGTTTCTGCCCAACTCAAGCCTTGACCATTTTATATTCGGTACCGTTTCAATCCTTCTACAATACACCTATTGAATATGCATTTTAGTCCTATAATTTTACAAATTTTGCAGATCCAGTAAAACGATTACTACTAAACTGGGACAAGAGGTACAAAATTATAGAGGGAACAGCCAAGGGACTTGTTTATCTTCACGAAGATTCTCAATACCGGATTATCCATCGTGACTTAAAAGCAGCCAACATATTGTTGGATGAACAAATGAATCCTTAGATCTCGGATTTCGGAATGGCAAAGTTGTTTGCGGTTGATCAAACTCGTGCCGATACAAGCAAAATCGTTGGGACCTAGTACGTATTTAGAATAATGAGATTTTATATCTTGTTTGTTACCTTTATTAATTGAATTGTATTTGTCTATGCAGTGGATACATGGCTCCAGAGTATGCATGGCATGGTCAATATTCAGTTAAATCTGATGTTTATGCCTTTGGAGTGTTGGTTTTAGAAATCATTAGCGGCCACAAAATCAACAGCTTCTCCAACCAAGTAGGGGACTCTCTGCTAACCCATGTAAGTTTTCCATACTGTGGTTATGGTATATATAATGGATTAGATTTTGCTATAAGACTGTAAGTTCATAACCTCAAACATTTGCAGGCATGGAAAAATTGGAATGAAGGGACTGCTTTGGAATTTGTTGATCCGATTCTGAGGGATGGTTCGAGAAGAGAAATAATGAGATGTATCCATCTCGGGTTGCTTTGTGTTCAAGAAAACATTGCTTATAGACCGACCATGGCCTCTGTGGTTCTCATGCTTAGTAGCTATTCCATGTCTCTTCCGGTTCCATCGAGACCTGTATTTTCTATGACTACCAACTCGGAGACGGCAACAATGTCCGAGTCATTTTCACTCTCTAATCAATCTGAAAGAGAAGCCATCCAAGCCTCTGTCAATGAGGCTTCAATTTCGGAGCTAGATCCTCGATGAAGTTCGAATAAGTACTTGCACTGCATATCTTCTGTACTTTTTTTTTCTGTATGATTGTCTAGAAATTCAGTGATAAATACATAATAAGTTGAGTACTTGAACCTCCTTGTTGACTGACCCAACCCCATCTCTGTAGCTACAGTGCTTATTCATGTCTTTGTACCAAAAAAGAAATAGAAATTCGGTCGTTATTGATGGCGAATCCTTGTTTCAATAGTGATGGTGATGGGAGTGTGATTAGTTGCGGTGATCGGTTGATGATTGTTCTTAATTGATAATATTTGATCATTAATTTTTTGATCTTATGGATTTATTACCGTTGATTTAGTTGTATTATGCTTATTTTCGTGCATGATCTTATTTTTCATAATTAACAATAAAAATGCGCATTCTGTATTTTTTTTTATTTGGTCACGGCTGGAGATATTGACACGACTCTGGGCATGATACGGTCTGACGTGGCAGTTGTTAGAAGGTCCAGTCAACAACAGTTTTCTAGAAGATGTAGTTAGCACCTTTTGGAAGGTGGACGAACATATATATCTTAGGAGATTTATTTTTAAATTTTAAAGTTTAAATTTGAAAAACATTTGGAATTATCATTAAGATAATTTTTCTTTTAATTTCTATGTTTATCTCTAAGACTTTAGAAGCTATAAATACCCCCTTGGGGGTAAGGCTTAAAACACACTTGTTCTAGATTTGATTAAGCAACTTTTCATTATTTGGTTTTATAAAAGTTTTTCTATGTTTTTATCTTTATTTTATTTTTATTTTAAAATGCTAAGTATAACTTCGGTCATGCTAGCTAATTTTCTCATAAGCCGAAAGGCTAAGCAATGACTCAATTCAATATGTGAGAATTAAAAAGCTCTTACATCTTCAGGATGTCACTATCAGTTTTCTAAAAACTTGGATAGGTAATTGACCTATCCTATAAAATAAAAATACTTTATTTTCAAAAAGTCGACGTTGGTATGGATGTTGTTCTGATTTAAAGTTGGGAGGAAAGATTGACAAATAGAAAATCCGACTTTCTGTGAACACATTTAGCGATCGTCCGCTAAGGGAAAATGAGATCAGTTTCGATTCTCAGAGAGATAACATAATCCGAGTCGGGCTTTTCTTATACTAAAACTATTTTTCCGCTAACGACGATTGTTGTAGTTGGTTCAATTAAAAGCTGGATTTCCAAAGATTGTCCTTGGGAAAATCGATTACTAAAGTGAAAAGCAAGTTACAAGGGAATGACCCTTGTAGACTGTAACTAGTGTAAATCCCAAAGTGAAAATTCATTTTCGATGATCAGAAACGAATTGAGTCAAAGCGAGGCTTGAGGCTGTATTTTACCATATTTATTTTCAATTTTACATTTTCTATTTTCATTATTTTCACTTTAAATTACTTTTTCTTATTTAATCTTTTTTTTTATCAAAACCCCCATTTTCTTTACTGCATATCGCATGGTCAAAGCAATTCAAATTGAAATTTGGAAATTTTCTAAGTCTATGTGGATCGACCCTTACTTCTCTTCACTACGTATTTCTTTCTTATATATTATTGAGAAGAAGGAATTTATTTTGACATCAAAACGACAGTTGTCAAATTGGCGCCGTTACCGGGGACTTCGCTAAAGTTACTAATTTTTATTTTCTTTTGATTTATTACCAGGATAAATCCAAGCGATTTAGTGGATTACGACCCAGAAATCAAAGCCAGAGCTCGAAGACTTCACGCACAGATGCTTCGAGAAAGAATGAGACAAAAATTATATCCAAAATCGAATTCAGAACCAAGTTCAGGAAAATCCATTAATACAGAACCAAATCTGATGGTCGATCCCACTATCAGAGAGTTAGCAGCAGCTCCTACTGAACAAGAACCTTTGTGAATTGATTTTCCCCAAGGTGAAACTCCATACCAGTTAAAAATCGGCCTTATTCATCTCCTCCATACCTTCCGTAGATTACCAAACGAGAATCCACAAAAACATCACACAGAATTTCACATGGTCTGCTCCAGCATGAAACCACATGGAGTATCTGAGGACCAAATCAAACTTAGAGCTTTTCCTTTTTCCTTAGCTTATTCGGCTAATGAGTGTTTATTTTATTTATCCCCAAATTATATTACCACATGGGATCAAATGAATTGCTTTTTTCTTAACAGGTTTTCCCCCGTGGAAAAAGCAAGTGAGTTACGAAGAAGAATACTTGGAATCAAGTAATTTGAAGGGGAGTCATTTTATGACTATTGGGAGAGATTTAGAAAATTATGTTCTAGTTGCCCACAACATGGGTTAACTGAGAAAACTCTCCTTCAATACTTTTATGAAGGACTAACTCCCCTGAAAATGAAGATGATCGATGCTGCCAGCAGAGGAGCTTTAGTGAACATAACTCCTACTGAGGCTAGGGATTTAATTTCCACGATGGTCGCAAACTCTTAACAGTTCCACCCAACTAATAAACCTCCTCGAAGAGTTCATGAGATAAGTTCATCTTCCTTAGAAAATAAGATAGATAAATTAACTGAAGTAGTCAACTCTCTTGTTACAGGAAAGATTGCAACTAACAGATTATGTGGAATATGTGCATTATCTAATCATCAAATAGATGACTGTCCACTGATTCAAGATGACACATCTGCTCAAGTTAATGCAGTATGGAACTTTCCAGAACCTCCTCAAAGGGCTTATAATCCCTACAACAATACTTATAACCCAGGATGGAAGGATCATCCAAATTTCAGTTATGCTCAAAACTCAAGGACAAATCAAGCTTATCAGTCAAGGCCACCTTCACCACCCCAACAGCCGTATAAGTCTTCATTAGAATCAATCGTCGAGAGGTTGGCTCTTACCTAGGAAAAAATTCAGATTCGTACTGAAGCCCACTTCTAAGAGATAGACATGCAAATAAGCCAACTGGCTTAGACCGTCAGACGCTTGGAATCACAAGGTAAACTTCCATCTCAAACCGAGGTAAACCCAAGGGATAATGTCAGTGCTATCAGTCTTCAGAGTGGTACAGTTGTCGCTCCACCTGTCCCATAAGATGAAGCGATCCAAAAAAGAAAATAAGGTCATTGAATCATGATCCCAAAAAAAAAGATGAATTACAAACGGATCCAACGCTCTCTCCCTATGTTGTGCCACCACTTTTTCCATCAAGGTTAGTAAAAAGGGATAAACAAGTTGAGGAAAAGGAAATATTAGATGTATTTCGAAAGGTAGAAATTAATATACCTCTCCTTAAGGTTATCCGAAAGGTTTCGAGATATGCCCAATTTTTTAAGGACCTTTGCACAACAAAGAGAAAACTTACCAAGAACGAGAATGTAAATTTGAGAAAACATGTCTCAACTATTTTCCAATAAAAGTTACCACCAAAAATGAAAGACCAAGGTATGTTCGCAATACCCTGTAAAATTGATAAAGTTGGGATAAAATGAGTCATATGTGATCTTGGCACCTCTATTAATGTGATGACTCTCTCTGTTTATAATATGATTACTAATGAGCCTTTGAAGGATACAAAATATCAATTCAATTTGTTGACATATTTGTCATCTACTCAGAATGACTCTTGGAAAATATGCTAGTAAAAGTAAATGACTTAATATGTTGGAAAATACGTTGATTTTTATGTGATTGACATGAAGAATGATCTAACCAGTACTTATTCCGATATTTTATTGGGGTGTTCATTTCTAAGTACTACACACACAAAGATTGATGTAAGAAGTGGGACTTTAACTATGAAGTTTGATGGTGAGATCGTTAAATTTGATGTGTATAAGGCAATAAAAACACCGAGACAAAGTAGCAAGCATAAATTATGTTGATATTATTGATATTTTGGCAAATAATTTTGTAGAAACTAATGTATCTTTTGATCTATGCAGGGAGTTAGAAGACTACAATGAGGAAATATGAGAGTTGGAAAATTTATATTTGTTCATTTTGATTTACGTTTGATTCTTTCTAAGTCTAAAGATATGCCTTCTGTTTTGCAGGCACCTGAGATATAACTGAAACAAATGCCGAAACACTTAAAGAATGCATTTTTAGGAGAAAATTTTACTTCACCGGTTATTATTTCGGATAAGCTTTCAAAGCTAAAAAAGATCCGAAGAAAAACCTATGAGAATGTCAAATTCTAAAAAGACAAAATAAAAGAATTATACGAGCGTATAATTTCTCATAAGAGAGTTATTAGTTGGAAAAAATATATGATGTGGATGAAGTATTTCTCTTAGAACCTGTAGTATGAACCAGACTAAGTCGTCGAGCTAACGACGTTAAACAAAAGCGCTTTGTAGGAGGCAATCCATTTTCTATTCTGATTCTTTAATTTTTTTATTTTTATTTTTATCATTTTTTTTCAGTAATTTATTTTGTCTAATTTTTTCTATTTCCCTTTTATTTTCAGGAACCCAATGTTTTCGATCAAGCTTAAACGAAAAAAATTCAAAATTTTCAATCGAGCAGTTTAAAACTCACACCCCAAGAGTTGTAGCAGTCGCGCAAGGCATGGGAAAAATTTGTACCAAAGTCGTGCACATTGTTTCATTAAAGACAGTGCACGTTAGCATCTCCCTTTCAGGCCGACACATTTTAGCCAAACCCGGAATCACCTTTTTTCGCCCATACATGTTCCCTATATAACTTTTTCTCACTCTTTATTTTTCTTTCACCACAGGCCCCACCCCTATCCAATCCATCCTTATAACTCCTATCCCAACATATTATCTCTATTTTAAATTTTAAACATATTTTACCCCAATCATATTTACCTTATTTTTAATTTTGAAACCAATTTCACCCCAATTAAAACACTCTTTCTCACGTGATATTAAAGTCAAACCCCTATATCTTTTCTTCCCAAAACTGTTACCCCTTTCGATATCAATCACCATCGATGGACCTACATTTATTCTCCACCGTGCCACCATTTCTTTTGACTGGCCATTCCTCTTCTTCACAATGGTTCATACAAGAAACCAACAAAACAACGAAGCATCACCACCACCAATCGTCCTCGGTGGGCGTTGCCGACTCAAAGCGCCATCTTTTGTTGAAGTGCCCAGTGATTCTACGCCTATCCCACCATAACTTGCTCCTCTCTTGGCACGAGGCCGAGGCCACGCACCAAATAGTCTACCCACGTCATATAATTCAGCATTCATGCCGACTGCCTCTCTCCATCTCGGAATGAGTATTTTTCGCTGCCACTCTCCGCCGCACTCATCGTCTCCATCATTCCAATCTATGCCAACTATGGCCACTTCTTACTCTCGTCCACAATTGAATTTACCCTTGTATTTTATTCATTTGGCAATATCCGACCATAATTTTGAGGTACATTCTGATCCTATTTACGTTTAACCATTATAAATGTACCATCCAGTTTATTGTTTTAAAGAGGATTTCGATGTTGGTTCTCCACTGACGGAACCACCTGATAGTTCACTATGTCAAATTGGGCAGCCCACTTCTCTGTCCCAATCCTCCAGCCCGGATGATTTTCCTCCTCCTGAGAGTTCACCGCTTATTCATGATAATCCATAACGTAACCGACGTGGCCCTTTGTATGTTGTACCTACTGAAGAAACTCTACAAGGTTACTTATAGTTCAACAATGAGGAGTTAGTGCATTTTGAATTGGTAAGACATCGTCCTTTTTGTGTAGGTAAATATATTTTAACTCAAACTTTGGAAACTCTGTATTTACGCGAATCTGTACATGCTTACGTTACTTCCATTGGTTGGACTTTATATCTGATGATTAATTGTGGCACGTTTTATGAACTTGTCTTTAAATTTTATGGAACTTTCACTTTTTCACAGCATCATCTTATTAATGTTACCTCTGCTGATGTTGTTACCTTTCAATTATGCGGAAATCATTTTTCTATGTATATTTTTTATTTTAATCTTACTATGGGGTTCGTGACAGATGTTACGAATCATGAGTATCTGACTGCTCTGCTTGAGATTCCGTAGGACTTTGATGCTGATATGGCTTATGAGGCATTCACCGGAATGGCTGGTCATATGTTCAATGCTCGCTTGATTCGAGCTCATCATATACACGACCCGACCTTATGTTATATACATCGTTTCTCGCTTATAATTACTCAGGCAGAAATTACTCGTCTTCTTCCTTGAGCTGAGTTGAACTTTTATTTTTATAGTGTATATTAGCCGGTCAGCGGGTGAAATTAGGTTTTTGGTTTGCTTGGGCTTTTGAGATCGTTATTCGGTCCAATTGCCCACTTATCCTTGGCTCTTATATTACTCATTTATCTTATCACTTTGCTAATTTTTATGTTACCATGTTTACTTATGCTTTTTCCACATATGCCTTGGATGAGTGATGCTTGGATTCGATGGACTTACTTTCTGGAACCCCAAGCACACCATACTTTGTTCCACCTGGTGTCCTTACTCCTCGCAGTGAGCATGTCTTTTTTTCATCGCAATCCATCACAACCGCCACCTGCAGCACCTCACCCGGACATGCAAACACAAATGGATGAAGTCTACAATTGTCTCAACACCATTGAGACAAACATTATAGAGATCCTTTCATATCTTTGTCCTAGCACCTCTCATCGCAGTTTTAGCTGTGGTCGTGGTCGACAGTAAATATGAGAAGTATTTTATTCATTCTCTTTCATTTTACTTTTACGTTTTGGGACAAAAAACCTTAAGTGAGGGGAAGTAGAGTCTAAGTAGAATTTTCCCTTGCCTATCTTTATATTTTGATGCCATTATGTGTTGGCTGGATTTACGGAAAGTTCTATTGAATTTCTTTGTCCTGATAAATGTTTTTGGCATGACATGCTTGTTTGGAACCCATAATTGTTTAGGTTAAGATATTCTTGATAGTGGATAGCATGAATTTTGATCAAGTTAGATTTCTTGTGTTATTCCAAGATTTTGTTGGTTGAATACGAGCATATCATTTTGCTACCATTTTATTGGATTAAATGTGCCGAATTTGACATTGGTATTCTAGAACCTGCATTTTAAATACTATTGAGATTACACAAGAACATGATGCTTAAAAATGATTTGGGCACCTTATAATTTACCACTTCGTTTTACCCACTACCCATGCATTTTTCCCTAGTTAACCACTCTTGTGCCTATTCCCATTCTTTGTTTTCACCACATTTATAAACTTGAGTCTTTTTATTTTATCCCTCTTTTCTACCCTTTTCCAGGACAAGTGAACAATTTATCTGGTATATGCTCCATAAATAAAAGATTTTTCCTGGTCTTTAGACGAAGTCATGTGCAAAAGAAAAAAATCTTCTTTCATTTATAAAAAAAGAGAAAAGATAACATAAAAATATATGAGAAAAAGTGGAAACACAAAACAACAACAAAATGCAGAAAATTCAAATTCAATTCGAAAGGAAATGTGTTATTTGGTGGTTTGTGTCTTTTTATCTTGTTGTGCTTAGTCGATTGATGAAGTTGAACTTGTTATTTGTTAGTTCATTGTCTTGAATTTTAGCCATATTATTAGCATTTTACCCACCTTTACCTAAGCCCCGTTACAACCAATAAAAGACCATTTGATTTATGTATATTGTTCTTATTAGTAGTGGTGATTTGATTTACTTGCAGGCCTATGGTAATATCGTATCGATTTCTGACCCAAACACATTGAGTAATTTGAGTAAATCTTGGTAAGGTGTTGGGTTAGGTGGCATTGAGATTGATGAATGTATGCATGTCACAATTATATTTACCTTGTTCCAATTAGGGTTGTCCAATTGATTGATGTCTTGACTTGAATGATTATTGTGGTCTCTACTTGCATTGCTTCTTTTGATGTGAGACTTGACAAAGAAAGGTAAATAGATTTTTTGGTAGATTTGATTAAACCATAGTTGAGGACAAGCATGAGATAAGTGAAGGGGAATTTAATGGGTTTTCTTAATTGATAATATTTGCTCGATAATTCTTCGATCTTATAGATTTATTACCGCTGATTTGGTTGTATTGTGCTTATTTTCGTGTAGGTCTTATTTTTCAGAATTAGAAGTAAAAAGGGTACATTCTTCATTTTTTTATTATTTGGTCATGGCTGGAGACATGGGCACGACTCTGAGAATGACACGGTCTGACGTGGCAGTTTTTAGAAAGTCCAGTCAGCAACAGTTTTCTAGAAGATCTAGTCATCACCTTCTAGAATGTGAACGGGCAGAGATATCTTAGGAGATTTATTTTTTTAAATTTTAAATTTTGAATTTGAAAAAAAATTTGAATTATCTTTAGGATTATCTTTCTTTTAGATACTATGTTCATCTCTAGGACTTTAGAAGCTATAAATACCCCCTTGGGGTAAGGCTTATAACACACTTGTTTTAGATTTGATTAAGCAACTTTTGATTATGTGGTTTTATAAAAGTTTTTCTTTGTTTTAATCTTTATTCTATTTTTATTTTAAACATACTAAATATGACTTCGATCATGCTTAATTAATTTTCTCATAAGTCAAAAGGCTAAGCGATGACTCAATTCAATATGCGGGAATTGAAAAACTCTTAACATCTTCAGGATGTCACTCTCAGTTTTCTTTAAACTTGGATAGGTAATCGACCTATCCTATAAAATCAAAACACTTTCATTTCAAAAAGTCGACGTTGGTATGGATGTTCTGATTTAAAGTTGGGAGGAAAGATCGACGAATAGCAAATCCGACTTTTTGTGAACACATTTAGCGGCGTTCAGCTAAGGGAAACTGAGATCGTGTTCGATTCTCAAAGAGACAATATAATCCAAGTCGGGCTTTTCTTAAACTAAAATTATTTTTGGGCTAACGATGATTGTTGTAGTTGATTCAATTAAAAGTTGGATTTCCAAAGATTGACCTTGGGAAAATCGGTTACTAAAGTGAAAAGCAAGGTATATGGGAATAAACCTTGTATATTATAACCGGTGTGAATCCCGAAGTGAAAATCTATTTTCGATGAACATAAACGAATAGAGTCAAAGCGAGGCTTGAGGCTGCATTTTACCATATTTATTTTCAATTTTACATTTTCTATTTTATTTATTTTCACTTTAAATTATTTTTTCTTATTTAATCTTTTTTTTATCAAAATCCCCATTTTATTTACCGCATATCGTCTTGTCAAAACAATTCAAACCAAAATTTGGAAAATTTTAAGTCCTTGTGGATCGATCCTTACTTATCTTTATTACATATTTCTTTCTTATATATTATTGAGAGGATTGCGTTTATTTTACATCAAAACCACATTTGTCATCGGTGCAGCATATTGTGCGTGTTTTTTGGTGTTGAATTTGGTAGGCTGATCTTTTGGTTTATGCTGTTTCTGTCTTTTAGATTTTTCTAGGGTAAACTCTAATAATAGTCACTAAACTTTTGGTCATTTCCTTTTGGTTATTGAAATTGAAAAACTTTCATTTGAGTCACTAAATTCATTTGGTTATTAAACCATTAATGAAATCTGATGTGACACATTAAAATAACCCTAAAGAACCAAATATTGTTTGCTCTTATCGCTGTCATTTGGTGGTTTTTCCAATAAAACAAATTATCAAATTACTCTTTTTCTTTCCTCAGATCAAATTTATTGAATCACATTCTAATCTCTTTAAATCTCAATCGAAACTATAAATTAATTTTTTTTATCTGTTAGTGTTTAATATGTTGAGTAGTTTGTGGTTATTTTGTGGTATTTGACAGTTGTTGTACGCGTCTAGTTGCTACGTTTATTGACATTTCCTGTTTTGTAATGGCATTTTAACAAAGTAATTCCACGTTTGCCGAGAAAAAATCTATGAAGTAATTAAAAACAATTAACCTAAACATTTAAAATGTAAATAAAAAGTGACAAGTGTCTTAAATGTCAAATAAAATTTTACATTCTCAAAATAAAATAAAATAAAAATATAATAGAGAGAAGAAGAGTCAACATGGACTACGAAGCTTCTGCATAGAGATGTTTTGATTCTGACTTAATGAAAAAAATGGGGAGGTTTTAAGAAAGCAAAATGCAAAACTAAAGTAGAAAGTTGAATATGAAAATTAAATTAGAAAAATGTCAGAAATAAAATTAAAAGTGAAGAAACCCAATTGGATGAAATAGCCTCAAGCCTCGATTTGTCACAATTTGTTTCGATCATCTAAATATATTTTACTTCGAGATTCATGCAGGTTACAGTCTACAAGGCACAACCCTTACAACTTATTTTTCTCTCCGGTAACTGATATTCCCAAGTCAATCTTTGAAATTAAATTCTTGTTTGGACTAAATGTGGCTATCGCCGTTGGCACAAAAATAGTTTAAAGTTTTAGAAAAGCATTACTCAGATTATATTGTCTCAATGAGAATCGAATATGATCTCTATTTCCATTAGCTTCCCAACTTTAAATCAGAACAACATCTAGACCATCGTCGACTTTTTGAAATTAAAGTGTTAAGATTTTAAAGGAGAAACCGATTGTCAATCCAGTTTGCTGAAAACTGAGAATGATATCTGAAAATATTAATTGCTTTTTCAATTATCACATTACGAATGGAGTCATTGCTAAGACATTAGCTAAATAAGAAAATTAGCTAAGCCTGATATAAATCATACTTTAGCATATTTTTAGAAAACAAGTAAAAGCTTAAAGTAAAAAACAAAGGTAAAAAGAAAAACTTTTATAAAAATAAATTGAATCCAAGTATATTCAACCTTTTACCCTAACGGGTATTTATAGCTTTCAATTTACCAAAGATAAAATCCTAGAAATATTCAAATAAAAAATCTTAAAATGATAATCTCAAAGTATTTTAAATTCAAACTTAAACTTAAATCTCTAAAATATTTCGTCAATCCTCTTCCATATAATGTTGATTGAACTACTTCTAGAAACTATTGTTGTTGAATGGATCTTCTAGAAACTGTCATGTTAGACCGCGTCGTGTCCTAGGTCATGCCCATGTGTTCAACCATGATTTCAAACAATAAAAAATGTGGAATCGATCCTTTTATTGTTGTTTTCTGGAAAATAATCTCATGTACAAAATGAATCAAAACAATAGAAATTAGAAAAATGAAATAAACAACATGAAATATTTATCGACAAAATATATGCAAATTAAAACACTCATCAAATTGTTCCTCACTTATCTCATGCTTGTCCTTAAGTGTACTTCAATTAAACAAGTTAAGAGCTCCACTTACCATGCTTCATCCATCTCATAACTTAGAAAATCATGCAAGTCGTGTTCATAACAATCATCCAAATCAAGGTACCAATCAATTGGAAATCATAAACAGGATCAAGTCGGGAAAAATCATGATATCCATTCATCCATTAATATCAATGCAACCTAACTCAATTTCTCACCAAGATTCACTCAATGTGTTTTGGGTGCAAAAAAAAACTCAAAGTCGGAACCGAACATGATATTGTCATAAGTTTGTAAGTAAATCAAATCTCCACTACTAATTAGAACAAGATGCATCCATCAAAGGGTCTTGAATGGGTTGTAACGAGGTTTAGGTAAAAGTAAGGAGAAAGACAAAAATGAGGCTAAAGGTCAAGATAAGAGAAAATAAGTAGATCAAATTCCACCAAGTAAACAAGGTAAATAAAAGGGATGCAAAAAATATGAAACAAATAACAAACAACCCTTTTTTCGAGCTATTTTTTCTTTACGAATTCTTCTTCATTTTTTCACTTTTTAATATGTTTTTCTCTTTTTTCATTTTTCCTATTATTTTTTTAAATTTACTTTCTACTTTTTTTTGCTATCTTTTATGTTCGTGGATCATGATCATACATCGGGTAAATTGCTCTCTTATCCTAACAAGGGTAGAAAAGAGAGATAAAAAGGCTCATGTTTAATAAACGGGCTAAAAACAAAGAAAATGTAAAAGACAAAAAATTGTTTACTAAGGAAAATTGATGGGTAGGCAATTTTTTAAGATAAAAAGTGGGTGCATCCTAGGTGCCCTATTCACTTTAAAGCATCAAGTTAATATGTAATCTCAACATGCATTTAAATATAAGTTCTAGAATATCGATGTCAAGTTCGACACATTCAATCAAACAAGAATAAGAGCAAGGATGTAATGAATATGCTCGTAAGGACTCAAATCTTACTATTGGGTTCAAAACGATCAATTGAAAACTGCCAAGAGGGGGTGAATTTGCCTTTAAAAATCTTTAGTGTGGAAGAAACAAAAGATAGAAAAATTTGTACAATGATATAAAGTGGTTTGACTTCTCAATCAAGTCTACATCCACTACCTTAGCTCCACAGTAAGGATCTTCTAACAAATTCACTAAATTGTTCTTTCTTTTTCTAGGCTCAAGAGTAACCTTTACAATTATCTAGTTTTCAAGGCTAAACTAGAACCACTCCCCTTTTCAACAAAGGATAACTTGTGTAAACAAGAAAATCTCTCTAGGTAGGTGTTTACAAGGATTTAAGTTCACTAAGAATGAATACAAAGATATTCAATAAGGCTCAATACACTATATCCAAGAGAAAATTGAAAAATAAGAATTAAAAACTCTTTTCTCTTGATCTTTAAGCTTGGATAGATATAATGACCTACTTCAAGTGTCATTTGGTTGTTTTATATGATAGAATGAGTTTGTGGTCGTTTCTAATCGTTGGGGATGTTTTGGAGCCGTTGGAAGCCTTTAATCCCCTTAATTTTAAAATTGATGCACAATGGTTTTGAAACCACTAGAGTGGGTTTCGAAACCCTCTTGAAAAAATATGATCGTTGGAACATGGGGTTTAGAAA
The DNA here is from genome assembly GCF_006381635.1 of Hibiscus syriacus. Lineage (NCBI taxonomy): Eukaryota > Viridiplantae > Streptophyta > Magnoliopsida > Malvales > Malvaceae > Hibiscus > Hibiscus syriacus. Next base: position 2,050,544 of record NW_024062223.1, on the reverse strand, counting down.
CTAGTCAGGGTGTTTTGAAACCAGGCAAGGGGTTTCGAAACCAGACTGAAATTTTTTCAACTTTGAGCATTCTTTCAAAATCAAAATGATAAAAATAACCCTATTGAGTAAAATTAAAAAAATACCCTTTCATAAACAAATTTGATGATTTAATTGTAACTTAACGTATTAAATTTAAATATTTATAATTTAATAAAAATATATATTTAAATACTTTATTATTAATATAGTTTAAACTTGTATGAAACTTTATTTTTGGGTTTTAATAGTTTAATTTTAAATAAATAAATAAATAAATAATCTGATATTTATATAGATTATTTTTTTTCAATTTTAAAATCATAAAGAATATTTTTCATATTTTACAATGATGTATATGGTTTTTAAAGAAAAATCAAATTATGAATTCTTAACCATAAGAAGGGTAGGCACTGTGCTAGTTAGCCTAAGGGTACAAGTAAATGGCAAATGGGTTCTAGAGTATGACAGGCACGTAGTAAATTCAAAAGTAGGAATGGTGGAAAACTGGTCCCCATTGCCAAGACATAGTCGCTGGAAAGACCGATGAATGAAAGACTTTTAAGTTTCCTTTCAGTTTTGCTTGCAGTTTCAAAATGTGGGTTAAACTTAAAGCTCTTTCTTCTATTCTCTCCAATCTGGTTATCGCATCGGCCTTGTTGCCGCTGCCCCAAGATGCTATGACAGTGGTAATTTTACCACAAACAGCACGTATGGCAATAACCGGGACCTTCTTCTCGCTTCACACCCATCTAATGCCTCTGCAAACGGTGGATTCTTCAATACCACTATTGGCCAGGGCTCCTACAAAGTTTACGCTCTTGCTATGTGCAACGGAGACTCTACTCCAGAGAAATGTTTTAGCCTTGTCAATGACACAATCCACGAGCTCATGGCCAATTGTCCCAACCAGAAAGAGGCCTATTCACGGACAGGGGATTTCTGTATTGTGCATTATGTAGATCGTTCATTTTTCGGAACCCCGGAGCTAGAACCCGCTGTGGCATTCTATAATACCGGCAACCTCACATTGAACTTAATGGAATTCAATGCTGTTTGGGAGAGTTTGATAAACAGTGTGGTGAGGAAGGCTTCCAAAGGCTCTTCTAGTCTCAAGTACGCAACTGGGGAAGCAGACGTTACGGTGTTCTGGAAGATATATTCACTAATGCAGTGCAGTCCAGATTTATCGGAGCAGGATTGTGACTACTGCCTAAGGCAATCCGCAAATTCCTATGTAAGTTGTTGCCATGGGAAGCAAGGAGGTGGTGTTCAGAGGCCTAACTGTTTATTCCGGTGGGATTTGTATCCCTTCTATACAGCCAATGCTTCTACAACGGCATCTTTGTCTCCTCCACCCTCACCTTCTAGTCCTCCACCCCAAGCTGCTAGTCCTCCGCCACAGTCAGTGGACTCCGAAATAAGAAAAGGTAAGTACCGGTCTGCAAGATGCATGCTGAACATTAGTCATTATAATGTTGTCTAAAGGTACTTACAATGTTCTTGCTTGTACAGAAGGGGGAGACATTTTGATGCAGGGGATCCGAGACAGATGATGTTGAGCTGTCAGATTGCACCTTGATAGTGCTGAGATACCATGAATTGGCAGATCAACGCAAATACGAGAATTGATTGTAACATGTTCCTCATTGGGGTCGTTTTGAGTATGTTTCAGTCTTTTGGCCATCATGTATATCCAAATTCAAACAATAAAATATTCTCAAACAAGCATGGCATTTCAAATCATTCAATAAAAGTAGAGAATGTCAACGAAAATCATCACAAGTTCAATCAAGGCATACCATAAGAAAAGAATAAAGATAAGCAAGGGAAAATTTAACCTAACACTCTACCCCCTCACTTAAGTTAAATTGTCTCAATACATAAAATTAAAGTGTAATAGAATGAATAAAGATACTCTCTGTGTTTAATGGAGAACTCACCCAGAAGAGAACCCGTCAAAGTGCAGACTGATGTAAAAATTCCCACAAAGATGAAGGGTAATAAAAGTAAACGTGTTATGTCACTCCCCAAAGATTGGGGTTAAAAGTTTCTATTAGTTCCTGGTGGGACTAAGTTGAATTTTGAGGGAAACTTGAAAATTAGAAAATAAAATTTCTAATCAGACCAATGGCTTATAAGGAATTTATCCATCTCTTCTAGCAAAAGAAAAATTGGAATATGTGTGGCTGAGAAGTGTTGAACCTTTGATCTCTTGCGTGGCCGACCTGCCCCTATCAACCGGGCTAGGCTACTATTGTTGATAAGAAATAATAAAATTTTATTTTATATTTTATATATCGGGTTTTAACCCATTTTTTTGAACCAGCGTGTCGTGAACCAGACCCAAACCCAAACCCATTTCTTTTTCCCCAATAAACAACCTTATCGCTGCCCCTCCGGCCAGTCACCTCCAGTCGGTGGTTGAGTGCACCGCTGTTGTCATCAGCCTCAACAACGACCGACGATCCAACCTCGATCCTTATATCACTCGTATCGACCGTCATTTATCGTTTAGGAGAAGGAGAAACCCGCTGGCTCGCCCTCCTCATTTCGACGCCACCGTTCGTCGATGGGAGTCATCACCTAGCCCAACATAAGCGCCATAAAGCTCCGAACCCACCCCAACCGGTCACTCACCGAAATACCCAACCGTTTACCGTCAAGGAGCATTGAGAAGTTTACCGGGAAAACTCAAGTCTTTCCTCTGTTAATCATGTTTTTCAAATGCCACGATCGTCCATTCGACTCACCGCCGCTGCCACTGAACTCCCCAGGAGATTCTAACATAAACCCAACCGAGATTGTCGCCTAACGTTGCACTGTTGTCGTCTGCCGTTAGGTTTAAGTTTTGAGCATTTTCCAATTGAATTTTCATGGATTTGGTTGATTAATGCCTTGTAGCAGGTTTGTGGTGTTGAAATGATGCTTTGGGGATAGTCGGTTGTCGCCGCCAATCTCGTCGTCAACCGCACGCGCTGCCACGCGCCTTCAGTGTGTGTGGGCTTCGTTTCAACTATGCAACCAAGTATCTTGAAAGATGAGTCAACTCGGACCAAGTTAACCGAGTCAACTCGTTGACCCGTTGACTTTGATCAAAAAGGTAACTTTTTCAAAAAAGTTATATTTTATTTTTTTTCGCCGTCTTGAATTCGAATCCAAAGTCAGTTTTGCCAAATTCGAACTCAGTAAATCGTTTTTCTGTGTTTTATGTTCATATTCAAATGTTTTTCGATTAATGTTTCTGATCTAAATTTGTTTTCTATGCATATGAGGCTTTATGGGTCGTGGACATAAAGCTTGAGGGAGATCAAATAGAGTTTAAATGGTCGATCGATGTGATTTGTAAATTGAGGTAATACTTTTCTACCCATTGCATGCTGTATGGTAAAAGTTAGGTATTGGTTAATGCATAAATAAATATCATTGGGCTGGGAATAAATATTAATTATACTAAACCTATACTAATCCCAATAAAATGTCGAAAATGCCCTTTGGATACAAATATGACACGATTTACCTCTGATAGTGGAAACAACTTGGAATCAGTGAATCTTTGGATAAACCCGGAAAATACTTTAAACCTAAGCATTGAATTGCTTCTAAAGGTCTTCGAACATGGCCCAAGCTTGTCGGTCTCTCTGGATATGATTACAATATATAAATAAATAATATCATTGGGATACATGTTCATCTCCTCAAGATTCGTTCTAATGGTGGTATGATGGTGGCTAGTTCAACTAGTGTAATCAATATTGAGAAGTGAATATTTTGAAGGATGTTAGTCCGAATGATTAGTGAGTACTGCAGTGTTGAGATCTGTTCAACCTTATTTGATCCAGAATCATGACAATTTAATATAAATCTTGAATACGACAAATTATCGTTAAATTATTAAGTATTCTTTCAAAATCAAAATGATAAAAATAACCCTATTGAGTAAAATTAAAAAAATACCCTTTCATAAACAAATTTGATGATTTAATTGTAACTTAACGTATTAAATTTAAATATTTACAATTTAATAAAAATATATATTTAAATACTTTATTATTAATATAGTTTAAACTTGTATGAAACTTTATTTTTGGGTTTTAATAGTTTAATTTTAAATAAATAAATAATCTGATATTTATATAGATTATTTTTTTTTTCAATTTTAAAATCATAAAGAATATTTTTCATATTTTACAATGATGTATATGGTTTTTAAAGAAAAATCAAATTGTGAATTCTTAACCATAAGAAGGGTAGGCACTGTGCTATTTAGCCTAAGGGTACAAGTAAATGGCAAATGGGTCCTAGAGTATGACAGGCACGTAGTAAATTCAAAAGTAGGAATGGTGGAAAACTGGTCCCCATTGCCAAGACATAGTCGCTGGAAAGACCGATGAATGAAAGACTTTTAAGTTTCCTTTCAGTTTTGCTTGCAGTTTCAAAATGTGGGTTAAACTTAAAGCTCTTTCTTCAATTCTCTCCTATCTGGTTATCGCATCGGCCTTGTTGCCGCCGCCCCAAGATGCTATGACACTGGTAATTTTACCACAAACAGCACGTATGGCAATAACCGGGACCTTCTTCTCGCTTCACTCCCATCTAATGCCTCTGCAAACGGTGGATTCTTCAATACCACTATTGGCCAGGGACTATTATGTCGTTTTCCCCTCCGAATTACTAGAATTAGATATTTTTTTACTATTTATGATAATATTTCGATTGTCAATTAGGAAGTCAATTTAAATTCGATTTAGACCGGATTTTTTGGAGATTGCTTATTTTATTTTGAATTTCAATTTAGAGTGATTTTCGGGATTTTGCTATTTTTGGCAAAATTCGAAGAAAGACGATTTTTAGCTATAATAGTTCGGCTTGTGGACTGATTTTGCCATTGTTTGATTTGATAATATTTTATTAAACCCTAGAGACTTTTTTTCTCTGGATTTTTTTGGGCGAATTTTCTCTTGTGAATCATCTGTTGGAGCGCTTGCAGGATAATCACTATTCTGTCTGGCGTCACATTTCATCCCAAACATTAGTCATTATAGTTGTTCCGAGCCTCACCTTCATCGTAGTGCTTGTCATACTTGGAATTGTTGTTCTTCCCATGAGGATCAAGAAAAAGAAACAGAATGATCAAAGTAAGTTAGCCTTTGATTTTATTTTTGTTTTACTGTTGTAGTCTTATAACAAAAGATAATTTACTAATAATCAATCCTTTGCAATGTTATGTAACTTAAATGATTCTTTGTTAACCTGTAGATAACAAGATGCACGTTGAATCGCTGCAAATCGACTTTCATGCAGTGAGAGCTGCAACAGAAAACTTCTCCGATGCAAACATGCTTGGACGAGGTGGATTCGGTCCTGTTTATAAGGTAATTTAAGACTTGCTGTATGAAAATTTCCATCATCTCGTCGTCAACCGCACGCGCTGCCACGCGCCTTCAGTGTGTGTGGGCTTCGTTTCAACTATGCAACCAAGTATCTTGAAAGATGAGTCAACTCGGACCAAGTTAACCGAGTCAACTCGTTGACCCTTTGACCAAAAAGTCAACGTTTTCAAAAAGTTATTTTTTTTCGCCGTCTTGAATTCGAATCCAAAGTCAGTTTTGCCAAATTCGAACTCAGTAAATAGTTTTTCTGTGTTTTATGTTCATATTCAAATGTTTTTTTGATTAATGTTTTTGATGTAAATTTGTTTTCTATGCATATGAGGCTTTATGGGTCGTGGACATAAAGCTTGAGGGCGATCAAATAGAGTTTAAATGGTCGATCGATGTGACTTGTAAATTGAGGTAATATTTTTCTACCCATTGCATGCTGTATGGTAAAAGTTAGGTATTGGTTAATGCATAAATAAATATCATTGGGCTGGGAATAAATATTAATTATACTAAACCTATACTAATCCCAATAAAATGTCGAAAATGCCCTTTGGATACAAATATGACACGATTTACCTCTGATAGTGGAAACTTCTCCGATGCAAACATGCTTGGACGAGGTGGATTCGGTCCTGTTTATAAGGTAATTTAAGACTTGCTATATGAAAATTTCCATCATCTCAAAGCAAAAAGACGGAATGAATATGTGACAGCGAATACTAGGAAATAATAGTTGTTATTTTCCCTCACTGCTCCTTGCTCTGAATTCTATCAGGGTAAGCTTGAAGATGGACGAGAGGTAGCTATAAAGAGGCTGTCAGTAAATTCGGGCCAAGGAACACGAGAATTCAAGAACGAAGTCATGCTATTGGCGAAGCTTCAACACAGGAATCTGGTTAAGCTTCTTGGTTTTAGCTTCGAACAAAAAGAAAGGGTTCTAGTCTATGAATTTCTTCCCAATTCAAGCCTTGACAACTTTATATTCGGTACCGTTTCAATCCTTCTAAACTACACCTATTGAATATGCATTGTAGTCCTATAATTTTACGAGTTTTGCAGATCCAGTGAAGCGATTACTACTAAACTGGGACAAGAGGTACAGAATTATAGAGGGAACAGCCAAGGGACTCGTTTATCTTCATGAAGATTCTCAATACCGGATCATCCATCGGGACTTGAAAGCAGCCAACATATTGTTGGATGAAGAGATGAGTCCTAAGATCTCAGATTTCGGAATGGCGAAATTGTTTGTGGTTGATCAAACTCGAGCCGATACAAGCAAAATTGTAGGGACCTAGTAAGTATTAAGAATGATGAGATTTTATATCTAGTTTGTTACATTTATTCATTGAAATGTATTCGTATATGCAGTGGATACATGGCTCCAGAGTATGCATGGCATGGTCAATATTCAGTTAAATCTGATGTTTATGCCTTTGGAGTGTTGCTTTTAGAAATCATTAGTGGGCATAGAATCAACAGCTTCACCAACCAAATAGGAGAGACACTGCTTACCCATGTAAGATCTCCATACTCTGGTTACGGTAGATAATGGAATAGATGTTGCTAAAAAACAATGTAAGTTCATAATGTCGGACATATGCAGGCATGGAGAAACTGGAAAGAAGGGACTGCTTTGGAATTTGTTTATCCGATTCTGAGGGATGGATCGAGAAGCGAAATAATGAGATGCATCCATCTCGGGTTGCTTTGTGTTCAAGAAAACATTGCTTATAGACCAACCATGACCTCAGTGGTTCTCATGCTTAGTAGCTATTCCATGTCTCTTCCGGTTCCATCGAGACCTGCATATTGCATATCCAAGACTCTGTCAATGAGGCTTCTATTTCGGAACTAGATCCTCGATGAAGTTCGAATAAGTACTTGCATTGCATATCTTCTGTACTTTATGTTTTCTGTATGATTTATTACGAAATTCAGTGATAAATACATGATGATTTGAGCACTGGAACCTCCTTGTTGACTGATTCAACCCCATTTCTGAAGCTACAGCTTTTATTCGTGTCTTTGTACCAAAAAAGAAATAGAAATTCTATCGTTATTGATGCTGAATCCTTGTTTCAATAGTGATGGTGATGGTGCAGCATATTGTGCGTGTTTTTTGGTGTTGAATTTGGTAAGCTGATATTTTGGGTTAATGTCGTGGCTGCCTTTTAGACTTTTCTAGGGTAAACTCAAATAACAGTCACTAAACTTTGGTCATTTTCATTTTGGTTATTGAAATTGAAAAACTTTCATTTGAGTTACTGCCATTAACAAAAAAGAAATTATTTCGATCACTGTGTTATTTAACCATTAATAAAAGCTGACGTGACACATTAAAATAATCCTAATGAACCGGACATTATTTGCTCTTTTCGCCGTCATATGGTAGTTTTTTCAATAAAAATTATTTTTTTTTCTTTCTTTCCTTCAATTAATAACATTATAATCTCATCATATCTCAATCGAAATTAGAAAATAATATTTTTATCGGTTAATGTTTAATTTGTTGAGTAGTTTGTGGCTATTTTGTGGTACTTGGGAGCTGTTATACGCGTCTAGTTGCTACGTTTATCAACTTTTCCGAAGTAATTCCATGTTTGTCGAGAAAAAAAAATCTATGAAGTAATTAAAATCAATTAATCTAAACATTTAAAATGTAAATAAAAACAATCTTAAATTTATAAACAAATAAGTTAAAATAATTTCCATTTAATAAAGTAGATTAAGAAAAGTCAAAATAAAATTTGAAACTTTTTTGGTCCCCATTTAATGCTAATTTACGAAATGGCTTAATTGCTTTTTTCTTTTCAAAAAAGTTTAATTTAATATTGGGTAAAGTACATAAATAGTTTCAAACTTTTAGGACACTTGTATTTTGTTCACCTAACTTTTAAAACTTGCAATACAATCATCAAGCTTTTAGTTCATTTTCAGTAATATCACTGATAATACCTCTCATTAGTTTTATCCGAGGTGACAGTTGCTTCCATTAACTCTCTTCTTTTCTTCTTCTTCTTCTTCTTCTTCTTCTTCTTCTTCTTCTTCTTCTTCTTCTTCTTCTTCTTCTTCTTCTTCTTCTTTTCTCTTCCTCCTCGACAGCTAAATAACTAACTATTACCGAAAACTAAACGAATGCACATAAAATAGTGAGCAAAAGAACTGTAGTTCACAAATCCATCGTCTTCTCCATATCGTCTAGACTTGATTCGTCCAGCTTCTTCAATGGCTACATGGTACTCCTATAGCTCGAAGATGACTTCAACTCTTACAATTCTTCTTCTTTCTTCGTCCCTAAGTTTGACACCAGTTTTAACCCGTCACTCGGTGATATCAATGGCAATCATGTCGGTGTTAATGTTAACTTGGTTGTTTTTTTGGCCTCGGTTGATGTTTTGTTCAAGGGGTTGATCTCAAAAGTGGAAAAAATAACAGCTTGGATTGAGAACGGTGATTCAACCAAGTAAGTTCAAATATGGCTTAGTTATTCATGGATTAAGCCTACAAGTCCTTTTCCTGTTGCACAAATCAACCTGAGGAACCAATTTAAAGAATATTTGCATGGGGGCAGATGCATTAAGCCACTTAAGGGTCAAGTGTATCCCGATAATTTGAAAATGATTTAGTCTAATGTGAAGACACTAGTTTTTTTATTTCATTTGTTTGATTTATTATTATTAATTTGTTTTAATATTATTATTATATTATATTATTATTATTAAATAAATAATTTATTATTATTACAGGCCCAATTATAACAATACCCAATACCCGGAGCCCAATTCTGGCCCAACTGAGCTATCCCAATGGAAACCCTAAACTGATTAGGGTTTGATCTCTGCTCCAGCCGCCAGCAATCATCCATCGTTGGATCTGATAAGATCCAACGGTCCAAAAGCCTCCAGAGGAAACCCTAGGGTATCATCACCCTAGGGCCACGTCACCGCTTCCCTTACTGCTGCCACCCCGCCGCCTCAAGAAGCTGCTGCCACCGCTTCAATAGAACGCTCCAGAAGATCCAGCTGCCCCCCACACGTCGCGGCTATGGGGTGAGTCACCACATAGCTCGGTGACTCACCGAACTTCCCCCTCTGGACCAGTCCGAGCATGGCTCCGTGGTGGCTATAAAAGCCACCGGATCATGCAAAATGAAAAAAAAAGAGAAAAAAAGGGAGAAAAACAGAAACGAGAGCAAGAACTACACCAACGATCCCAGAAAACTACGTAAGAGAAGAAGACGAGAAGACTTACCACCGAGGAAGCTCCGCCGTCGTCAGAATCTCCACACACACCGCCAAAGAAACCGAAATATCGTGGGTATTTCTGTAGATCTAGGTAATTTCGGGGCTATTTAAGGGAAAAAGAGGTCGGATTCGGTCAGGGGAGGTTCAAAGCTTCATTTTGAGCATATTTTTAATTTTCCGTCCACCATGGGTGGTGGCCGGCGGTGGTGACCGACCCCGGAGCACGGCTGCCGGCCGGTGGTCTCTCTCTCTGTTTTAGAGAGAGGCGAGAGAATTAAAACTTCTCTCACAGTTAGAGAGAGAAGAGAGAAAGAAGAAAATGAGAGACTAGCCCGAAGGGCCGGTCGTTTGGGTTCAAATACCCTCCACCAAACGACGTCGTTTTGGTGGAGGGGTATTTGTGTAAACTCATGTATGGTTAAACCATACGCATAGTCACCAGAAGTTTATAAACTTCCATTTTAGCCACTAAAACCAATTTATATGTCTTTTAATTTGGTATTTTAATTTAATTTTATTTATATTTTCGTCACTGATTAGATATGTTTACATATATATTTAGAATTATTAATGTCCATATTACATTATTACTTAGAATTATAGTTTTAAGTTTTAATATTTTACATTTTAATACTATCTTTTTAATTCCTTTTATTTTAATCATTATTTGCAATACTATTTTATTATTACTATTTTTTTATTGCTTTAATTATTATTTCATTATTTATATAAATAAATATATATATATATAATAAATAATATTTGTTTATTTATTCTATATATTATCTATTAAAATCCTATATTACTTTTAATAATCATATTTTAATATATATTTATTTTTCAATATTAAGAAAATGACTGTCTTAAAGCACCTAGAAGTCCGTTTTCTGATATTTTTACTAAATATCCTATTTTTATAAATCATATATTAACTTTTAATAAATGTTTTATTTATTTTTTATATCAAAGAAAAGAGTTGTCTTAAAGCACCTAAAAGCCCTTTTCTGATATTTCTAAATAAATAAATATCTTATTTATATTAATATATTTTCATAAAATCATAAATTTGAAATAAAAAATATTATAATTTAAATATATCTTTGAATTCTTAAATTCTATTATTAGAGACAATTTATAATTGAAAAGTACCAATTTTGGGCGTTGTAGGGGTGTTAATCCTTCCCTAAACGTAACCGACCACGAATCCCTTTTTTATTATTAAAAAGAACGAATTTTTGGTTAAAACGCAGATCAGTTTATCTTTTAATTGATGTTTTCTTAAAAACTCTTTTAAATGATTTTTTTTAGGTATTCGACCTACCTGACCCAAAAGGCCGATGGCGACTCCTAAAATATTTTTAAATCAAAAATCATTTTTATTCACATTATTTTTCCCGCCAAATTAAATATTTCGTGCCCAGGCGAAAACCGGTTACGACAGCTTGGCGACTCCGCTGGGGACTGGTCAAACTTTAAAACCAATTATTAATTGTCTCTATCAATTAGAAAATTAAAAATTCATATATTTAATTTTTAATTCTTTCTTTTCAAAATTTTTATATATATATACTTATTATTTTCATAATATTTATATGTTATTTTAATTAATGCTTTATTTTCAAATATTAATTTTTATTATTTATTTGTTAGAGGTTTGAACATTTCCCCTCACACACAACACTTGCATTGCATAACATAAGCTTTCTAATCAAGCTTGTCCCTTTTAAGTGGGAGTGAAAGCGATGTCTTCGTGAGAATTTATTCTCCGTGTCAGACCTAGCAAGTAACTTTCAGGGTTCATATGCTCTATGTCTTCGTGAGAATTTATTCTCCGTGTCAAGTATAGAGAAATGTGTCCCCTCGAATTGAACTCGATCCGCTTAAGTCTGTAATGGACTAGGATTGAGGGTTGACAACCCAAGGGGGCATCAACAAGGACAGTTCGAGTACCTTTACTCCTAGAACTGAAAACTTGCATATAATAAACCCTAGAAACTCTCTCGATCTGAAACCATGCCGAAATTTTGTCAGTAGGTATACACAAAGGAGAAATAAGCTCTAGCTTTTAATTTATTTTATTTCCTTTTCTTTTTCCTGAATAAATGCATGCGAACTAGAAATCATGTGGTTAGGTTAAATTTTCTAAACAAAGCATGGAACTAGAAAGCATGAAGTTAGGATATATTATATACCATGATAGATAGAATATTTTCTTTTCATTAATTTGTACTTACCAATTTATTTATTTTCTTTCTCATTTTTATTTTTCATACATTTTGTTTTGTTTTAACTTGTTTATATTGATTTCTTTTGTTTTGTGCCTGCATTACATGATCATGGCATAACCAAAAGGTGTTGACTTAAAAGACTGTTCATCAAATTGGAAAGAAATCGTAAATGGACAAAAAGTTTTATGATCAAACAAAATATGATGCGGCCAAGGGAAGACATCCTGAAGAAACCACGAGGATTGAGGGAAGTTCTGTACATAGAGAACTGGTTATATTAATACCAAAAGTACTCCACAAAGATCCTGCTAGATTGATACCAAAAGCAGTCTATGGTAAGAGCATCAGTCAGGGTATTCAGAGTAGTGGAGGTTTTTATGAAGCTCAAGCATGTTATTTGAAGGACTTGAACGACCAAAACAAGAAATCGAGTATAGAAATAAAAACCATGCATGAAGATTTTCAGAAGATCAGTCAAGCCTTTCAAAATACTGACCTAGGAAGCACCCCAGAAGAGTGGATCACAGGGGTCACCAAGCTGAAAAAGAACTGTAACATATATGAAGATCTTGTTCAAGAACTTCTTGGACAAAAAGGTTCTCTTACAAGGGAAAATGAGCAACTCCGAGAAATGACACAGAAGATGAAAGAGAATGTCATAGAAGAAGTTGCAGTCCAGAAAAATAATATGGTTCTTAAGTGATAGATTTAGCTGATTTTACAAGGAGATGAAGCAGACTGAAGACTCAGCTTTTTGAGTATGAATGGAAACTAACTGGGCTTTGGAAAAGTTAGGAGTGAAAGATATCCTTATATGTAAAAGTTTTGTTTGATGTACCGAAACTTTTGTGTTCAATGAAATATGTTCTAAGATGATCACTCTTGAGTAAACACCTTTTCATACATGCATTTGCATTTTGCATCTTTGCATTTTTCATTGTGCATTTATACTTTTATATTTGTTTTTGTACTATACAATTTGCATTTTTATTGTTACGTTCACATATTTACATTTGCAATTACATTTGCATTTTTTACGTTTGTATTTACATTTTCATTTTTATATAATTACATTTGGTTTTAAACTATTTTACATACATTTAATTATGACAACATGGAGTAATTCGTGGAGGATTCCATAACAGAATTTCGGAAATCAAAGTGGAGCTAACTTGGTCTTCCTAAACAAGGATAAGAACCATGAATGATATTTTAGCAAGGGTTGGTAGAATTGAGAAACTACAAGAGAAACTTATCAAGACTCAACAAGAGATTATTGATCAATTAAAAAAAATCCCATAATGATTCAAAAGAGCAAATGACAAAAATGATGGACATGATAAATGTTGTACTCCATGGAGAGAAACCCTTAAAGGATCCCGTTGTGAAGGCTATGAATAAGGCTCTGAATGATAATGATGAGTTTGATGTGAGAGTGTCTGATGATCAAGAACCTATTAGAGAGCATGGTAATTCAAGACATATTCAAGATTTGGTCCCAAGGGGCAATCTAAGGAGTCTGGTGAACATTACCCCAATTATAGCTGAAATGAGCACCTAGAACCCCCTCGATAACATGATAACATTCAGTCGTTCAGAAAGATCAAAGAAGGTGATAGCCTCGCGAGCGAGAAAAACTCTGAAGGTGTTTCAAGAATCTATCTCAGACTTGTACCCTCATTTGGTTAAAGGTCAATATATTACACCAAGATTGGTAAAGGTGTCACCAAAGCCTTATGCCCATTGCTATGATCAAAATAGCTTCTGTAATTTTCACTTGGGGGTATCTGGAAATTCAACAGGGAATTGTTGGTCACTGTTAAAGGAAATAGAGACGCTCGTCGACAAGGGAGTCTTGACACATGAAATGATCAATAAATGAGGGGCAAATAAGGATAAAAATCTTGGGCTAAGTACACACCCAACATTAGAGGAGTAATGATGCAGAAACAAGTGGAAGTGTTATCTACCACTGTAGTACTTTCTATTTTCAGCATCTTGTTTGAACTTGTTTTTTGTTTCTTTTCTCCACTTTTGTGTAATAAATAAATGTGTGTTGCTTTTATGGTTATGAGCAAGGAATCAATTTTTAATCTTGAGATTATTGAGTATCAAGTAGATTAAATATTCTTTTAATTTTTCAAAAATTATATATCTTTGGCAAGTGATAAAATTATACCTTCCATCCAATGCCAATTACTTGATCCTTACTAAAACCAAATTTTGACCGTACATTTATCTGAGACTCTGAAGAAATGTCTCTACCTGTTTTTGAGACACCAACTCTAGATGTTTACCTTCTCGGATAGAGTTGGTTGGTTTATGATATTACCCCTTCCACTATATATATGACCTCAAAAGTCACACATTTGACTTTCCAAATACAATGCCATCATAAAAAAAAAACCTCAAAAGAACCAAACTTTCAATTATCCGTGAATTTTCCTGCAAGAAGAGATGAGATGAGGCATCATGAACCAACTTATAGAAGATAATTTCGAGAGATTGGGACATCCTCAAAGAAGAAGGAAAAAGTGATTGATTGAAATAAATATATCATGCATTAATTACATTTTTTCATGTAAATAAAGTTAATCTTGAATATTCATCCCCCTGGAGATACCTCTTTTTACAAAGGTTTCTGTGTATGAGATGATGAACGACATTGTTTCATTTATCCTTTATATATATATATATATATATATATATATATATATATATATCATTTGTTGTCCCCACTTGAGCCTGAATGATTTTTTCTGATTCAACCCTAACCAAGGATCACCCTCTACATTGGGGGGTAAAGTGAAGGATATTTGCTCACAAGAATAAAGATTGTCAATACAGTTTTATTACGAAGACAAGTTTCCATGAAGTCAAGAAAGTTTTGAACTACAAGGTATGTCAAATACAAAGTGCTTGAAGATCAATCCAATCAAGAATAATGGAAAATCTCTAAAATGCAAAAGGAAAAGGAGGTGCTCAAAGCAATTGAAGTATTATACTCATCCAGCAAAGAAAGAAGAAGAAGAAAAAAAGAAGAAAAATAAAAGAAAAATAAAAAAACAAAAAGGAAAAAAAAGAAGGAAAATTGAATCAAGATGGGTGACTTATTGAGCCTCAAGTTACAAGGTTGATCAAGTACAAACAAGAAGAGCAAGAAATGCTGGAGATATGAGAAAATGGAAATGAATCCAAAATTTGGCAGTCTAGAGGGATCCAGATGATGGAAAAATCCCCAGCAAGGCAGATCCAAGTCAAACAAAACAAGATTGATGACATCAGAATGAATTGATCCTTGGTTTGATTACCCTTAAACACTTATTTGGGCCTTTTTATCCCTTTCTTTCATAACCATAAGCCATGGCCTACGTTACGTACCTGAAAAGTCCATTTTAATCATACATGGATTTCTAAGTAAAAGAGAATATCTTTAGAATTCATTCCGCCTCTCAAGATTGATTTTTATTTGCAAAAATTGGTTTTTAAAATCTTTAATGCATGATATGAAAAATGATAAAAGGAGGGTTCAAGATATAAATTTTTAAATAACATCTTAGAACCAAAGGAGGATTCGAGTTGAAAACCTAAAAAGGCGGCTCGAATATTGAATGGTGCAACAAACGACATAAGAGATGATCTTAAGCTCTTAAATGAAGCACCACACATCCCAAAGACGTTTCTGAGATTCTGGAATCAAGAAGTATCTCTACAAGATGAGCATAACAACCATTTCTTCAAGTTAGTGGAAGCCCGAAGCGACATACTGAACCAACGTGAAAGAACCTACTTTACCAGAACCAACCTATACCTTAAATCAATCAATATTTTTGACACTTGCTATAGGACTATGATTTTTGAATGATTTAAAAGTGTATTTGATTTATTTGATATTCATTAAACTCATTATTTATGATTTGATTCTATTGTGAACTTGAGAAGTGCATTACTTTGCAAAATTCTTTCATTCTTTGATAAAGAATGGAGAAGAGAAAAAAACATTTTCAAACAGGACAGTCTCAAATGAGGAAGGTCCTTGAAGCAATTGTTGTTTATTCTACCTCTGTTGTAGAAACAAAAGAATGAACGAGGCCAGAATAATGAATCACTTCACATTTTTGAAAGCAAGTGGTCCAAGAAGCTAGAAAGTCTGGAGAATTGAACTTGTGACACTTTCCTATGACATTATTAGCAGCTCATCAAGAAAGATTATCGTTTATCTCATGTTGAGGTCGATAAGCATCACCAGACAAATTATTTTTCCCAACCATCAATTCATGTTCTCTAGAAGATTACATCATAGAGCCATGAACAAGTCACTACCTGCACTTTGGTTATACCGTGATGCTGGCTCAAGTCTTGATACAGCATTGCTGCCTTTTCCATGCTGATCAATTTCTTTGTCAAGATGATATCCATTATGTCCTTCAGAAGATTGATGAATTTGAATTTGAGGACTTATGGCACAGAATAAGACATTGGAACAGAATCTACCCTTATAGGCCTTTTTATATAGGGTAACATTGGTTACAGGATTCCAAAAGTTGAAGATAATCAGTTTTACCGTCAATTAAACCGTTCCATGATTCGAAAATAGTGGGATATATTGGAGCTGCAGAAGAGACAATTGTCGTAGCAGTCATTGCAAGAAAATGAACCAACAAAAATCTTCTAATTCATCCTGATGATGTTTATTTCTTCCAGTAAGGTTGTTACGCTGGATGCCACCGACAACAAGGTCGAATTCGACAAATCTACTCATCAATTGCTCCAACCGATCATCATTCAGTTCTTGCACATCTGTTTTCAAAGATATGCCAAGACAGTAGAAGGCGACCTCTGCATCACTGATCCCAGAAAAAAAAAAAAAAGATAGAACATTGATATCACAGGAGAACATGTCTCTAGCAGCTCCTCATGTATAGTTTTTAGGGAAACCTAGAAGCATTTCCACCTCATTAGGTTCAAGTGGAGTAACTTTATTCCTTCCAACCCATACCAGATTCCATTTTCAGCACTCATCAAGAACATACTTCTGGACACTCGAAGGTGGCTCATCGTCATAAGCTTCAAGAGACTTACAGATCCTTTCTGTCAATTTGGCACTTCCTGTACATGTTTGTAAACAGTTCAACTTTGTTCTTGGATCCCAGGAAGGCCATCATTTCTTTGTCAATGGAAAAATATCATGTATAGTGCGTGGAGAAAACAAGATAAGAGGAAATATGTTCTCAATTGGCAGATTATGAATATAGCCCCTTTTCAGTGTAGCAGCATGAAAATGCTTCGAATCTACAAATTCTGGCTCTACATCGAATAAGTACTGTGATATTCCAGTCCAAACATTAACTGGAGCAAGTGCCACGTTCTCGTAGTAGAAATAAGGAGACCCAATAGTATCTTCTGGAAGTGTTCTTTGAGTTGTCTGATCTGATTTGGTATGAACCCCAAAACCAATCATTGGATTTGAAAGATAAATTTGCTCATAGTAGAAATAAGGAGACCCAATAGCATCTTCTGGAAGTGTTCTTTGAGTTATCTGATCTGGTTCGGTAGGAACCCCAGAACCAATCATTGGAATTGAAAGATGAACTGCATGATCGTCTTCATTAAGAAGCTTCTTTTCAAGCTTCCTTTGTTTCTTCCTTTTCCAAAAATCATAGCCAGAGTTTCGTCTTTGCTTGTTATTAGGGTCATTGCATAATTGCTTCCTATCTTCTACCAGAAGAAGTGCGTCAACAACCTTTGATATTTGAGCAGCACATATAAAATCTGGCAACTCTGCACTTGATGAATTCAGAATCTGTCAACTCTGCAATTAATGAATTCAGACCACATCTCTTCATGGCTATTGAACTCTCAGCTTCTGAGTACCCATTTTCGTCAAGAATAACAGTTTATTCTCCTCATCAGAATCAGAATTCAGGATTTCCTCAGTATCAGAAAGAACTATTAATATCTGTGAAATCATCCTGAAAGATCACTTCATAATCAGATGAGTTGTTATCAGAATCAACATGTTGCATGGGTGTGGATTTTTGATGAACCTGTACCACTGTATATGTAGTCTTGGATTACTGTTCGCATAAATTGGTTTCTCTCCCACATAAAAGTATATTTCAGAGATGGCCTTCACTGAAAGATGATAAGCCACTGTGTCAGCCTGGAACGGATTACCAAGTAATTTATACTGCTCTGTCTGACTAAATCCCTCCAGATACAAAAAATGGTCACCTTATTCAGAAGACAAATATCTCAGACGTTTCTGTCATAATGATTGAATACTTCTTAAGTTTGTGACAACATGAAGAGAATTTCTCCAATTACTTGACAATACTACTGTTTAGTGACACCAGAATGAGAGTATTCAAGATAAACATATTTGGGGCACGAATAAAGCTACAAGTACCTACAACAGTTCATTGTCAAAATTGAACCTCGTGGGGATCATGACATTTCAGTCAAACAGACATTGAGAGTGAATCAGACAGATCTAGAGGGACATCTTGAGGGCCCATTTCAACCAGAAATAGAATATTGGGGCATTTTGAAGGCTCACAACAATATGAATATTTGGGCATTCTTGGAGGCTCATCTCAACAAGAAGTAATGTTGAGCACACTTTTAACATCTGTATCAACAAATGTTGGGACATTTTAAAGGTTCCTTCAGACAGATCCATGTGAGGCATTTTGAAGGCTCAGATTAATAAGAAGCAAATATCGGGGCATGCTGAAAGCCCATTTCAATCAGAATTAGGACTGTTGATGCATTTTTTGAACGTTTCGTATCAGTAATGTTGGGACATGCTGAAGGCCCATATCATCATGTGTTAAAGATCATTGATTTTAGAAAATATTTCCAATGAGACAGAAAGATATGAAGAATGAAAAGGGTAAAACAGTGACAGTCAAGCTATATATACATAATTACTTCGTTCATCAGGCAGTTACATCAGGGTCTTGTTGTTGAACAAATATTTACTCAGCAAGTATGGTTTCAAATACCCAATCTTCTTAACCATGTGTCACATGACAGCGTGTTCTTTGTTAATCTACATCATGGTTGCATGAATAAAGATGGTCCTTAGGCAGACCATTTGATCCAAGGTTCAGTTAGTCAAAATCTCGGCTTTGAATTTTGTATTCTCTGTATCAGTGATGATTAAAAATATTTCTTTGAGATTCCTGGCAGTTAGTTTCAACCATACTATTAAGGTTATGAAGTTGTTTTTCACATCAGTTTTTGTTTACTTGATGACATTGAATAAAAAGGCTTGGCTTACGTATATTGCTCTTTCCCGTTGTTACTGGGGTTATCATTGCCAGCTAGGCTGAACTAAGTTTTCATCTATTTTGGTTTTATCATGTGCTTTTCATCCCCAGCAGCAAAAATTCTACGGATATCGTTTTGTACATGGATCCTATAGCTGAAGTGTTTCTACTTTCTATGACGCTCAGTTATAGAAGAAAACATAATCAGTATTACATTTGCCTTTGCCAGAGATGATATCAAGATCAGTTGGTATTTCCTATTCAATTCGACACCAGCACATTTTGTGAATTTGACTAACTTTTTGGTCATACCAACATATCACTTGTATCCCCATTGAGTTTTGTTCTCAAATGGTCTTGTGACATCATACAAAAGCTTTGAACACTAGGCAAAGAGCTTCAATGATTGAGAGATCTTGGAAGAAGCCACAGAAAAGGATGAATGTGTTGTCAAATGCTTCATTGACCAACAATCCGAGCAGAAGCCACAGGAGATGAAGAATATGCCGTCAAATGTTTTACGAACCAGTGATTATGATGCTGAACCAATGTTGTTATCATATGGTTTTCCTTTATTGATACAAGATGAAGTCTGTCTTCTTCAACCCCAAGCTTAGAAGTAAGATATGATGAAGATTTCTTTCCATAGAAGGAGAGCTGAGATTTTAACAACAATAAACTAGTGGAGCCAACTATGATTGAACGACAGGTTATTGTTAAGCATCTCAACATGATATGGTCTAAGTTGCCTTATTCGAGATCTGATTATATGTGGAGACATGAAAGGAATTGGAATAAATCTTCCTTGTGATGTGTTTCAAGAGTCAAATCAGAACAAACATTGCTCTCCTAATTAATCCCTACTGAGTCAGGCATATCTACATCTACACTCTTCAAAGATGATAGATTCTCTTTCCAAAGATGATAGATTCTCTTTTTAAAGATAATAGATTCTCTTTTCAAAGATAAAAGCTTTATTGGATTTCTACACAAGTCTAGACAAAGAAAGCCGGTGTTACCAAAAACAGAATGGTGCATCAAGATCATAGTTTGGACTATGGCAAAAGTTCCATAAATGAAACATTTCCTCTGAGACTTTCATGAAGCAAAGAAAATGCAAAGATACAAGTTGATCAGATGATTCTGCAGAAATGCAAGCTTGATAGCATAAGTTGCTACATTGATATCCAGAATTAACCTTGGCAATAAATAATGAAGTAAAGGAAGACCAAGTTCACCACTTTGAAGTCAAATGAAGATTGCATCAACATTCATTCATTCATAAGAACATCATTTACACAATAGATAATGCATTACATTGATACATCTGGGTGCATTCAAACATGAAGTTTTACAGATCTTCGTAAGAACAAGAAGATTCATTATGAAAATACCTTCCAAGAAGAAGGTAGAAGTCAAAACCGCAAATACAGGAATCATGCAAATATCTGAAGAATATATGGACGTAATCCACAAGAATGAGCATTATCTTGATATTGGGTCATGTTACCCAATCAACATGATATTTTGAAAAATAATGAGAAAACGATTTCCATAGTTTCTCATTTTATCTTTTCAAAAATGAAATGGTTGAAAAGTAAGAAAACGATTTTCTTAGTTTTTTTACTTAGTAAACTATTTCCCACATCCATAAGACCTACAGTGCAGGATGTTTTCAATTAGCAATTTATCTCACTTGAGATTGTTTTTCTTAAAACAGAGATTTGTCTCGATTGAGACAGTTATTTCGAGTTATTTTGAAATGGGGCATGTTACCCAATCAACAAGTTATTTTGAAAAAGAATGAGAAAACGATTTTCCATAGTTTCTCATTCAATCTTTTCTAAAAATGAAATTGTTGAATAGTAAGAAAACGATTTCCATAGTTTCTTACTTAGTAAACTATTTCCCACATCTGTAAGTCCTACAGTGCATGATGTTTCCAAAAAGCCTTCGGGAGCTTTTTGATGTTTTCAAAACCTTAGGGTCATCTGTAAGTCCTACAGTGCATGATGGTTCCAAAAAGCCTTCGGGAGCTTTTTGATGTTTTCAAAGCCTTAGGGTCATCTATAAGTCCTACAGTGCATGATGTGTCGAAAAAGCCTTCGGGAGCTTTTTGATGTTTTCAAAACCTTCGAGTCAGTTGTAAGCCCTACAGTGCAGAATGTTTTTTTTCTTTTCTTAAAACATTTCCAGGTAGAGTTCATAATGAGAAGAACTCATCTGAAGAAGGAAGAGGAAGTTCATAATGAGAAGAACTTGTTCAACTTTTTGCTTGAATTCATCATTCGATGGATCAGCATTTCCAGGTAGAGTTCATAATGAGAAGAACTCATCTGAAGAAGGAAGAGAAAGTTCATAATGAGAAGAACTTGTTTAACCTTTTGTTCAAATCCATCACTTGATGGATCAACATTTCCAGGTAGAGTTCATAATGATAAGAACTCATCTGAAGAAGGAAGAAGAAGTTCATAATGAGAAGAACTTGTTCAACTTTTTGCTTGAATTCATCATTCGATGGATCAGCATTTCCAGAAGAGTTCATAATGAGAAGAACTCATCTGAAGAAGGAAGAGGAACTTCATAATAAGAAGAACTTGTTTAACCTTTTGTTTAAATTCATCACTTGATGGATCAACATTTCCAGGTAGAGTTCATAATGAGAAGAACTCGTCTGAAGAATGAAGAAGAAGTTCATAATGAGAATAACTTGTTCAACTTTTTGTTTGAATTCATCATTCGATGGATCATCATTACCAGGTAGAATCCCAAAGGAGAAGAACTCATCTGAAGAAGGAAGAATAAGTTCATAATGAGAAGAACTTGTTCAACTTTTTGCTCGAATTCATCACTTGATGGATCAACTTTTCCAGAGAGAGTTCATAATGAGAAGAACTCATCTGAAGAAGGAAGAACTTGCGCAATCTTTTTCATGATTCTATCACAGAAGGAGACAGATCAACATCAACATTACCAGAAGTGTTCATAATGAGAAGAACTAATCCCAAATAAGAAGAACTTGTTCAACATTTCCATCATAATCAAATGAAGTCAAATGAAAAAAACTTATTGTCTTTTCGTCTTTGCCCTATTCTCGTTAACACAAGAATGAACAAAGAGGGGCAACTGAAGACACTAGTTTTTTTATTTCATTTGTTTTATTTATTATTAATATTTTGTTTTAATATATTATTATATTATATTATTATTATTAAATAAATAATTTATTATATTACAGGCCCAATTACAACAATACCCAATACCCGGAGCCCAATTCTGGCCCAACTGAGCTAGCCTAATGGAAACCCTAAACTGATTAGGGTTTCATCTCTGCTCCAGCCGCCAGCAATCATCCACCGTTGGATCTGATAAGATCCAACGATCCAAAAGCCTCCAGAGGAAACCCTAGGGTATCATCACCCTAGGGCCACGTCACCGCTTCCCTTACTGCTTCCACTCGCCGCCTCAAAAAGCTGCTGCCACCGCTTCAACAGAACGCTCCAGAAGATCCAGCTGCCCCCCCACACGTCATTGCTATGGGGTGAGTCACCACATAGCTCGGTGACTCACCGAACTTCCCCCTCTGGACCGGTCCGAGCATGGCTCCGTGGTGGCTATAAAAGCCACCGAATCCTGCAAAATGAAAAAAAGAGAAAAAAGGAAGAAAAACAGAAACGAGAGCAAGAACTACACCAACGATCCCAGACAACTACGTAAAAGAAGAAGACGAGAAGACTTACCACCGAGGAAGCTCCGCCGTCGTCAGAATCTCCACGCACACCGTCAAAGAAACCGAAATACCGTGGGTATTTCTATAGATCTAGGTAATTTCGGGGCTGTTTAAGGGAAAAAGAGGTCGGATTCGGTCAGGGGAGGTTCAGAGCTTCATTTTGAGTATATTTTTAATTTTCCGGCCACCATGGGTGGTGGCCGGCGGTGGTGACCGACGCCGGAGCACGGCTGCCGGCCGGTGGTCTCTCTCTCTGTTTTAGAGAGAGGCGAGAGAATTAAAACTTCTCTCACAGTTAGAGAAAGAAGAGAGAAAGAAGAAAATGAGAGACTGGCCCGAAGGGCCGGTCGTTGGGTTCAAATATCCTCCACCAAACGACGTCGTTTTGGTGGAGGGGTATTTGTGTAAATTCATGTATGGTTAAACCATACGCATAGTCACCAGAAGTTTATAAACTTCCATTTTAGCCACTAAAACCAATTTATATGTCTTTTAATTTGGTATTTTAATTTTATTTTATTTATATTTTCGTCACTGATTAGATATGTTACATATATTTAGAATTATTAATGTCCATATTACATTATTACTTAGAATTATAGTTTTAAGTTTTAATATTTTACATTTTAATCCTAATTAATAATTTAGGGTAAATATTATAATTAGTCCCTCAGATTTTAATATTTTAATACCTAATAATTAATATATGTTAAATCACACTGTTAGCACTCCAGTTTTATAATATTTCAAATTAGGACTCTAGTTTTATAATTTTACATTTTAATCATTAATTTTTATTTTGACTATAAAATTTTAATATTTTACATTTTAATACTATATTTTTAATTCCTTTTATTTTAATCATTATTTGCAATACTATTTTATTATTACTATTTTTTTTATTGCTTTAATTATTATTTCATTATTTATATAAATAAATATATATATATATATATAAATAGTATTTGTTTATTTATTCTATTATTTTCTATTAAAATCCTATATTACTTTTAATAATCATATTTTAATATATATTTATTTTTCAATATTAAGAAAAGGACTGTCTTAAAGCACCTAGAAGTCCGTTTTCTGATATTTTTACTAAATATCCTATTTTTATAAATCATATATTAACTTTTAATAAATGTTTTATTTATTTTTTATATCAAAGAAAAGAGCTGTCTTAAAGCACCTAGAAGCCCTTTTCTGATATTTCTAAATAAATAAATATCTTATTTATATTAATATATTTTCATAAAATCATAAATTTGAAATAAAAAATATTATAATTTAAATATATCTTTGAATTCTTAAATTCTATTATTAGAGACAATTTATAATTGAAAAGTACCAATTTTGGGCATTGTAGGGGTGCTAATCCTTCCCTAAACGTAACCGACCACGAATCCCTTTTTTATTATTAAAAAGATTGAATTTTTGGTTAAAACGCAGATCAGTTTATCTTTTAATTGATATTTTCTTAAAAACTCTTTTAAATGATTTTTTTTAGGTATTTGACCTACCTGACCCAAAAGGCCGATGGCGACTCCCAAAATATTTTTAAATCAAAAATCATTTTTATTCACATTATTTTTCCCGCCAAATAAATATTTCGTGCCCGGGCGAAAACCGGTTACGACATAATGCGTTAAAGAAAATGAAAAATTCTAAATTTTTAAGAAAAGAATACTAAATTTTTAGACATTTTTTTAATTTCTGGATCCACCATGTTTGCATGTTGAATTCTCGACTTCGAATGAACTCGATTCATCGATGCACAGCATCGACCATTGACATTTCAAAATATTCACCACTTCCATTGAATTAGGCTATTGTTTCATGTGTTTTCCATAGGATTCATCAACCATTAATGATCCTCATAAAATCAGACTAAAGATTGGGAATATGTGGATTCTATTAGGGTCTTTAGTGGCTTTCGTCGTCGTAATAATATCAGTTTCGGTCATCTGTTTCATCGTAATGAGGAAGAAGAGTGTTAGGCGAATATGTTTTTTTTTTAATTTTTAATTCAATATTTATGGGGGTGATAGATTTATTATTCTAAAAATAAATAATAAATTAACGGTTAGGTTACAGTTAATAACTGCTATAACCATTCTAATTATTGAAAATTTTTATTTATAGGTAATAATCTTGTAATTCTATTATCAATATTTTTTTTAGATAATTCCATTTCATTACCCAAGAAAAACAAGAAACCTGCTACGTAAACAATAATTTAACTCCTGCTAGTACAAACATCAAAAGAAACAACCATTACAAGTGAACAACCCAAGCATGCTTAAACACCCTCACAAGGAGAGATTTCCCTTTAAAACAGTGAACAGCCCATGCCAACTCCCTATCCCAGTAGCTAACCCTACGAGTTACACCACACAAAGTAAGGATATCACCCCACAACTCCCTCGCAAAACCACAATCAAATAACTAGTGATCCCTAGTCTCAGCCTCAACACCACAAAGCACACACTTATCACTGTTAATGCTTAATCCCATCCTCAAAAGTTTATTGATAGGTTACAGTTCATATTTTAGGTTGCAATTTAATTATTTATTAAATACATTAAAAGATTCAAGGCGCAATACATCATGTTACGTTACCATCGAAACCATATTTATTATAATATAAACAGTTAAAGCCTTTTAACTCGTAACAGAGTTGCACTACACGTGTCCATACAGACCAAATTAAAACATATTATACTTACTAAAGATCAAGATGAAACAACTTACAGTTAATTTAGATAAATTTGGAATCGTACTTCAGGAGAATGTGAACTCTCCTCAGAGAAGAAGCTATAGCTGAAATGACGAAAAATGTCCCAACAAGATGGTCACTTGCAGAGATCAAGTCAGCCACACTGGGTTTTCATAGGAACAGGATTGTTGGTGAAGCTATAGGCTCATGTTACAATTTTAATTTCCAGTGCACTCTAGCAGATGGTAATGAAATTGCAGTTAAAAGGCTGTCGAAAACTTCGAGTCAAGGGCTGCTTGAGTTCAAGAATGAAGTTATGTTAATTGCCAGATTACAACATAGAAATCTTGTGCGGCTCTTGGGATGTTGCTTACAGGAAAACGAAGAGTTGCTTATATATGAATTCACGCCCAACAAGCCTTGACATGTTTCTATTCAGTTTGATTCTTCAACCTTTCGATACCAACATTATCTCATTCATAAACATAACAAATTTGAATGTTTGCTTAGTCCATTTTTTCTCTTTTTCGAGATTTATCAGATTCGAGTTTAGCTGCACAACTGACTTGGCAGAAACGATTCAACATCATTAGAGGAACTGCCAGAGGTATCATGTATCTGCACGAAGATTCTCGCCTTGGAATCATCCATAGGGACCTTAAAGCAAGTATTGTTTTACTTGATCATGAAATGAACCCGAAAATTTCAGACTTTGGCATGTCAAAAATTTTCAGTGGAGATCAGAACGAAGCAAATACAAATAGAGTAGTAGGAACATAGTAAGTCTATACATTCTTTCCATGATTATCGAATATACATTGAAAAACCAGTTTGGTTTTTGCAAAGTTTTCGATGATTATCGAATTCTGTTTTAATCATTCTCTTATGAACTAAAACAGTGGATACATGGCACCCGAGTATGCTATGGAAGGGCAGTTTTCTGTCAGGTCTGATGTTTTCAGTTTCGGAGTTGTTTTGCTGGAGATTATAACTGGTAGAAGGAATTACGGGTTTCATTTATTGGAACGTGGTGAAAGCCTCTTGATTTTTGTATGTTCTCTCATCCAATATTCAATGAATAGATTAATCTGATATTATGTACAAGAGGCTAATTCTAATTGATGGTTGTAGGCATGGAAACTATGGTCGAAAGGTGAAGCAATGGAGCTAATAGAAGAGCATCTTCTCAAGTTGAGTGTGCCGACTGAGGTGCTTAAATGTATTCAAATCGGCCTATTGTGCGTGCAAGCAGATCCGGTAGACGGAACAACCGTGGCAACTGTGGTTGCCATGTTGGGAAAGGACACTATAACGATGACTCTACCAGCAGAGCCTGCATTTTATGTTAGACGTATTGTTGCAGAACAAATTCAACCCAATGCAAGTGATAGAATCTGTTCCGTTATTGAGGTTACGATTTCATATATGTCACATCGGTGATCGATTATTTCAAGTATATGATTGTTACTGAAAAATGTTGAGTTTTTCATTTTGGTTGAATGGACCGTACTGAAATGTAGATCAACGTTTGAACAAAACAGTGGCATATATGTTAATTAATGGCAAATAGTATATAAAACGGGTAAATTACACCGTGAATCGCTAAATTATTATTTCTTTTCTACTCTAGTTATCGGACTATTTTTCTACAGGTTTGACCACTAACATTATATTTTTTTATTGTGGCCACGGTTAAACAAATAACGGAGATCATTATGTGATATGATATAATAATAATATCAGTTCCTAAAATTTATATATTTTATCAATTCTATCATGTTTTGGGAAAAACAATAAATGAACTTGAATATATAAAAAATCTATCAATAAATAATCATCTTAATGTTGCAGAAGACGGTTATCGGATAGAGCAAAAACGCAACTGATAATTTGAGAAAATAAAAATTGAAGATAAAAGAAACACAAAATTTATGTGAAAAACCCCTAAATAATATAGGGTAAAAACCACGGGCAATAGTAGAAGAATTTCACTATGAGAAAATAGGAATTACAACTTCTCTCGATCTACCAAGGAGAAAACAATGATAATTCTCTCTTGATAAAAAGGAGAAAACAACTCTCAAGAAACTCTCTAAATTCTCTAGTATTGGGAGAAAACTAGAATGATTTTGGATGATTTTGAAGCTAAATGAGCTAGGGTATTTATAGTTGAAGCTTAAGGACTAATTTATAAATACCCTAAATTACAATGACTAAATTATGATTTAACCATTGTCCAAATTCAACAATTGTGTGCTGCCAATTTGCCTAATTAGCCGCCCACATGTTTTTGATAGCCATCATATTTTGACTTTGAACACTTAATTATGTGATATGATCCGCATTTTAATTATAAATAATCATCTTCATTATTTGTTTAACGAACAGCGACCAAAGTAAAAAAAAAAAACCTTGACATTAATGATCTGCAAATATTGAACAGACCAAACAAACTTCGAAGAAAGCGGGAACGATGGAAAAAGCATTCCATTGTTAAGACACAACAGCAAAACCGTGTTTGGTCGGTTAAGCAGACTTTATGTTGGACAAATCATAAAGACAAGTTCCTTGGCGTGTCTCTTTAATTGTCCACTTCATCCTCCTAAAGGAAGAAACATGGAAATTGATTATCTTGAGTGATCATAAAATAGTATTTATTTAGAATAATTTTTTAGTTATGGATAATATATGCATATCATGTAGATGTAATTATTCAAATTAAATATTCTAAAAAAATAACACTTCTTTTCATCATTGAAACCGTTGTTCATTCTATCATTAAATTTGTTTCAATGCAAATGATCATTATTAATTTATTACTTGTATGGTTTGCATAATTAAGGTAGGGCTGGAGTCCTAAAACAATAAGCTCTATTAATCAGCTCAATACATTGAGTACGGCAAATCGGTTGAAATGTTTGCGTAAGAAAAGTCAATGAGAGGGACGAATGTAAGATTTTATTTACTAGTGAATTTATAAATTATTAATGGTAGAATTTATAAAATTTTAGAGATTACAAAAATAAATTATCAATAAAAAATAAAAAAATACTTAAATTATATGAAAATTTACAATTTTTAAGAGACCATCGCGGTAACTTTATGAAATCATCATTAAATATATTAAACTTTTAAAAATATTACTAGATAAAATACATCAAAGGTCATTAAACTTTGTTCAAATGATTATTTTTGTTTACCAGACTTTCAAAAGTTATAAAATAATCATTAAGTTTATTCAATTATTACAAAATGATCACTGCAATGTTATAAAATTTTTAAAAAGTTTGATATATTCAATTTTCATTTTTAATAATTTGATAAAATTTAATGATCATTTATAACAATTTGATAAAATATAATAACCATTTTAACTATTAGATAAATTTAATAATTATTTTGTAAGTTTTAAAAGTTTAATGACCTAAATAATCATTTCAATAGTATAGTGACCTTTAGTGTACTTTACACTAATTTTTTTGTTTACTGGATAAACTTTTGATTATTTTTTTTATATAACTCCTAGTTTTATTAGAAAAGAAGAAAGATTCATAATTATAAAGAATGTTTACAATCATAAACGTAAACTAAACACATAATTAAA
This sequence comes from Hibiscus syriacus, assembly GCF_006381635.1. Classification (NCBI taxonomy): domain Eukaryota; kingdom Viridiplantae; phylum Streptophyta; class Magnoliopsida; order Malvales; family Malvaceae; genus Hibiscus; species Hibiscus syriacus. Next base: position 2,021,340 of record NW_024062223.1, on the reverse strand, counting down.
ATATTTTCTTATCACCGTTAATACAAAAATTAGTCATTAAGATCACACAAGATCATAGAAGGAAAAGGTTAAAAATCTAACTAAAAAACTCGAATAAAAGATAAATATGAACATATCTGACTGCATCGATAAATGAACCACAAAATGAATCAAATTAGTAAAAGACAACTGACAAACCACAAATCAAAGTCGAGTGACATGAAAAAATCATCCACGAACGCAAATAGTGTATCCAAATCCAATCCGATGGTCCAAAACAAGAAAGATCAGCATGACAACAAATAAACATCATCTTGATTAGTCATGACGATGTTAAATCCAACCATAAAAAAATAAATTAAAACAAAAATCAATTAACCAAAAATATGCCATAAAGACCAAAAAAAAAGTGTCAAACAAATTTGATAACTTATAAATTATTAATTTACGGCAAATCGGTTGAAAAGTTTGCGTAAGAAAAGTCAATGAGAGGGACGAATGTAACATTCTATTTACGAGTGAATTTATAAATTATTAATGGTTGAAAATAATTATTAAATTTTAGATATTACAGAAATAAATTATCAACAAAAAATAGAAAAAATACTTAAATTATATGAAAATTTAAAATTTTCAACACATCATTTCCAACCAAAATTAAACTCAACAATCAACAAATACCTCGATTAAATAGATTAAAATGGGTTCGGAAAGCTCACTAACGGCGGACGGATGAAACCGGCGACGACAAGATAACCCATCGATTGGGTTTGGGCGGATGACGACGGTGAGTCCAATGGTGTAGACAGTGAGGCGAGACGATGGCCGAGGCGACTAGAATCGAAGCAAAATCGTGCGACGGCGGCAGCGAGGGTTTCGAAGAAGCTTCTTCGGCTTCTCCACGACAAACGATGACTCCTTTCGACAAATTGACAGAGGGGTTTTGGACGCGGTGGCGTGGCGCTTCGATTCGAAGTGGCGGTGATCTGCACCGCCGACCGAAGCATAGAGCGACGAGGTGGGCTGCCGAACGATCTCTCTCTCCATGCGATTAACAGCGGCCTAAACAGGCGATCTAAGGGTCGGGGTTGGATCGCCACTCGTTATTGAGTCCGATGGCGATGACGGTACACTCGACCGCCGATCGGAAGTGGCTGACCGGAGGGGCGATGGTGGGGCCGTTTGGGTTTTCGTGGTCTTGGTTTTCCAACACACAGGGGTTTTCTCATGGGATAATCCAGGGTTAAGTCTCTATACTTCCAACAGGTTCCAAAACTGAGTTGCAGACTTTTAAAAATTTGCAATTTGTTCTTCAACTTTCTTTTAATTAAATTTTGGGGTGTTATAGTCGAGCGACGTAAACAACCATCCACGAATACAAATAGCGTATCCAAATCCAATCTGATGGTCAAAAACAAGAAAGATCAGCATAATTACAAATAAGCATCATCTTGATAAGTTATTACGATATCAAATTCAACCCTGAAAAAAAATAAACTAAAACAACAATCAATTAGACAAAAATATACCATAAAGACAAAAAAAAGTGTCATAAACAAATTTGGTGACTTAATTGTAACTTAACGTATTAAATTTAATTAATTATAATTTGATAAATCATATATTTAAATACTTTATTATTAATATAGTTTAAACTTGTATGAAATTTATTTTTGGGTTTTCATAGTTTAATTTTAAATAAAATAAAAAATCTGATATTTATGTAGATTAATTTTTTTCAATTTTAAAATCATAAAGCATATTTTTCATATTTTACAATGACGTATATGGTTTACAAGAAAAATCAAATCACGAATTCCTAACCATAAGAAGGGTAGGAACAGTACTAGTTAGCCCAAGAGTACAAGTAAATGTGGGTAAGACATAGTCGCAGGTGAGACAGATGAATTAAAGACTTTAAGTTTCCATTCAGTTTTGCTTGAAGTTTCAAAATGTGGGTTAAACTTAAAGCTGTTTCTTCAATTCTCTCCTATCTGGTTATCGGCATCGGCCTTGTTGCCGCCGCCCCAAGATGCTATGACACTGGTAATTTTACCACAAACAGCACGTATGGCAATAACCGGGACCTTCTTCTCGCTTCACTCCCATCTAATGCCTCTGCAAACGGTGGATTCTTCAATACCACTATTGGTCAGGGCTCCGACAAAGTTTACGCTCTTGCTATGTGCAAAGGAGACTCTACTCCAGAGAAATGTTTTAGCCTCGTCAATGATACAATCCACGAGCTCATGGCAAATTGTCCCAACCAGAAAGAGGCCTATTCATGGACAGGGGATTTCTCTGTTGTGCACTATGCAGATCACTCATTTCTCGGAACCTTGGAGCTAGAACCCTCTAGCGCAGTATATAATACGGGAAACATCACATCGAACTTAACCGAATTCGATACGGTTTGGGAGAGTTTGATAAAAAATGTGATGAGGAAGGCTTCCAACGGTTCTTCTAGTCTCAAGTATGCAACTGGTGAAGCGGAGCTTGGAGCATTCCAAACGATATATTCACTAATGCAGTGCACTCCAGATTTATCGGAGCAGGATTGTGTCTCCTGCCTAAGGCAATCTGCAAATTCCTATGTAAGTTGTTGCCATGGGAAGCGAGGAGGTGTTGTTGAGAGGCCTAACTGTTTATTCCGCTGGGATATGTATCCCTTCTATAGACCCAATGCTTCTACAACGGCGTCTTTGTCTCCACCAGCCTCACCTTCTCGTCTTCCACCCCCAGCTGCTAGTCCTCCGCCACAGTCAGTGGACTCCGAAATCATAAAAGGTAAGTACCGTTCTGCAAGATGCATGCTGAACATTAGTCATTATAATGTTGTCTAAAGTTACTTACAATGTTCTTGCTTGTATAGAAGGGGGAGGCATTTCATCCCGAACATTAGTCATTATAGTTGTTCCCAGCGTCACCTTCATCGTAGTGCTTGTAATACTTGGAATTGTTGTTCTTCCCATGAGGATCAAGAAAAAGAAACAGAATGATCAAAGTAAGTTAGCCTATGATTTTATTTTTGTTTTACTGTTGTAGTCTTATAACAAAAGATAATTCACTAATAATCAATCCTTTGCAATGTTATGTAACTTAAATTATTCTTTGTTAACCTGCAGATAACAAGATGCACGTTGAATCGTTGCAAATCGATTTTCATGCAGTGAGAGCTGCAACGGAAAACTTCTCCGATGCAAACATGCTTGGACGAGGTGGATTCGGTCCTGTTTATAAGGTAATTTAAGACTTGCTGTCTGAAAATTTCCATCATCTCAAAGAAAAAAGACGGAATGAATATGTGACAGCGAATACTAGGAAATAATAGTTGTTATTTTCCCTCATTGTTCCTTGTTCCGAATTCTATCAGGGTAAGCTTGAAGATGGACGAGAGGTAGCTATAAAGAGGCTGTCAGTAAATTCGGGCCAAGGAACACGAGAATTCAAGAACGAAGTCATGCTATTGGCGAAGCTTCAACACAGGAATCTGGTTAAGCTTCTTGGTTTTAGCTTCGAACAAAAAGAAAGGGTTCTAATCTATGAGTTTCTTCCCAATTCAAGCCTTGACAACTTTATATTCGGTACCGTTTCAATCTTTCTAAACTGCACATATTGAACATGCATTCTAGTCCTATAATTTTACGACTTTTGCAGATCCAGTGAAGCGATTACTACTAAACTGGGACAAGAGGTACAGAATTATAGAGGGAACAGCCAAGGGAATGGTTTATCTTCATGAAGATTCTCAATACCGGATCATCCATCGGGACTTAAAAGCAGCCAACATATTATTGGATGAAGAGATGAATCCTAAGATCTCAGATTTTGGAATGGCGAAATTGTTTGTGGTTGATCAAACTCGAGCCGATACGAGCAAAATCGTCGGGACCTAGTAAGTATTAAAAATGATGAGATTTTATATCTAGTTTGTTACATTTATTCATTGAAATGTATTTGTATATGCAGTGGATACATGGCACCAGAGTATGCATGGCATGGTCAATATTCAGTTAAATCTGATGTTTATGCCTTTGGAGTGTTGGTTTTAGAAATCATTAGTGGGCATAGAATCAACAGCTTCACCAACCAAGTAGGAGACTCTCTGCTTACTCATGTAAGATCTCCATACTCTGGTTATGGTATATATAATGGAATAGATGTTGCTAAAATACAATGTAAGTTCATAACGTCGAACATTTGCAGGCATGGAGAAACTGGAATGGAGGGACTTCTTTGGAATTTGTTGATCCGATTCTGAGGGATGGATCGAGAAGCGAAATAATGAGATGCATCCATCTCGGGTTGCTTTGTGTTCAAGAAAACATTGCTTATAGACCAACCATGGCCTCTGTGGTTCTCATGCTTAGTAGCTATTCCATGTCTCTTCCGGTTCCATTGAGACCTGCATTTTCTATGAATACCAACACGGAGACAGCAACGATGTCTGATTCATTGCTACTCTTTAATCAATCTGAAAGAGAAGCCATCCAAGACTCTGTCAATGAGGCTTCTATTTCGGAACTAGATCCTCGATGAAGTTCGAATAAATACTTGCATTGCACATCTTCTGTACTTTATGTTTCTGTATGATTTGTTACGAAATTCAGTGATAAATGCATGATGATTTGAGCACTGGAACATCCTTGTTGACTGATTCAACCCCATTTCTGAAGCTACAGCTTTTATTCGTGTCTTTGTACCAAAAAAGAAATAGAAATTCGATCGTTATTGATGCTGAATCCTTGTTTCACTGGTGATGGTGATGGGAGTGTGGTTAGGTGACGTGATCGGTGCAGCATATTGCGCGTGTTTTTGGTGTTGAATTTGGTAAGCTGATATTTCGGGTTAATGCTGTGGCTGTCTTTTAGACGTTTCTAGGGTAAACTCTAATCACAATCACATAACTTTGGGTCATTTTCATTTTAGTTATTGAAATTGAAAAACTTTCATTTGAGTTACTGCCATTAACAAAAAAATTTATTTCTATCTGTCGGAACCGTCTTTCGGTTGGACTCCGGAATTAGGCTTCGACTTGGATTAAATGGTTAGGAGTCGCCATCGATCATTTATTTTAAAACAAATGGGTTGATCGGATACCCTATTTCTTACCTAATCTACGTATTTCCAAAGATGTGTCGGATTCGGGAGTCGTTTAGGGTTAACACCTTTAAATTGCCCTTTCGGTACTACGCAATTTCCAGTTGTTTTAAATTAAGAAAATTGTAATTTAAAATTAAAAGGTAAAAATACGATCAAAAACTTACTACTGATTGATTGAAATACCTTTAAAGGATGAAAATATTAGAAGAGAAAAAAAAAACGAAAATGACAAAATAAGGTAAAGAAAATAAAGGTAAAAATGAAAACATGAATATATATATGCAAAAGGAAAAAAATAAAGAGAAAATAAAGTAAAATAAAAGGAGCAAATAAAATGCTTATAAATAAAGTATAAAAAAATGAAAAAAATAATAAAAGATAAAAGATAAAAATAAAAGATAAAACAAAATGAAAAATATGAAATATAATAATGATAATGATGAAGTATATATAATAATGATAGTAATAATAAAAAAATGAAATAAAATGAAAATAAAAGAAACTAAATAGAATTATGGAAAAATATAAAAAAATAAGTAAATATATATATAAGACCGTGTAAAGAAATATAAAATATACATATATATAAATAATAAAACAAAAATAAAATAATAATAAAAAAATATATACATAAATAAATATGCTTTGTTAAATAAAATAAATAGAGAAAAGGGAAAATAATTAATTGCAAAAAGAATATATATATATATATATATATATATATATATATATATTTATATACGTATAAGGGACCGAATTGAAAGAAAACCAAAGCAGCAGGTCGAATTTGAAAGCTAATCGAGTTTAAAAATCGTATTTGGGGGTTAAAATTGAATTTTTCAAAACAGGAGGGTCAAAAAGTGCAATTTACCCTTTATGAAAGCCAAAACACGCGGGTCTAAATCCATTTGGGCCGGGTTACAGGTCGATTCCATGGGGACTATAAATCCCATTTTCACAAACAACATTTTATTATTTCCCTTAACCTAAAATGGATCAAAACGAGAGGTTCAAAAATCTCTGAAATGTTCTTCATTTCTGAAGAACTCTGGTTCCCGGTGTTCATCGAGAACCCAGAACTCGGCCATACTCCACCGCGTCGGTGACAAAATCCCAACTTTCCACCACCATTCGAAATCCCGTTCCATCCTTGTTCTAAAAATCCCAAAAGTTTTTGCAAAACAGCCTCAGGGGAGAGTAAATCGGAGTTTGAAACTCTCGAACTCTCCCCCTTAGTTCATCGGCTCCTTTTCTAAAAAAACCTTTCGAGTTTTTACAAAAATGAGCACAAATAAGCACTCCCACAAACGCATGCAACCGACAAATCGGAAAAGGTGTGGTTTTTTACCTTTCGTTCTTTTCGAAAAATGAGACAAAATGCTTCGATTATTGCCCGTCCTTATCATGTAATTTCTCGGTATATTTTGAGTATGAAATTCCTTGTATTTCTACTGTAAAAATCCCCCTTTACATGTGGTGCTGCTTACATTATTTTATAGTAGAGATAAGTCCTATTTTTAGGAGTTTTACTCCGAATAAAAATGCTAATGTGTGATGTTGGTTGCTTTGTTGTCTTCCTGGGTTGTTGGCGAGGAAAACGATCGGCTGTGTGGGGTGAGACGTGCGGCGCAAGACTCGACTTGGAGGAGTCTTCGGGGGCTTGCTACGGTGCTGGTGAGGCTTGGAGGGATTAGGGTTTCTAAACATACCCTAACTTGCAACTTATCATGGAGCCCAGGTGCTTTGGGTCTAGGTTAGGCCACGTGTGATATGGTTTTGAGCCTTGTCCCTGATTTATTAGTCTTAGACCTGTACAAAATGTAACAAATATGTGAATATGTATACAACATATGTAATAAACTATATCATATAATATAAATTATAATTTAAATATATTATATAATATTAAAGGATGAAATTTGGTGTCTTCAGCTGCCCCTCTTTGCTCATTATCGTGTAACAAAAATAGAGCAAAAATTAAAAGACACAAATGTCATCCATATTAAATGTCCTCTAAAATCCGATGTTGAAACTGGTTTGTCAATCACGAAATGACTCCCTCGTCTTGAGGTTGAATTGTAAATGGCTCATTAGTTGCGAAGTCGGGTCCATCTTGAATTGAAGTCGCAATTCAGAATTTGAATCGGAATGTGGCTTCTCGTTGTCAAATTATAGTCAACTATGGTCTTCTTTTCGGTTTAAAGACCTTGGGTTGAAAATTCGACTGGAAAATAATTCTTTAATCTCACCAAGTGGTTGATAGGCACTCAAGCTGAATGAGATCGAACTTGAAAGGTCTTCATTGACAGTTAATTTTTCTCTACTTAAGCTATGCTGCAAATGATGTGCCTTTGAGCTGAGTGTAACTGAACTCGAAGGTTTGGTGTTTCAAGAGAAACATTTTCAAAGGTTTCCTTTTTTCAAGAGAAACAATTTCAAAGGTTTTTTGTGTTTCAAGAGAAACTGTCTCAAGGTTTTTTCCAAGAAAAAAAGTTTTTTGTGTTTCAAGAGAAACAATTTCAAAGATTGGTGCTTCAAGAGGAACTGTCTCAAGAGAGACAAAACTTTGTTTCAAGGGAATCTGTTTCAAGAGAGACAAAATTTGTTTCAAGAGAAACTGTCTCAAGAGAGACAAAACTCAGTTTTAAAAGAAATTGTCTCGAGAGAGACGAAATTTGTTTAAAGGAAAACAGATTCAAAGATTTTGTTTCAAGGGAAACTGTCTCAAGAGAGACAAAATTTGTTTCAAGAGAAACTATCTCAAAAGAGACAAAATTTAGTTCCAAAAGAAACTGTCTCGAGAGAGACGAAATTTGTTTAAAGGAAAACATATTCAAAGATTTTGTTTCAAGGGAAACTGTCTCAAGAGAGACAAAATTTGTTTTAAGAGAAAATGTCTCGAGAGACAAAAAAAATTTTAAGAGAAAATGTCTCAAGAGAGACAAAATTTGTTTTAAGAGAAACTGTCTCAAGAGAGACAAAACTTGTTTTGAGATAAACCATCTCAAAGGTGATCGATAATCTGTTTGTTCATGCATGTTAAAGAAATCCTTTCAGAAGCTTTAATCGTTGACTTAAATAAGTCAAATCTGCGGATGACATGTTTGTTGTGACACTAGATCACTTCATTGGGCACGATATCCTTCTCCGCGAAGTTGAAATCGTGGATGGCTCATTCGCTGTGAAATTGAGCTTTTAATTGGATGTTTTTCGTTGTGAAGTTCAGATCCACACTTGTAAATTGCACTTCTTTTGAGTTCAATACCTTTCGCTAAGAAGTTGAAATTGACTCTAGCATGAATCTGCAAAATTATGCACATATGTGATGCTATGGATGTGATGCTCTTATGTATACGAAAAACATGTTAGTTTAGGGTTTTGATAGAAATCTCAATCCCTGGTTGTCAGTCTTGATGACTCTTGATGCTGGAATCTTGGATTCTTCAATATGCTTAAAACAAAATGTTGATCTGTTAAGGGAATAATTGCATGAGCAGTCTTTATTCTCTCGGTTTTTCTTCATTTTCACTAGGGTGTATTCTTGTAAACCTCAACCTAAGACAATTTATTTTTCTTGCTCTAACAAATTTCACCGCAAAAATTAGGCTTCTCCTGCCCCAGTTTCAATCTTGAGCTTCAGAGAGATATTCGTTGATTTCCAAGACATGCTTACAGAGAACTCATCTTGTTTGAAAATGTTTTTTTTTAATGTTAAAAATTTTGAAAAATATCAAAAGGAGTTTTGAAAAATATTGCCTCCTTCTAGGTTTCACAATTGAAGCAAATCATAAAACAAGAGTTTATTGGATATCAAAATAATCAAATTCTCTTTTAAGCTTTGATAGCTGCAAATCTTTGACAAATATCAAGACCAAAAAGTTTGTTTAGAGGTGGGTTATTATGGTTTGTTTCATCGATTCGATCATTGCAAAAACCATGGCATGCCTATCTTTCTTGATTTGATATTTTGATCGGAGGCGAACAAAATGACACAACTAGCAAAATCAATGCCTAGACCTTTCAGAACACTTCTGTTTCAGTTCTCTGAAATCTTCCATTTGTTCAAGTTTTGTAAGCTCCTCTAACAAAGGTAGTGCAGAAATATCGGTCTAAAAATGAGATTCTTGAGTGCTCGTGTGTATTTGACTATAACAGATGTTTCTTAACTCCCTTAGTCTATTTTTACCGAAACTCCTTATTTAAATTTGCCATTAAATGGCTAGCTGGATCCATAAAGCTGGGGCGTTTTACCAATTTCTCTAGAGGGATAACTCAATATGTAAATACCTTTATCAGGCTAGCTGAATATTATCCATAAAGCCGGGACGTTTAACCAATTGCTCTAGAGGGACAACTCAAGCTTTATTGTATATAAATAATATTATAATGTGGGTATACGGGTCCAATTTCTTAAGTTTGTTAAAAATAACCTGTTATAGTCTAGGTGTTTTTGAAGGCCAGAAAATCTCATCGTTAGAGTTCAATTCCCAAGCAACTGACCTAAACTAGATTCACCTACTTGGCCATTCCATCTGAGAAGATCATGATCATCATTGAACGCCTTAAACAAAAGTATAATTAGTTTTGCAATCTCATGTGCTAGTTGCCCCATTCTGTTCACTCCTAACACATATTTGAATACCAAACCTTTGATGGACTTTTCATGAGAAGAGAAAACTAGCTCAGTCCCTGTAAGAGAAGAGCATGTAGTCTGATGTATCTTTTAAATTAGGACCAAGGGATCTTTGTTTTGCAGGGTTCAATCTTGTCATTTGTTAAAGATTTACAACCTCAATTATTAAAAAGATTTTAATTAAGGTGATATTCAAGGAATTCAAGATTAAAATTTGCTCATTTCCTCATAAGGAAGTATTTTTTTTAAAAATGTTTGAACGTCAAGTGACTTTTGAACATAAGAAGCACAAAAGAAAAACAATTTCAAACAAGATGAGAACACATCAAAACTCCTGATGGATGCCCCAATCAACTCGATCAGAATGCCTTATTACACATTAAAAGTTAATGCCCTTGAATCGATCAGATCTTGGACCTTACGTTTCAATGCCCCACAGTTCTCAGTGGTGTGCCCTGAGCTCCCAATATGATAGCTGCATATGGCATTAATATCATGGCCTTCAGGATATGGGGCCTCTCTAGGTTTGGATTGAACCGGATTCACAAGATTCTTCTCAACTAGCGTTGGAAGCAACTCCTCATATGTCATTGGGATTGGACTGATGCGAGTCTTTTTATGGAAGACATTATGGGGTCAAATCCCCAGATTAGTAAGGTAAGATTCCCTTTCATTCCTTGGTTCTCTCTGAGTTCATTTAGAAGTACCGCATGGTACGGCTGCAGTGGTTGAGATCGTAACACCTTTGTTAGCGTTGTAGGTGTTGACATTGTTGATCTCTCGCTCTTTGTTATTCATGGGAGGCTTCTCACTGGAGTCCATTCCCTTAATTTTTCCTTATTTTATAGCTAGCTCGATTATCTCACCAGCCATAACTAGATCTAAAAAACTTCCCGATGTGATTGCCACCAGGTGCCTGAAGTAAGGTGTCTTCAGGGTTTGTACAAATAACTTCCTGGTTTCCTTTTCATCTAAAGGTGGATGAACTTGCACAGCCAAATCCCTCCATCACTGTGCGTATTGTCAAAAACTTTCATTGTGTTTTTTCTCCAGGCTTTGTAGCATAACCCGGTCTGGTCTCATATCGTTAATATGTTTGTATTGCTCCAAGAAAGACTTGGATATGTCTTTCTATGTCTTAATATGAGTTCGGTTGAGCTGGTTGTACCACCGGATAGCTGAACCGGACAGGCTCTCCTGAAAGCAGTGTATCAGGAGTTGGTCATTTCCCCCATATCCCGTCATCTTTCGACAGAACATAGTGATGTGGGATGAAGGATAACTATTCCCATCGAACTTCTCGAACTCAGGGACCTTAAACTTTGGTGGAAGCACCAAATCTGGTACTAGGCTCAGCTCCATTGCATCCATTCCATAATAATCATGGTCCTCTTGGACCATCTTCATTTGATCTTCTAACATCCTAATCTTCTCTTCCATCTTCTTTGCCTTATCCTCCTCGTCAAAATCCGGGATAGGGTAGTCATCCGGATGATTGTCAGTGTTGGTTGCGGAAGCTTATATATTTGCACCATATATGGATTTCCCCTTGATAGAATAAGAGTCCACTTGTAATCCGGGTAAGATCCTAGGTGAGACAACCACTTGTGGGGTTAGTAGTATAGTAACTCTTTCAGATGAACCTGCCCCTAGTATACTGGCTTGTTGGAGACCCGATAACTTGGCCATAATTTGATCGACCAAGGACTCCTAGTTCTTCTTGATGGACTCCAGGGCACTTTGACTGTTCTGAGTCATCTTATCCTCCAGTTCTTTCTACATTTTTGCCATATTCTCTTCTATTTGTATGATTATGGCCTCCATTCGCCTTTTTTTCAAGCGGTTGTTATGCGGATGGGGTGTGTCCAACGCTTGAGGTGGTGTATCCAGTATTTATTCCTTTATTTTGAAGCATTCTTTCGTTAGTTAATGTGAATGCAAAGAAAATAACAAAATACAAAATATGTCTAAATGCATGATGCATGAAATGTCCGAGGCATTGATCCAAAAAAATATACCTGTTATTATGAATAATCCTTATTGGGGACAAAAGTGTTTTATCTTTTAAGAGACTAAAAATATCATGACAGCTTCAAACATGCTGACTAGTCTTATGCGTTCGTCGATCACCGATTGAATAATCTGTCGAACTGCTCTGGCTTCTCTAGATGAACCGTTCAAATATTGAGTTGCTTTTTGTACTGGCCCATGAAGTCTTGAATGATTGCATCTCGGGCATTTATCTTTTGTTGAGCATGAATACGTCATCGGAGCCCCTAACTGATAGGAACTATATAAAGTTCATTTGTCTACTTCTTGAATTCGTCAGCAATGGTCTCCAATTTCAGCTATCATTTTTCCATTGTTGCCTTTGAAGAGACTCCCAAGATCAGTAACCTTCATCTTGCCCCTGCAACCTCTGTCAGTCAGTTCTTCCAAGATAGACTTTCATTGTGCTTGATGTAGAACCGATTTATTCTGAGTCCTTTATAACGCAACAGAGTGATATACTCTTCAATTGTGGGCGCCACGTCTTCGGGATTGAATGTGACACATAGTCGCCTTGTAGACTGTCCTCTGTATTTTTATCTCTTGTATTACAACACCTTTGTCCATTAATTTAGATTTTTGTGTATAACAAACGCTTTTTAAGGATCAATAGCCTCTTGTTATGATGCAAATGCTAGAAAAAAAAACAAAGGCAAAAAAGTTAGTAAAATAAAAATAAATAAATAAATAGAAGAATGAAAGAAAAAAAACACAAAAAAGACATGGTTAGGGTAAAAATGTCCTAGGTTTTGGAATATGGTTTCGGGTAGGCTCTAATTCTCCATGGTCTCCCGTTTTAGGTTCTAAAAATGGTATCCGAGTTCTCCTTGCCGGTGCCCCCTTGGGCTTGTCAGACTCTTAGTCCTAAACCCATCACAGGCTTTTGTGGACTAAGTTAAACTCTAAAGGACACATTCCCTTATGCCCACACGGTGAATAAATTCACACGAAGACATAAGGTATATGAATCCCGAAGGCTACTTGTTAGGCCCATACGGTGAATAAATTCACATGAAGGCGTCTCTTTTACCCCCACTTAAAATAGGGTTCAGAGCTCATGTTTAGAGCCTTAGATAAAAATCTTTAAGGGCTGAAATCATTAGAAAACAGTTAGTACAACTATTTACTAAAAAAATATAATCAAAAGTAAGCAATAAGGATCAAAATGTTACCTTAAAATTTAAACTTACCCTTTTCGTTAAAAAGACAACTGGAAATTGCCTTAGCCTGACTCGCTTACCTGTCCCCAGCGGAGTCGCCAAGCTGTTGGAACTGTCTTTCGGTTGGGCCCGAAATTGGCTTTGACTTAGGTTAAATATGGTTAGGAGTCGCCACCGATCATTTATTTTAAAACAAATGGGTTGATCGGATACCTTATTTCTTACCTGATCTGTGTCTTTCCAAATATGTGTTGGATTCGAGAGTCAGTTATAGTCAAGGAAGGGTTAGCACCCTTGAATTGCCCTTTCGGTACTACGCAATTTCTAGTTGTCTTAAATTAAGAAAATTGTAATTTAAAATTAAAAGGTAAAAATACGATCCAAAACTTACCACTGATTGATTGAAATACCTTTAAAGGATAAAAATATTAGAAGAGAAAAAAATGAAAATGAACAAAATAAGGTAAAGAAAATAAAGGTAAAAATGAAAACCTGAATATATATATACAAAAGGAAAAAAATAAACAAACAGAAAATAAAGTAAAATAAAAGGAACAAATAAAATGCATATAAATAAAGTGTAAAAAATGAAAAAAATAAAAGATAAAAATAAAAGATAAAACAAAATGAAACATATGAAATATAATAATGATAATGATGAAGTATATATAATAATAATAGTAATAATAAAAAATAACATAAAATGAAAATAAAAGAAACTCAAAAGAATTATGGAAAAATATAAAAAATAAGTAAATATATATATATATAAGAACGTGTAAAGAAATATAAAATATACATATATATAAATAATAAAAAAATAAAAAAATATTAAAAATATATATACATAAATAAATATGCTTTGTTAAATAAAATAAATAGAGAAAAGGGAAAATAATTAATTGCAAAAAGATATATATATATATATATATATATATATATATATATATATATATATATATATACACGTATAAGGGACCGAATTGAAAGAAAACCAAAGCAGCAGGTCGAATTTGAAGGCCAATTGAGTTTAAAAATCGGATTTGGGGGTTAAAATTGAATTTTTCAAAATAGGAGGGTCAAAAAGCACAATTTACTCTTTATGAAAGCCAAAACACGCGGGTCTGAATCCATTTGGGCCGGGTTACGGGTCGATTCCATGGGTACTATAAATCCCATTTTCACAAACAATATTTTATTATTTCCCTTAACCCAAAATGGATCAAAACGAGAGGTTCAAAAACCTCTGAAATGTTCTTTATTTCTGAAGAACTCTGGTGGTCGGTGTTCATCGAGAACCCAGAACTCGGCCATACTCCACCGCGCCGGTCGCCGTGGGCAGGCGCTGGCCAGCGTACGCCGGCGAAAAAATCCCAACTTTCCATCACCATTCGAAAGCTCGTTCCATACTTGTTCTAAAAATCCCAAAAGTTTTCACAAAATAGCCTCGGGGGAGAGTAAATCGGAGTTTGAAACTCTCGAACTCTCCCCCTTAGTTCATGGGCTCCCTTTCTAAAAAAAACTTTCGAGTTTTTACAAAAACGAGCACGAATAAGCACTCCCACAAACGCATGCAACCGACAAATCGGAAAAGGTATGGTTTTTTACCTTTCGTTCTTTCCGGAAAATGAGACAAAATGCTTCGATTATTGCTCGTTCTTATCGCGTAATTTCTCGGTATATTTTGAGTATGAAATTCCTTGTATTTCTACAGTAAAAATCCCCCTTTACACGTGGTGTTGCTTACATTATTTTATAGTAGAGATAAGTCCTATTTTTAGGAGTTTTACTCCGAATAAAAATGCTAATGCGTGATGTTGGTTGCTTTGTTGTCTTCGTGGGTTGTTGGCGAGGAAAACGGCCGGTTGTGTGGGGTGAGACGTGCGGCACGAGACTCGACATGGAGGAGTCTTCGGGGGCTTACTGTAGCGCTGGTGAGGCTTGGAGGGATTAGGGTTTCCAAACATACCCTAACTTGCAACTGGTCATGGAACCCAGGTGCTTTGGGTCTGGGTTGGGCCACATGTGATATGGTTTTGGGCCTTGTCCCTGATTTGTTGGTCTTAGACTTATACAAAATGTAGCAAATATGTGAATATGCGTACGACATATGTAATAAACTATATCATATAATATAAATTATAATTTAAATATATTATATAATATTAAAGGACGAAATTTGGTGTCTTCACTATTATTGGGTTGTTTAACCATTAACGAAAGCTAACGTGACACGATAAAATAACCCTAAAGAATCGAACATTGTTTGCTCTTTCCTTCAATTAAACTTATTGAATTACATTATAATCTCTTCAAATCTCAATCGAAATTAGAAAATAATATTTTTATCCGTTAATGTTTAATTTGTTGAGTAGTTTGTGGCTATTTTGTGGTATTTGGGAGCTATTATATGCGGCTAGTTGCTACGTTTATCAATTTTTCCGAAGTAATTCCATGTTTACCGAGAAAAAAAATCTATGAAGTAATTAAAATCAATTAATCTAAACATTTAAAATGTAAATAAAAGCAATCTTAAATTTATAAACAAATAAATTAAAATAATTCCCATTTAATAAAGTAGATTAAGAAAAGTCAAAATAAAATTTGAAACTTTTTTGGTCCCCATTTAATGCTAATTTACGAAATGGCTTAATTGCTTTTTTGACAAAAAAAAGTTTAATTTAATAGTGGGTAAAGTACATAAATAGTTTCAAACTTTTAGGGCGCTTGTATTTTGGTCACCTAACTTTTAAAGCTTACAATACAATCATCAAACTTTTAGTTCACCTCCCCTTAGTTTTATCCGAGGTGACAATTACTTTCATTAACTCTCTTCTTTTCTCTTTCTTCTTCTTCTTTTTTCTCTTCCTCCTCGACAGCTAAATAACTAACTATTACCGAAAACTAAATAAATGTAAAAACCCAAATAGTATATACATAAAATAGTTAGCAAAAGAACTGTAGTTCACAAATCCATCGTCTTCTCCATATCGTCCAGACTTGATTCTTTCAGCTTTTTCAATGACTACATGGTACTCCTATAGCTCGAATATGACTTAAACTCTCAAAATTCTTCTTCTTTCTTCGTCGCTAAGTTTGACACCAGTTTTAACGCATCACTCGGTGATATCAATGACAATCATGTTGGTGTTAATCTTAACTCGGTTGTTCTTTTGGCCTCGGTTGATGTTTTGTTCAAGGGTTTGATCTCAAAAGTGAAAAAAAAATAACAGGTTGGATTGAGAACGATGATTCAACCAAGTAAGTTCAGATATGGCTTAGTTATTCATGGATTAAGCCTACAAGTCCTTTTCATGTTGCACAAATCAACCTGAGGAACCAATTTAAAGAATATTTGCATGGCAGGCAGATGTATTAAGCCACTTAAGGGTCAAGTGTATCCCGATATTTTGAAAATGATTTGGCCTAATGTGTTAAAGAAAATGAAAAATAATAAATTTTTAAGAAAATAATACTAAATTTTTAGACATTTTTTTTAATTTATGGATCCACCCTGTTTGCATGTTGATTTCTCGACTTCGAATGGAATCTATTCATCGATGCATATCCTCAACTATTGACATTTCAAAACATTCACCACTTCCATTGAATTAGGCTATTGTTTCATGTGTTTTCCATAGGATTCATCAACCATGAATGATCCTCATAAAACAGACTAAAGATTGGGAATATGTGGATTCTATTAGGATCTTTGAGTGGCTTTTGTCGTCGTAATATTATCAGTTTCGGTCATATGTTTCGTCGTAATGAGGAAGAAGGGTGTTAGACGAATATTTTTTTTTGAAATTTTTAATACAATATTTATAGGGTGATAGATTTAATTATTCTAAAAATAAATAATAAATTAACGGTTAGATTACAGTTAATAACTGCTATAACCATCGATTATGGTGAGGGTGGTTCAGGTACCTATGTCGTAACGTCCATTAAAAAAATTGTTAAGTGAAAACTTCTTTGTGGTTTTAAGTTCAATGGAGGGTGGTTCAGGTTCTGTCGAATTATGTTTCTTTGTTTGTGGATAACTTACCAAACTCTATTCACTGGAAAGGGTTATGGCAAATTGTGGGTCGTTATGGTGAGGTTCTGAGTGTGTATCTTCCGTCAAAGAGGAGTCGAGCAGGCTCTAGGTTTGGTTTCGTAAAAGTTGGCAACATGGTAGAAGCCAATAGAGTTAAGGAACGTTTGAATGGCCTTATGGTGTATGGTAGTCGCATCTCAGTGAGTTTTGCTAAGTATTCTTTGAAGGCTTCGAAGGTTAAATGTGCACAGTGTAAGATGTCATGGAAAGGTAAAACTGCAAATCCTTTAGCAACTGGTATTACTCAAACGAAGGAGGCTAGCCTTATGTGTGTGCTTCCAGAAAGGAAGTTGAGGGGTATGTGGATGAGGAGGAAGTAAGAAAGTTGAAGAGATGTTTGGTGGGTGTTATGGCTGGTGTTTGTAATGTTGGGAGTATTGTTGATAGACTACATAACTGGGTTTAGGGGATATCAAAGTACAAAGACTTCGTGGGAACTCTTTTCTACTCTCCATCGAGGATGAAGATCTTTTTATCATGCTTGAATACCTTCGGTGGTCTTACTTGAAGGAGATTTTCGTGGATGTTATGATTTGGACAGAGTCTTTTTGCCAGAAGGAGAGAGTTGTGTGGTTAGAGATAGAGGGATTACCGTTGCATTTCTGGAATGATGTCACTCTGAAAAGATTAGTTGGATTGTGGGGTAGATTTGAGGCGTTTGGAGATAATGTTAGTCATCATTTAGATTGTGAGAAAGTTAATATGCTGATTTCTACTTCTTCAGAAGCTCGGATTGATGAAGTTGTGGATGTAGTGGTGGAAAACAAAAAGTTTGATGTTTGTATCCTTGAAGTTAGGATGGTGGACAATTCATTAGGAAATCTATCAAAATTTGAAATCCTGAAGAAAACAGAGGTTGAGAAGGACGGGGTTGAGGTTGGGGCTAATATTACAGGTGTTTCACCGGTTAAAGATCATTTTTCGGTGGCTTCTGAGTTGGGAAGTTCTGATGGCATGATAGGGTCTCCTTCTGCTGGAATCCCTTGTGATGTCGCATGCTCTAGTTTTGGGAAACCGATTGAGGTCGAGTGTGGTGTCGAGGATGGTGGTCAGAATGCTGGCTTTCAAATTTCAGATCATTGCAATCACGTGGGGTTGCAAAGTTTGGATATTGTTGGGGTTGATACTTTTGCTATAGAGTCAAAAGTGACCAGTCCTATTGTAGATGGGATTTCAAAGTTGGAGGATAGAGTCTTGGTGGGCGCTTCTGAGGTAGTTTCGCCAGAGATAGAGCTTCTTTCAAGGATGGGATTAAAGTCTGAAACTTTATTGGATTCTCATAAAGATTTTAGGATGGATTCAGGTGGGAAGAGTGTCGATTTAGTTTTGGGTCCTGTTAACTCTTTGGAATTAGGTGACGTTAGTAAATCGAATATCCCTGTTAAAGAGAGTATTGGGGGAGTCTTAGAAGATGTGTCATGTGAGCCAGAAATGGTCTATAGGAATAAAAAGAAGGTGCAGAAATTTGGTTCTATGATGGATATCCAGGACTCTGTCCTATCGAAAGTGGAGAGGAATCGAAGAGATCGAGCGTTGAAGAATTCCAAGTTGAAGAAGTCTGATCTTGAAGCTAGTGAATTATCAGGTAGATCTATTTCAGATTCGGACTTGAAGAAAAAGTGGGATGCTGCGTTTGCTGAAGCGGAGGAGACTTTGTCAGTAGCGAAGATGCTTGGTATTACGTTTGTTGGGCCTGATAGGAAGGTTCTTGAGGAGTTAGTGTCGTTAGAATTGTGTTGAGGGTAGGGAGGGAGGTGTAGTGCAGGCATATTGTTCTATTGCATTTGATGTTTGAGGGAGGTCCTGGAGAAGATTAGCTATAGGGTTTTTTGTGGTTTTGTTTTGCTTTGTAGTGGGGGTTTAGGTTTCGGGATATTTTTAGTTTTTTTTCTAGAAAGTGAAAGTTCTATAGTGATTTTTAGAAGGGGTGATAGGGGTTTAAGAATTTTATTTGGTTTCTTTCGTTTGAGGAATGTGTCGTAGTTTTTTAAAGGTCCTGGAGTTGGTTTTTAGGGGTTATATGTGTTTTTATTTTGAGTTATGGGAGTTTAGGTCTCGGGAGAAATAAGTTTGTCTAAAGAGTGTTAGTCATTTAGCATCCTCGATATGAGTGGCTCGTGCTTTGCTTCGGAGGCTGATAGTTTGGTGCTCGGGGGTTTTCAGGTGGGGTGGTGTGTCATTTTTTAATCAATTATGCGTGATGGGCGTTTTTGTTTCCCATGTGTGTATTTGTTAGTGATCGTTCCATCTCGGAAGCTCTAAGTTTCGGTTCTGTCTTATTGGCCGGCTTTTAAATTTTTGTATTGGCAAGTGGAAAGGTTTGGTTGGTCGTGCCTTGATATTGGAGGGTCTAGGAGATGGTCAACTTTAGTTATTTAGTTTTATATTTATACGCACACTTCTGCTCTCCTCTTCTGACAAGTCTCATTGGTTTTCTGGCCATATTTTGAATGGCTTTGGTCGAGCATCTTTAACGGCCACTTTCTTGTGTATATTGCATTGGAGGTAGGAAGTGGAGTGCATGTGCGTGACTATTGGGCTGATTTTGATCGTAGTGCGCTGGTTTTTTAGTTGTTAAGCGTTGCGCAGGTGGAATTTTGAAATCCAAAGCATTGTGTAGTGGGAAACCAACGCATTTTACATTGCGCCATTTGTTTGGTTTTCATAATTTATTGGATGAGGTTAGTGGGGCGCAAGGGGACATTGTGGGGGGTGCCGTGCTCAGCTTTGGAGGGTGACCATGAAGACTTCTCAAAGTTCCCGAGGCAGTGCAAAGTGGAGGCCTTAAGCATTTCATTCAAAAGTGATCATCGAACTTGGGAATGGAATATTAAACTCGTTGAATTGTGTCATTTTCCTGCTGTAAGCTGATCTGGTGTTGCATGAGGTTCTTGGATAGGCTAATCCACGAAATCTTAGTTAAATCAAAGGTGCAAGTGTTATCTTAGTCATGGATATGAACAAGTTTAGAGCTGAATCGCATGAGGCATAGCAAAGCCTATGAGATAAGCTGAGTGTTCCACAAACGGAGGAATTCTCCAACAGCATAAACCCGGATCTTATTCAAGTTCGAAGTGTTAGAAACGACCATCTGTTATTCGTTCCAGTTGTTTTCTCTTCAGGCATCTTTCATGGCTCCTCAAGCTTTAATGTTTTTCCTGCTCATAGTGGTGCAATGCTAAATCTGGATTTACAAACGGATCAAGACCACAGGCAAATACTTCATGAGGAATTGTCATTTTCAGTGATTTAGCTGGTAGGGAAAGCAATCAGGACCCTAGGTTTATTGGGTAAGTCTTGTCAAATAATGCAAGGGCAAGCAACATATCTGCAGCCACGCAATATCTGAAGCCAAGTTATGGGAATTTGCAATTTGTTTCATCTCCACTTTATCAGAATGCTTAACTGGATTTCCTTTCTACAGCTTCCATCGGCATTTAGGAAATTGAAATTGTTTCTCACGATCATCAAAGTGTGCTGTCTCTGTTTGAGCTGATGTAGTCAACGTTGCCTCTTCGGATGGATTTGATATGTATCTTTAGTTGGTTGTAGTTCTTGCTTTGTTCGGTCGGTTGCAATGTTTTTCATTGGAATTGTCTCTATTCGCTTTTGTTGTCTCTGTAAGCCTGACTTTCGATGTTGGTTTTTTCTTTGTATTGGTCTTATGTAGCACTCTTTTCCTCCAATTAGATTAGGGAGGTTTTTAATAGGCCCATAAGTTGTTCTTCGTCTCTTGATTTTAATAAATCATTATTCCTATCAAAAAAAAAATAACTGCTATAACCATTATAATTATTGAACTTTTTTATTTATAATAATCTTGTAATTCTATTATCGATATTTTTTTGGATAATTTCATTTCATTACCCAAGAAAAGTAGAAACCTGCTACATAATCAACAATTTAACTCCTGCTACAAACAACAAAAGAAACAACCGTGAACCCCCAACCTTGAGAAATACCCCATTTCACACAAAGGGAATCGTTGTTAGGATCAACTCTGTTGATAGTCCATCCTTTCAGCCGAATCTGAATAGTTTCTTTGATGTCCTTCAACACATCACCCACCAGTCTAGCTTTGCCCCCAAAATGCCTACTATTTCTCTCCTTCCAAATGTCATACACATGACCAGTCCAAGCAAGCTTAAACACCCTCACAAGGAGAGATTTCCCTTTAAAACAGTTAACAGCCCATGCCAACTCTCTATCCCAGCAGCTAATCCTACGAGTTACACCACACAAAGTAAAGATATCACCCTACAACTCCCTCACAAAACCACAATCAAAGAACAAGTGATCCCTAGTCTCAACCTCAACACCACAAAGCACACACTTATCACTCTCAATGCTTAATCCCATTCTCAAAAGTCTTATCCGAGTAGGAAGCCTATTACCAGTATTTTATTGATAGGTTACAGTTCATAGTTTAGGTTGCAACTTAATTATTTATTAAATACATTAAAAGGTTTTGGTTTCCAAAAGGCTCAACCTAAATACCGAAAAATAAATTCAAATTTTATCCTTACAACTTAAAATATAAACCTCAAAACCGAAATTTTTAATAACAAACTTTACAAATGCTTAAAGGTCGCGCTCCTTTTGTTTCAGGTAACACTTGTTACCAGCGGCGGAAATAAAAATGAACTATATAGGCGGGAAATATGAGTGACGGTTTGAAAGAAACACGTGGCGCAATCTATTACGTTACTCTTACAACCGGATTTATAATAGGTCATTGTAATATAAACGGTTAAAGCACTTAACCGGTTAAATAAAAATAAGGTGCAACCTATTACATCACCATTGCAACCGGATTTCTTGTAGATTATTATAACATAAACAGTTAAAATCGTTATAACTTAAATGGTTAAAAAAAATTCAAGGCGCAATACAACCTGTTACGTTACCATCGAAACCAGATTTATTATAATATAAACAGTTAAAGCCTTATAACTCGTAACAGAGTTGCACTACACGTGTCCAACACAAACCAAATTAAAACATATTATACTTACTAATGTTCAAGATGAAACAAATCTTACAGTTAATTTGGATAAATTTGGAATCGTACTTCAGGAGAATGTGAACTCTCCTCAGAGAAGGAGCTATAGCTGAAATGACTATTAATGTCCCAACAAGATGGTCACTTGCAGAGATAAGTCAGCCTCACTGGGTTTTCATAGGAGCAGAATTGTTGGTGAAGCTATAGGCTCATGTTACTATGTTAATTTCCAGTGCACTCTAGCAGAAGGTAATGAAATTGCAGTTAAAAGGTTGTCGAAAACTTCGAGTCAAGGGCTGCTTGAGTTCAAGAATGAAGTCATGTTAATTGCCAGATTACAACATAGAAATCTTGTGCGGCTCTTGGGATGTTGCTTACAGAAAAACGAAGAGTTGCTTATATATGAATTCACGCCCAACAAGCCTTGACGTGTTCCTATTCAGTTTGATTCTTCAACATTTTGATACCAACATTATCTCATTCATAAACATAACAAATTTGAATGTTTACTTAGTCCATTTTTTCTCTTTTTCGAGATTTATCAGATTCGAGTTTAGCTGCACAACTGACTTAGAAGAAACGATTCAACATCATTAGAGGAACTGCCAGAGGTATCATGTATCTGCACGAAGATTCTCGCCTTAGAATAATCCGTAGGGACCTTAAAGCAAGTATTGTTTTACTTGATCATGAAATGAACCCGAAAATTTCGGACTTTGGCCTGGCAAAAATTTTCAGTGGAGATCAGAACGAAGCAAATAAAAATAGAGTAGTGGGAACATAGTAAGTCTATACATTCTTTCCATGATTATCGAATATACATTGAAAAACCAGTTTGGTTTTTGCAAATTTTCGATGATTATCGAATTCTGTTTTAATCATTGTCTCTTATGAACTAAAACAGTGGATACATGGCACCAAAGTATGCTATGGAAGGGCAGTTTTCTGTCAGGTCTGATGTTTTCAGTTTCGAAGTTCTTTTGCTGGAGATTATAACTGGTAAAAGGAATAACGGGTTTCATTTATTGGAACATGGTGAAAGCTTCTTGATTTTTGTATGTTCTCTCATCCGATCTTCAATGAATAGATAAATATGATATTATATACAAGAGGCTAATCCTAAGTGATGATTGTAGGCATGGAAACTATGGTTGAAAGGTGAAGCAATGGAGCTAATAGAATAACATCTTCTCAAGTCGAGTGTGCCGACTGAGGTGCTTAAATGCATTTAATTCGGCCTATTCTGCGTGCAAGCAGATCCGGTAGATGGACCAACCGTGGTAACCGTGGTTGCCATGTTGGGAAAGGACACCATAACGCTGCCTCTACCAGCAGAGCCTGCATTTTATGTTAGACGTATTGTTGCAGAACAAATTCAACCCAATGCAAGTGATAGAATCTGTTCTGTTATAAATAATCTATCAATTTGATCCGCATTTTAATTATAAATAATCATCTTCATCATTTGTTTAACGAACAGCGACCAAAGTAAAAAAAAAACTTAACATTATTGATCAAATTTGCAGAAAAATGTAGTTTGATGATCAAAACAGAAAATAAATAATAGTTCAATGACCATTTTGTTGAGAAATCAATATCATCCGACACCCAAATTAATTTGATATCATTGCTTACATCAATTTAGTTTGGTGAAGATGTCATTGTTTATCTCAATTTAATGGAGTAGGTGAAGTAAGTGGAGTAGGTGATAATAATGTATGTCTAGGAATATTAGGAGTAAGAATATTTGTATGGTGTAGGTTTCATGGTGAGGACTATAAATACCCCCTTCCATTTGAGTTATGCATCCTCCAAAAATTTAAGTGTTGTTGTGTCTTTTATTGTGGATATAATACAAGTAATTTGTTTACTTGTTTGGGTCCAATATTAGTAAGTTTAGAGTTGTATAATCTAAATTTTATTTAACAATTGGCATCAGAGCCACGTTATAAGGTCTCTTGAAATTTCGAGTATGCTCTGTGGTTGCAGTTTTAATTGATCTTTCACATCAGAAAAGACTTCTTAAGGTTATTGTCGAGGTTATTGTCAGAGGAGACCCAGGGTGTTGTGGAGTCTCGCCTTGATAAATTGGAGTCCATGGAGGACAGGTTCAAAGACGAGATGTAACGAGTTCTCAATGAGTTGGAGATGGTTCGAGGGAGTAATGCCCATGAAGCCAAAGTGATGGCTTTGAGAAGCGAGGTGAATGATCTCAAGAAAGAGCTGCTCATATGCAAGGGAGAAATGAGTGAATGGGGTACAATCAAGACCATCTTGGAAGGATTCAGACCAGGGGTAATGCTCGAGGGAGAGCAAGGTGATGCCCAGAGACTTTTGGAAGCCATAACTGTAGTCGGAAAGTTGATCGAGCTTGCGAGATACAAGCCAACTAGAATTGTGTCATCCAGGCCCATGCCCATGGATAGAGGTAATAGTGGGGGAGACCAGGAAAATGTGCAGCAGAGAGATGGTAAAGGAAGCTCTTCAAATGGACAAGGTGAGCCATCAACTGTTCGTAGCCAAGTAAAGTCATCAGGAAAGAATGGCAAGGCTAAGCCTAGTGCGAAGAAGAAGGCGAGCAAGGAAAAGTTGAATTGTTACTTCTGTGATGGTCCTCATTTTATTAGAGGATGTCCCAAGAATCGTCACCTTGCAACCATCTTGAAGAGGATGGGAGAAGGAGAAGTAAAGGGAATTGGCGCAATTGCAAGTGTTAAAGCTGTCAAGCCAGAGAAAAGACTTGGTTTGATTAAGGGTGTCAATGCGATCAGGCAAGAAACGAGAAGATGTAAGGCTGTTGATGTTGAGGCAGTTGAACCCAGAGGAAAGTCCGATGTGATTGCGAGTGTCCAAGCAATCAAGTCAGGATAAGGACTTGGTGAGACTACATGTTCCAAAGTAGCCGAATCAAGAGGGAAGCATGGTGCGACTACATGTTCTCAAGTAGTCAATCCAGGATCGAGACGTGACGAAACTGCAGGTGTCAAAGCAGTCGAGCATAGGAAGGGACCATGTACGATAGCGAAAGATAAAGTTGTCAAGCCAAGAGTGCAAAGTGAGCAAGTTCGCTTACAATATGCCAGGATAGAGGCGTGGTCCAAGTTGAGGCGTCTCAGGCATACAGGGACACTTAAGTAGTATGTGAGCCGATTCAGAAAACTCATGTTCAAAGTCCCGAGTTTGACTGAAGATGATGGGTTTTTCACCTTCATGCTTGGATTGAATCCATGGGCAAATAAAATGTTGGAGCGAAGGGAAGTCAATGAGTTATCTAAAGCCTTGACAACCGTCGAGTCCATCAGAGAATTTGGAATCAAGAAGAGCAAGACTTCCAAAGCAAGGTCAAAAATCGAGGGTAGTGGAAGAGATTGAGATGAGGCAAGTCAAGACAGATGAGAAAATTGCGGACTCATTTACAAAAAGATTGAGTGTTGGAAAGTTTGAACATTTCCGTCGTCAGCTTTGCGTGATTCAAAGAATGGGGCTAATATTGAGGGGGACTATTGAGAAATCAATATTAGCCCACACCCAACTTAATTTGATGTTATTGCTTACATCAATTTAGTAGGTGAACATATCATTGCTTATCTCAATTTAATGGAGTAGGTAGAGTAGGTGGAGTAGGTGATAATAATGTATGGCTAGGAATATTTCTCAATTTAATATTTGTATGGTGTAGGTTGCATGGTGAGGACTATAAATACCCCCATGCATTTGAGTTATGTATACTCCAAAAATTTGAGTGTTTTAGTATCTTTTATTGTGAGTATAATACAAGTAATTTGTTTACTTGTATGGGTCTAATATTAATAAGTTTAGAGTTGTATACTCTAAATTTTATTGTATATAGTTTACCCTAAAGGCGTGGTCAAATATTGAACAGACCAAACAAACTTCGAAGAAAGCATGAACGATGGAAAAATCATTCCATTGTTGAAGACACAACAGCAAAACTGTGTTTGGTCGGTTAAGCAGACTTTATGTTGGACAAATCATAAACACAAGTTCCTTGGTGTGTCTCTTTAACTGTCCACCTCAACCTCCTAAAGGAAGAAACATGGAAATTAATTATATTGAGTAAAATAGTATTTATTTAAAAAACATTTATTTATGGATAATATATATATATCATGTAGATGTAATTATTATTCGAATTAAATATTTAAAAAATAACACTTCTTTTCATTATTGAAACCGTTTCATGAGTTAATTCTATCATTAAATTTGTTTTAAATGCAAAGTATCATTATTAATTTATTACTTGTGGTCCTATGTATGGTTTGCATAATTAAGAAGTTTAATGACATAAATAATCATTTCAATAGTATAGTGACCTTTAGTATACTTTACACTAATTTTTTGTTTTACTGGATAATTTTTTTAAGAGAAAATAACCTCAGTGACCAAAAATGCCTTATTATATACGATTTTAACCAACTTTTTTTGGATTTTCCAAAATGACCAACTAAATCGCAATGTGATCGATAATTCGCAACGCGATCTCCGGTATCGCAAATCAGTTTCCAGATTCGCAACGCGATTCTGACTATCGCATTGCGATTTCCCAAATTCGCGTTGCGATTCTCTCGTTGCGATTTTCATTTCGCGTTGCGATTCTCTCGTTGTGATTTTCATTTCGTGTTGCGATTCTCTCGTTGCGATAGTCATTTCCGCGTTGCGATTTTCATTCTCTCGTTGCGATTTTCATTTCAACCAAAAGACAAAACAGTGTTGCAAATTTTAGTTTCAAGAATAAACTACTATTTATGTTTATTGTTTTTGGTATATCTTCACAATGTAGTTTTTGGTATATCTAACTTGGTATGTTTATTGTTTTTGTAGAAATTTTTTTCGGCTTCATTGACATTAAGGAATAAAGTTAGCCTAGCCACTACAATTGCTTCGAAGCTTTCACCTGCACAAAGAAAATTGTTTGAGGAAACCTGCTTCGGGCCATGGCTGAGAGTACAACATCCGGGTGGAGATGCTAATTTGACCCATTTGTGGCTTCAGACCATGACTAGCGATCTACCCGACAGTATACAACGTTGTGAGGAAGAGATATGGTTTTATTTTCCACCGGCGTATACTTGTTTTGGGCGGAAGGAGTTCTGCTTAATCACTGGTCTACGATTCGGACATGATGATGTAGGCCGGTACACTCGTCATATCACCCGCCCATTATGGTTATCCAGGGTTTTTCCTGATGAGTCAATAGAGAAGCCGAACTTACACGTCGACGACCTGAAGAAATTGTTTAATAAAAAAGATGGTTTTACTCGGATGAATGACGTCGATGTTGTCCGAGTATGCATTCTACTACTTTTGTATGCCGGCTTTTTAGGAAGAGAGGCCAGACAACCTATTCCTCAGGAGCTAATATTATTGGTAGAGGACCTAAATGCATGGAATCTGTTTCCATGGGGTTCGTATATATGGAAAGCTACCTGGACTAAGTTGTCGTCTGCCTTTGATGACCGCAAAAGTTTGCGGGGCGATGGGTCGAAATACACTTTGTCAGGCTTTGTTTGGGCCTTTAAGGTAAGAATTTCTATATAATATTTTCAAAATTATAATTAATTATTTAACAATTACTAATGTTTGTTATTATATTATTTGTAGATTTGGATATTCGAGGCTTTCCCTAGCATGCAGACATATGTATTAAAAACCTCAAATGATATTCCTAGGGCTATTTCCTGGAAGAGGAAACGTCTGTTGGATTGGGAAGACTTAATACCATATGCGACAATAAATAATGTAAGTTAACACAAATAATATCATATATAAACAAGTTATTAATAGTAGACGTTTAACTTTGTTTGAGTTTTTATATTTTTAGGAGGCCAACACTCCATTAATGACACTGACACCCACGGAGGCTGAGCTTGACACTGATTGATGGCAAGCTAGTCAGTATTTTCTTGATGGCACGAATGATGAGCAGCCTCCACTTCCTCCACTTCGAGAGCCATCACCTCACCCAGAGCCATCACCTGATCGACCCGACTATACACCTCTACAACGAGAGCCATCACCTATCCCGTCACATCATCGAGCCTCTTCTCCACCATCACCTCATGATAGGTGACCGGCAAAGATGCCACGACTTCTATCTCCCTGTTCTCCACCTCCACCTCCACGGGATGAGTCAAGGGAGTTACGTGATGAGGTCAATGCCTTGCGTGAGGAGATCGGTACTCTACGCGATAACGATGGTGCATGGCGTGTGGAGGTGTCTACTTTACGTGGTGAGGTTGCCGCTCTACGTGAGATGGTAGTATCGTTGCAGAATGAGGTTCATACTCTACGCAACGAGGTAAGTTTAAGGTTTTACATATTTAACTTGATGATAAATTTACTCGTAATTTCACTTAGATTAACCATTTCACTTAGATTGCTTAGTAAATTTATTCGGTTGCTGCCAATACTGCTAAACTATTTATTAACACTGTGAAGTTAGTATTTGTCTTTTGTTTTGTCTTTTGGTTGAAGTATATTCGGTTGCTGCCAATTCTGCTAAACTATGTATTCTTTAACACTATGAAGTTAGTATTTGTCTTTGTTTTGTCTTTTGGTTGAAAGTAAATTTGTTCGTTTGCTGCCAATTCTGCTAAACTGTGTATTCTTTAATACTCTGAAGTTAGTATTTGTCTTTGTTTTGTCTTTTGGTTGAAGTAATGCAATCCATTCAAGTTTCAATTTACATAAGAAGAAGAAATAGTTTATTCTTGAAACTAATTTAGTAACACTGTTTTGTCTTTTGGTTGAAATGAAAATCGCAACGAGAGAATAAAAATCGCAACGCGAAACGAAAATCGCAACGAGAAAATCGCAACGCGAAATGAAAATCGCAATGAAAAAATCGCAACGCGAAACCAAAAATCGCAACGCGAAACTATAATGCGTTGCGATTTTTGGTTTCGCGTTGCGATTTTGTCGTTGCGCTTTTCATTTCGCGTTGCGATTTTCATTTCGCGCTGCGATAGTCATTTTTCACGTTGCGATTTTAAGTTCCAGAAACTATTCTTCTTCTGTAAATTGAAACTTGAATGAATTGCATTACTTCAACCAACAGACAAAGACAAATACTAAGTTGACAGTCTTGCAAGTTTGAAACATATTTGCCTTTGTTATCTGATGCATTTTGTGAACTATGATAGAATAATGACTTGGGTGAATTCAATGCAAGTTTGAAACATATTTGTCTTTGTTTTCACTGTTTAAATATCATGTCTGTTTATTTACTGATATTTGTATTTAATTATTTAGCGGCCCGATAAGGTGGATGCTTTACGTCGGGTTTTTCTTGCACGACAGAGTTCATGCATCAGACGGCGTGCACGTGCTATTAAGTCTCCGTACACCCCAATAGTGCGAAGACACCGCAAGAAGAAGCCCGACTCGCCTGTCATCCCTCAAGAGTCCACTCCTATCGTTGAAGAGGCCCCTATCATTCCTCGAGAGTCCCCTCTCACCGTTCAAGAGGCCACTGTCATCGTTGAAGAGGTCTCTCCCACCATTCAAGAGCCCGATTCACATATGTAGGATTCTTGAGAAACCCTCTGACGTGCCGGACATGATAGATTCAAGTTGGCTCTCGTATGAGTTACCGGCCAGTACCATACCGGTATCTGAAGTGGAGAGGAGACAACTACCGGACACAATTCTGGATAACACCCTTTGGGCTAAGACCGCAGTTGATTTTTATCTACATGAGCGGAGCCAGGGGTGTTTCACTGACATATGCAAGCTCAACGATGATATCTACTTGTTGCTTGATCGGTCTTGGTGGTGCGTATTATTAGGGGTCGAAGACAATGGCTATTTCGATGGAAGGGTAAGTCTTATATTTTTCTTATATTTCAATTTGATTATTTTTTTTAAATTTATGTAAGTTACTAATATATGTCTTTTTTTGTAAAATAGCATATCGATACGTGGGTGTCACGTCTTCTAATAATTAGGAAACTTAAGGAAAATAAAATAAATACACGATATACAATTATGCCGACGTCTTTTAACGCCGTTCACTTGAAGAATCAACGAGATGAATCATTTGCGTTGGGCAATGGACAAGCTAAACTTTATCCTGCATGGTGGGAGGTCGATAAGGTTAGTATTTATTTTAGATTGAGTTTAAAGGTATTCATAAATAAGTGCGCAAATGAATGAATTATTACTTATGATTGCAGGTGTTTATCCCTGTTTTGGAACGTAAACATTGGCTTCTCGTCGAGCTTCAGCTCCCATCCCTTAAGGCAATAGTATATGACATCATGATAAATTGCATATCATTGGCTGATTTAAGAGATATTATTAAGGGATGGAGCTATCATTTGGCTAAATTCTTGGATGCGATAAATTATTGGACTCGTTCTGGAAACAAGAAGCCAAAGAAGCTCAATATTACAGTTAGCAGAGACGAGACTGCACCACAACAAACGAAAGGACCCAGAGGGGATTGTGGTCCTCTCGTATGCTTGGCGTTGGAGCGTTTGATCACAGGAAGTATAAAGTATCTACCTCCCACCGATAGAGATAGAGCTGCAGTAGGCTTGTGGTTTCGGCATTATATGGCTAGATCGATATATACGAGACGCTGCCTACCTGCATCCGCGTTATAAAAATGTCCATAAATAATTGGTAAGTTTATAGGCTTGTGGTTTGAAAATGTTTGGTTAAGTACCTAGAATTCAATAATTTGCTGTTTGTAGGTTTTAGATGTGTAGAAAGTGTTGTTTGAGCAAATGTTTGGTTTCTGCAGGTTAATCTCAGAAGTGAGCTGCGTGAAAATGATGTATGGCTGCAAAAGTTGATTCAATAGTAGATGAGAAAATAAGAATTATTGCTTATTTTTTTATTGTTTAATTGATTTGTAAAAGATGATTTGTAAAAGTTGATTTGTTTAATTGATGTGAACATAATTCTTATTTGTGCTTGTTTAATTGATTGAAATGTAATGATTGATTTTGTTTATTTCAATCTGTATTATGTTGAAGGCAAAAATGACTATCGCAATGCGAAATAAAAATCGCAACGCGAAATGAAAATCGCAACGCGAAACTAAATTCGCGTTGCGATTTTCATTTCGCTTTGCGATTCCCTCGTTGCGATTTTCATTTCGCATTGCGATTCTATCGTTGCGATTTTCATTTCGCATTGCGATTCTCTCGTTGCGATTTTCATTTCGCATTGCGATAGTCATTTCTGCGTTGCGATAGACATTAAGATGATTGCGAACGTCATTTCCGTGTTGCGATAGTCAAATGAATGCCTAATAAGTGATAACAACTGAACAGATCATAGCAATTTTCAAACTCAAGTTACTAATACATGCCTAACTGAAAATGTTAAAAGTTCACACATAAAATCCACATAATACAACGTTTGCATTTAAAAATCACCTAAGTTAACAGTCCAAAAAGGTGAAGCCGGTTGTGATTGGGATTTTAAAGATGATTGCGATTTTGATTGCCTTTTGCTTGACACCATATGAGCTTTGGATTTTGATGAGGATCCATATTTTGGTAGAGGAAAAGATGATTGTGATGGCACTGGTGATCCACATGTCAACCTTGTATGACCACTTTCTTTGCACCGACTACATGTCGATCTCTTCTTCTCTTCACCCTTAGACGGTATACGATCGTGACTTTTTGGTCGGCCAGGTAGCCTTCTGTCCATGGATGGTGGAAAAATTGTTTGTAAGTCATCTGGTATGTCCCACTCAGAAGGATGTGGAATAGGGTAGACAATCTCGCCATAAGTCTGTCGATATACTTCTGTAGTGTAGCAATCCATAGCGTATGCGCTTGAATCATCTTGGTTTAGATGAAGAGAAACTTTTGTAACATGGCCACACGGATAACCAGATGTTTGCCATTTCATACAACTACACGTCTTTGCATTTAGATCGACAAGCCCATTTAAGTTATTATCCAGTAATTCAAACAAAGTGTTTGAACATGGTTCAACTCTCCATGATGTTGACTTCACAACACGTTTCGTTATCTTTTTTTCTGTCCATGGTGTAACATGATGTTCCAATGTTCCTGTAAATTTAAATAAATAATACTTAGTAAAATATATGATAAGTTACGAATTTAAAGAAATAATACCTGCATGGTTTCTTTTCTTGTAGTACCACTGTTGAATAGAGGCTCGAAAAAACTCCATTAACATAGTAATGGGTAATTTCCGGGAATGACGACTTAGAGCGTTGATTGATTCTGCACTATTAGACGTCATGAAACCATATTTTGCTCCAAGTTGATGTACTCTTGACCATCTTTCAAACCCGACATCTTCTAGTGTTTGAGCACACTGAGGCAAAACACGTCTTAAACAGTTTATATGCTTATTAAAATCCACTTCCCGATAAGCTTTTACAGTCTTCCAGTATGTCCATTTGTGATTTTTTATACCAGTAGACCTTGATTTTAGATTTCTATACAAATGAACACCACAAAGTCCATGAAAAGCATCTGGGAAACACCTTCTAACAGCGTTGTCAATTGAGTTTTCCCTATCGGATATGATTTTCAGATTGCTAATAGGACCTATGCAATCCCTAAGATGCCCCATAAACCATGTCCATGAATCAGAGGTTTCAGATTTTCAAACCCCGTAAGCTATTGGCAGTATCCCATTGTTAGCATCCATGGCTACTGCTAATAAGTTTACTCCAAGGTATCGACCTTTTAAATGTGCTCCGTCAACTATAATAACTGGGCGCATGCAATTAATAAACGAACGAATCTACAAAATCATATACACAAGAAATATAATCATTTAAATGTGAAATGCATGTAACTAACAAAAATGAGTCAACAAAATTATATTGATTTACTAACCGCAGAACCAATGGCGATAAACAGCAACTCAAAGCGTCCATCTCTATCTGTTTTGATATGAGTTACCGACCCATGATTTTTCAGCTTTAAATTGTGACAATAAGCCGGCAGTTGGGCAAACGATGCTTCTGGCGACCCCCTAAAAAATTCCAAGGCATAACATTTGGCTCTCCAAGCTTGAGAATATGAGATACTAATCTTGAACCGAGCATTCATGTCAGTCATAATTCCATGTCCCCGATATACCCTACCATTCAAAAACATTAACTCAGCCAGAAAACCACCCAACACCTTTTTGTTTGCCTGTCTATGGTGAGGAAAAACTTGGGTTCTTGAACATGTATGTTTATCAATAAAAGTCCTAATTTGAAACATTTCGCAATCTTTTATCCTCTTTGTAATCATACGCCACATACAATTTTTGTCAATCATACACCTTGTTTCGAAACGGTCTTTGCTTGATTTGTTAACTTTTAGTTGATAGCCATCTTCCACACATTTCGTATACAAAGCTATCTTCAAGTCTTCCTTTGTATCAAAACAATCATCTTTCTTGATACGAATAATTTTTGTGTGACAATCAACTGCTATCTTTACCAACTCTTCTTCCGGTACCTGAAGTAATTCTGGCATATTCCAGTTATACTCCCGTGGCATTTTCTTCGGGGACTTTTCTTTGGGGATTTCTTCTTCTTCTTTTTCTTCTTCAGTGTTATATGAATTACATAATGGATGTTCAACATGTTCATTTATAGTCGTAACTTCCTCCTCATTATCATCAACAACATCTTCCTCGGCAACGGCTGTTTCATCATCAAAATTTGGGTATTGACCAATATCAAAATCATTACACGCAGGGTCTGTTTCTTCTTCTGAAAAATCATCAAAATCCGAGTATTGACCAAGATCAAAGTCCGGGTATTGACCAAGATCAAATTTCGAATACTGACTAGTACTCACAATTTTTTTTGTTGGCTCATCATCGTCTAACTGGTCAATACAAAAACCGGAATTTGGTGCTGAAAGTTGATTGGGATTTGGATTAGGGAAAGGTTGTGGGGTTTGAGATTGTGTTTGGTATTGGAAATGTGGTGAAACAATATTTGCTTGGTGATGAAATTGTGGTGGAACCATTAAATTTTGAGCACCATAAACTGGGGTTGAAAAACTTAGTTGATTACTACCCGCTACTGACCCAACTTCACTACTTCTAGGTTCAACAACATACAATGTAACATCATCACTTGAAACACTAATGTAAGCAATGAATCGTTCAACATCTTCATTGTCGGTTAACAAATAAACTTTACCATTTTTCTGATAAGATAGCCTAAATCCACTTAGGGGCTTTAAATTCAATTTATTTGCAACACGTAACATTAGAGTTTCATAAGTTAACTTTTTTAATGACAGTTTTAGTTGAAGATTCATGGGTAAAGGCATATATTGTAAAACACCATGAACATTCTCCCATGACCCTCCAAAACACAAATCTATCCAAACATGATCAACATTAGATGATTTCATTATTGTAAATTAATTTACTAAACAAACGAGTTGCGAAACTAAAACATGTTGCCGGATGGGGAAGAATGTCGTTGGATATAGGAACGGATGTCACCGGAGAGAGTGATAGATGGAGATGGAATGAGTTACGATTTAGGGATTTAGGTTATGAGTTGCTGCTGCTGCGTATTTATATACCCAAAACATTTGTGTTGCGAAATTAAAACCTGTTGCGAATTCAGAAATCGAGTTGCGAATTTGAAATTCAGTATTGCGATAGTCAGAATCTCGTTGCGATTTACTAAATCGCAATGCGATTACGTAAATCTAAGTGCGAATTAGGAAAATCGCAATGCGATTACGTAAATCGCAATGTGATTACGTAAATCGCAATGCGAATTAGGAAAATCGCAATGCGAATTAGGAAAATCGCAATGCGATTACGTAAATCGCAATGCGAATTAGGAAAATCGCAACGCGAATTTGGGAAATCGCAATGCGATAGTCAGAATCGCGTTGCAAATCTGGAAACTGATTTGCGATACCGGAGATCGCGTTGCGAATTATCGATCGCATTGCGATTTAGTTGGTCATTTTGGTAAATCCAAAAAAAGTTGGTTAAAATCGTATATTATAAGGCATTTTTGGTCACTGAGGTTATTTTCTCTTTTTTTAAAAGAATAATTTAAAAATTTAGAATTTTATTATTATTTTTATATAACTCATAGTTTTATTAAAAACGAAGAAATATTCATAATTATAAAGAATATTTACAATCATAAACCTAAACTAAACACATAACTAAGATGTTTTCTTATCACCATTAATACAAAAATTAGTCATTAAGATCACACAAGATCATAGAAGGAAAAGATTAAAAATCTAACTAAAAAACTCGAATAAAAGATAGATACGAACATATGTAACTGCATCAATAAATAAACTACAAAATGAATCAAATAACTAAAAGACAACGATCAAACCACAAATCAAAGTTGAGTAGCATGAAAAAACCATCCTAGAATGCAAATAGCGTATCCAAATTCAATTCCATGGTCCAAAACAAGAAAGATCAGCATGACAACAAATGAATATCATCTTGATCAGTCATGATGATATCAAATCAAACCATAAAAAAAGATAAATTAAAACAAAAATCAATTAACCAAAAATATGCCATAAAGACAAAAAAACGTGTCATAAACAAATTTGATAACTTAATTGTAATTTAACATATTAAATTTTATTAATTATAATTTAATAAAATTATATATTTAAATACTTTATTTTTAATATAGTTTAAACTTGTATGAAATTTATTTTTGGGTTTTAATAGTTTACTTTTAAATAAAATAAAAAAAATCTGATACTTATGTAGATTAATTTTTTTTCAATTTTAAAATTAGAAAGAATATTTTTCATATTCTACAATGATGTATGGTTTACAAGAAAAATCAAATTATGAATTCCTAACCATAAGAAGGGTAGGAACTGTACTAGTTAGCCCAAGAGTACAAGTAAATGGCAAATGGGTCCTAGAGTAAGACAGGCTATGAATGCTGGAAAACTGGTCCCCATTGCCAAGACATAGTCGCAGGTAAGACCGATGACTGAAAGACTTGAAGTTTCCATTCAGTTTTGCTTCAACTCCAGCTAAGGATAAATTCGAGTTGGCATGTAGTTGACTTCAGCCAAGCAAACAACTCTCATCTTTGCCAAGAAAACCATCTCTTCAACTTTTATTTTTTTCTTCCTTCAAACTATAATCTTAAAATGTTGAGAGGCCTAACTGTTTATTCCGCTGGGATTTGTATCCCTTCTATAGACCCAATGCTTCTACAACGGCGTCTTTGTCTCCTCCACCCTCACCTTCTAGTCCTCCACCCCCAGCTGCTAGTTCTCCGCCACAGTCAGTGGACTCCGAAATCAGAAAAGGTAAGCACCGGTCTGCAAGATGCATGCTGATTTCAGGAATAAAATAGGTGTCTTGTCTAAAGGTACTTACAAAGTTGTTGCCTGTACAGAAGGGGGAGGCATTTCATCCCGAACACTAATCGTTATAGTCGTTCTAAGTGTCATCTTCATGGCGGTGCTTGTCATACTTGGAGTTGTTCTCCCCAAGAGGATCAAGAAAAAGAAACAGGATGATCAAAGTAAGTTAGCCTTTTATTTTCTTTTGTTTTCCTGTTGTAGTCTGATAACAGAAGATAATTCACTAATAATCAATCCTTTGCAATGTTTAAGGATGGTGTTGGTTAGTAATCAAGAAGATAATTCACTAATAAAAGAAAAAGATAGCAAGACGCACGTTGAATCGTTGCAAATTGACTTTAATGTAGTGAGAGTTGCAACAGAAAACTTCTCCGAGGCAAACATGCTTGGACGAGGTGGATTCGGTTCTGTTTACAAGGTAATTTAAGACTTGCTGTATGAAAATTTCATCATATCAAAGAAGAAAAAAGAATGAATGTGACAGTGAATCCTCTATCAGGGTAAGCTTGAAGATGGACGAGAGGTAACTATAAAGAGGCTGTCCGAAAATTCGGGCCAAGGAACACAAGAATTCAAGAACGAAGTCATGCTATTGGCGAAGCTTCAACACAGGAATCTGGTTAAGCTTCTTGGTTTTAGCTTCTAACAAAAAGAAAGGGTTCTAATCTATAAGTTTCTGCCCAATTCAAGCCTTGACAACTTTATATTCGGTACCGTCTCAATCCTTCTAAACTACACCTATTGAACATGCATTTTAGTCGTATAATTTTACAACTTTTGCAGATCCAGTAAAACGATTATTAATAAACTGGGACAAGAGGTACAAAATTATAGAGGGAACAGCCAAGGGACTTGTTTATCTCCATGACGATTCTCAGTACCGAATCATCCATCGCGACTTAAAAGCAGCCAACATATTGTTGGATGAAGAGATGAATCCTAAGATATCAGATTTCGGAATGGCTAAATTGTTTGTCGATGATCAAACTGGTGCTGATACAAGCAAAATTGTCGGGACCTAGTAAGTATCATGAATGATGAGATTTTATATGTTGTTCGTTACATTTATTCGTAAAAATGTATATGCATATGCAGTGGATACATGGCTCCATAGTATGCATGGCATGGTCAATGTTCAGTTAAATCTGATGTTTATGCCTTTGGAGTGTTGGTTTTAGAAATCATTAGTGGGCACAAAATCAACGGCTTCACCAACCAAGTAGGAGACTCTCTGGTTACCCATGTAAGATCTCCATACTCTGGTTATGGTATATAATGGAATAGATGTTGCTAAAAGACAATGTAAGTTCATAACGTCGAACATTTGCAGGCATGGAGAAACTGGAATGGAGGGACTGCTTTGGAATTTGTTGATCCGATTCTGAGGGATGGATCGAGAAGCGAAATAATGAGATGCATCCATCTCGGGTTGCTTTGTGTTCAAGAAAACATTGCTTATAGACCAACCATGGTCTCTGTGGTTCTCATGCTTAGTAGCTATTCCATGTCTCTTCCGGTTCCATCGAGACCTGCATTTTCTATGAATACAAACACGGAGACAGCAACGATGTGAGAAGCCATCCAAGACTTTGTCAGTGAGGCTTCTAATTCGGAACTAGATCCTTGATGAAGTTCGAATAAGTACTTGCATTGCATATCTTCTGTACTTGTTGAAGTACACTAGTACGCTCGTGCATGGATGGTTGCTGGTGCTCGTGCTCGTGCATGGATCGTTGCTAGCTGCAGGTGCAGCTGATATCTGCTCTTGGAGTTGCTGCAGTTAGTTTGTTAGTCAGTTAGAGTTGTTAGCAATCTTGTAACCGTATAAATGATTCTAACCAATCACGGAGGCGACATATTCGAAATCATAAATTCATTAACAGAACAGATTCAATTACCTGAATTGGGTTGAATTGGTTCCGCAACAAAACGCCAAACATAAAAAGCAGGTTCTGCTGGTGGAGGAAGGATTATGATGTCGACTCCCAACATGCCAACTGCAGTTGATGCATTTAAGCACCTCAGTGAGCACACTCGGTGGGTGGATGGTTGGTCTGAATTTCTAGACAATCATACAGTAAACAAAAAAGTACAGAAAATATGCAATGCAAGTACTTATTCGAACTTCATCGAGGATCTAGTTCAGAAATAGAAGCCTCATTGACAGAGGCTTGGATGGCTTCTCTTTCAGATTGACTAAAGAGTGGCAATGAATCGGAAATTGTTGCTGTCTCCGTGTTGGTATTCATAAAAAATGCAGGTCTCGATGAAACTGGAAGAGACATGGAATAGCTACTAAGCATGAGAACCACAGAGGCCATGGTCGGTCTATAAGCAATATTTTCTTGAACACAAAGCAACCCGAGATGGATACATCTCATTATTTCGCTTCTTGATCCATCTCTCAGAATTGGATCAACAAATTCCAAAGCAGTCCCTTCATTCTAGTTTCTCCATGCCTGCAAATGTTTGAGGATAAGAACTTACATTGTCTTTTAGCAAAATCAAATCCATTATATATACCACAACCAGAGTATGGAGAGCTTACATAAGTTAGCAGAGAGTCTCCTACTTGGTTGGAGAAGGATAAGCTAATGATTTTGTGGCCACTAATGATTTCTAAAACCAACACTCCAAAGGCATAAACATCAGATTTTAACTGAATATTGACCATGCCATGCATACTTTGGAGCCATGTATCCACTGCATATACAAACACATTTCAATGAATAAATGAATTTGAAGGATAGGCTAATGCATGGGATCTTTTGAGTTTTGGATATCACAACATAACGAGTGTTACAAATAACATATAAAATCTCATCATTCTTAATACTTACAAGGTCCCGACAATTTTGCTCGTATCAGCTCGAGTTTGATCAACCACAAACAATTTCGCCATTCCGAAATCAGAGATCTAAGGATTCATCTCTTCATCCAACAATATGTTGGCTGCTTTTAAGTCACGATGGATGATCAGGTATTGAGAATCTTCATGAAGATAAAGAAGTCCCTTGGCTGTTCCCTCTATAATTTTGCACTTCTTGTCCCAGTTTAGTAGTGATCGCTTTACTGGATCTGCAAAATTCATAAAATTATAGGACTGAAATGCATATTCAATAGGTGTAGTTTAGAAGGATTGAAACGGTACCGAATATGAAGTTGTCAAGGCTTGAGTTGGGCAGAAACTCATAGATTAGAGCCCTTTCTTTTTGTTCCAAGCTAAAACTAAGAAGCTTAACCAGTTTCCTGTGTTGAAGCTTCGCCAATAGCATGACTTCATTCTTGAATTCTCGTGTTCCTTGTCCCGAATTTTCGGACAGCCTCTTTATAGCTACCTCTCTTCCATCCTCAAGCTTACCCTGACAGAATTTGGCACAAAGAACAATGATGGAAAACCTCAACTATCATTTCCTAGTATTCACTGTCACATATTCATTCTGTCTTTTTTCTTCTTTGAGTTGATGGGAATTTTCATCCAGCAATTCTTAAATTACCTTCTAAACAGGACCAAATACACCTCGTCCAAGCATGTTTGCATCGGAAAAATTTTCTGTTGCAACTCTCACTGCATTAAAGTCGATTTGCAACGACTCGACATGGTTCTTGTAATCTGCAGGTTAACAAAGAATCATTAATGTTACATAACTTGTAACAAATGGAAAGGAGAGCAAAACTAACCACATCATGATTAAACATTGCAAAGGATTGATTAGTACTGAATTATGTATGTTCTGTTATTAGACTATAACAGGAAATTAACAGAAAATCAAAGGCTAACTTACTCTGGTCATCCTGTTTCTTTTTCTTGATCATCATGGGGAGAACAATTCCAAGTATGACAAGCACCGCCACGAAGATGACACTTGGAATGATTATAAGGATTAGTGTTCGGGATGAAATGCCTCCATCTTCTGTACAAGCAAGAACTTTGTTAGTACCTTTAGACAAGAAACCAATTTCCATGTGCATCAATTTATTCCTAAAATCAGCATGCATCTTGCAGACCGGTACTTACCTTTTCTGATTTCGGAGTGCACTAACTGTGGCAGAGGATTAGCAACTGGGGGTGGAGGATTAGCAGGTGAGGGTGGAGGAGACAAAGACGCCGTAATAGAAGCATTGGTTGTATAGAAGGGATACAAATCCCACCGGAAATAACAGTCGGGCCTCAGAACTGCACCTCCTTGCTTCCCATGGCAACTTGCGGATTGCATTAGGCAGTTGTCACAATTTTGCTCCGGTAAATCCGGAGTGCACTGCAGTAGTGATTATATCGTTTGGAATACTCCGAACTTTGCTTCACCAGTTGCATACATGAGACTAGAAGAGCCGCTGGAAGCCTTCCTCACCACACTGTTTATCAAACTCTCCCAAACCACATCAAATTCCGTTAAGTTCGATGTGATGTTGCCCGTATTATAGAGTGCCACAGTGGGGTCTAGCTCCAAGGTTCCGAAAAAGGAGTGATCTGCATAGTGCACAATACAGAAATCCTCTGTCCGTGAGTGCTTGGTGCTTAAAGATTAACTCCTTTTTATTGCTAAATTCTTCATTTTAAGAACATATCACTGCTAAATTGGGTTGTGTTTATTCATTTTCTATGCAGAGGTGAGCTTACAGGAATTAGCAGCAAAAGGATGTATTCTCCACCTTTTTTTATTTTATGGTCATGGTTGAAGAAATGAGCACGACGCGGATATGATGTGACAGTTTCTAGAAGGTCTGAGTCAGCATATTCTCAACTTAAGGAATTAACTTTTAATTTATTTTAATTTCCTTGTTATCTTTAGAATTTGGGAGCCTATAAATACCCTTCAAAATTTTTAATTTGAATTTTAATTTTCAAAACTTAAGGAATTATCTTTTAATTTATTTTTATTTCCTTGTTATCTTTAGAATTTTTAGGCGAGAGTCACTTGTAATAATGATGCAAAAACTCCAAGAGCAATTATTTACGATAGAGGAACGCATTTCATCAACCGAGTCATCGAGACATTAATGAAGAAGTACATCGTGACTCAACGAATTACAACAGCTTATCATCCCCAAACGAACGGACAAGCAAAGGTGTCAAATCAAGAGATTAAATCCATCCTTGAAAATATCGTCAAACTAAATTGGAAGAATTGGAGCTTGAAGTTAGTCGATGCTCTATGGGATTTCCCCACGGCTTATAAAGGACCTATCGGGATGTTGGCTTACCGATTAGATTTTGGCAAGCCTTGCCACTTGCAGGTGGAGCTTGAACACATCCTTTTGGTCTGTTAAAGAATGCAACATGGAAATGGATATGGTGATCGAAGCACGGAAGTTACATATCCAAGAGCTCGAGGAAATTCGTCGAAACGCTTACGATAGCGCACATAATTTTAAAGAAAAAACAATAGCGTTTCATGAGCGAAAAATGGCATTTAAGTTTTTTTCGATTGGGCAGAAAATACTTTTGTTTAACTCAAAATTTAAAATTTTTGAAAGAAAACTTAAGTCGAAATGGCTTAAACCCTTAACGGTAATCGAAGTTTTCCCTCATGGAGTCGTTAAAGTCGAAGATAGTTCGGGTGCACGATTCAAAGTAAACGGTAAAAGGCTCAAGACATTTTACGAAAGCACGCCAGTCGGGCTGATTGAGGAAATCAGCTTGGAAGAACCGACGTTAAACAAAAGCGCTTATGGGAGACAACCCATTTTCATTTTTCTTCTACTCATTTTTCATTTTCGATCATCGATTTCTTTTCTTTGTTTAGATGTAAATAATTAGTATTTTGCTTTTTGTAGGTGCGAATGCATTTTTTGGGACTCGAATTGTAGTGATGTAGCGAAAATTCCTGCCGAAATAGTCATTTTTCGGCCAAAGTAGTCTAGCAGCAAGAGAGAATTCCTCCCCCATATTGAAACGTGATGTTTCATTAAATACGGTACAGGTTAGCATGCATTTGGGTCGCAGTGTACGTTAGCCTATACCCTCACTTTTGGTCGTGCCATTCACGACATACGACAGTGCCCTCATTCTCCATGCATTCGGCCGAAGTCGATAATAGTCCTAAGGTAATTTTCGAACCCGTTTCTATTTGACCGTTACTAATGTATCACCCTTCATTTGACTTCACAGAGGATTTTTCGGGCATGCATATTCCGGATGACCAAGCTGCTGCGCCTTCGTATGAACATCACTATGGGTCACATTCTTCTCCGTTTCTGGCATCAAGTTCCAGTGCATTCATATCACATCCAGATAGTCCACCACCGACGTCCTCCAATCCTGAACGGAATAGACACCACCGCACCTACACAGTGCGATCTGATGAGCCCTTAAAAGGTTTTCTCCACTTCTAAAATGAATAGCTGGTTTGCTTTGAGAATATTCGACATCGGCCATTCATATTATGTAAATTTATTCCGAACTAAACTCTCGAAAATCTTCATATTAAAGATTTTGTTATTGCATACTTTGCCGTAATTGGTTGGACTTTATTTTTGTAAATCAAAAACGGAACTTTTTATGAAATGGTTTTCGAGTTTTATTCGACTTTCTCATTTACACAATCTCGATTTATCACTATTGAGTCTCTTGGTGTTGTCTTGTTTCGTTTGTTTGGAAATCAATTTAGCATGTCTATTTTTTATTTTAATCTTACAATGGGATTTATGGCGAACATCACGAGTCTAGATTATCTAATAGCTTTGACTGAGATGCCCAGGGACTTTGATGCAGACTCAGCCTATTCCTTACTCACTGGCTT
Source organism: Hibiscus syriacus (assembly GCF_006381635.1). NCBI lineage: Eukaryota > Viridiplantae > Streptophyta > Magnoliopsida > Malvales > Malvaceae > Hibiscus > Hibiscus syriacus. The sequence goes on along the minus strand of NW_024062223.1, from coordinate 1,978,218 downwards.
CGTCGACCAGCCCTTTAATCCACACTCGGTGAAAGCTATCAACATTCACGACCCGACATTGTACTACATTCAAAGGTTCCTCGCCTACAATTATTCTGGTCGGAATGATTCTTCCGGCATTCTAAGTAAGACTGAATTGTTTTTGCTTTGGTGTATGTTCACCGGAAGAAAGGTAAATCTTGGTTTTTGGTTCGCCCAACAATTCAAGATCGTAATTAGATCTAATCACCCTCTAATACTTAGTCCATACATTACTCATTTAGCCACTTGGATAGCTAATTTCGATTTAGTGGATTATACTTATGCATTTTCTATGGATGGACTAATTGAACATTGTTTGGACTCCATGGGCTTGCTTGTCGGCACCCTTGTCACACCATACCTTGCTCCGTCGGGCGTGATAACACCAAGGACCGAGTGGGTCTTCACTCGCCGCCATGCACCACCACAATCTCCACCACTGTCGCACTCAACTCCACAACCACAAGTTCCCAATTTTGTTAAACGTCTCCACTCTCTTGAAGAGAACATCACGAAAATTCTCTTATATAAATTCTCTTATATCTTTGCCCTAGACGCAGCCGTGGTTATCATTGAACATGGGGAGTTCCCTTTACCCTTCTTTTTTATGTCTTAATTTTATTTTTTTCCGTATTGAGGCGATACGCTTAAGTGATGAGGGTAAAGGGTGAATTGAATTCCGTCTTCTCTAAGAACCCAACGAAATTCACTAGATCCAAGCTGGCAATAAACGATGATGGTTTAGCAGCCGTTGCCGAAGACATTTTCTCCTCCTCTTCCATGCAGCGAAAGAAAAAAAAAATAAAGTCAGGACCGTCTGGCGAGTGATACCAGACTTTCTAGAACATGCACTGCTAATGTGTGCATTGAGTATGGTGTGAGTTGTTATGGTTGTTTTGGATTCTGTTATGAATGTTGTTATAGGAAGTTAAGAGATTGAGTAAGCTTGAAGTCATAGCTGCTATATAAGGTGGTTATGATGTAGTTGCATTAGAAGCATAATAATATACCAGATTTTAGTCATTGATGGCCCCTTTCTCACATGGTATCATTCACCAAAGATCCTGACTTCTTTATTTTTCTTCATCCGCTGCTATTATTTTCATTTTTTGTATATCTAAATCAGTTCAACTATTGTTGCTTCTTCTATTGAATTGTCACTTTCCTTTGCTGCCTGCACCAATTTTCTACAACCCTCTTATTTTCCTCTGATACGTCTTGCTAAAGAACCTCATGAGTTTGTGAAGTTATTACAACAAGCCAAAAGTGAAGCTGTTGCTGCATTTGGAAATGATGGAGTTTATTTGGAGAAGTACATTCAGAATCCAAGGCATATTGAGTTCCAGGTTCTCGCGGATAAATATGGTAATGTTGTTCACTTGGGTGAGCGTGATTACAACATCCGGAGACGGAATCAAAAACTTCTAGAAGAGGCACCTTCTCCAGCATTGACACCAGAGTTACAGAAGGCCATGGGTGATGCAGCAGTTGCTGCTGCAGCTTCTATTGGTTACATTGGTGTAGGAACTATTGAGTTTCTTTTAGATGAAAGAGGTTCCTTCTACTTCATTAAATGCCAGCCAGTCATGGTGTCCGCTCTCGAACAAAGGATTCATTCTCCAGACCCTTCAGAAAGAAGGATTACATTCCCTTGTCCACTTATCTCAAGACTTACAAGATCGACGACTATGTCAACGTCAAGGGAAATGGTGTCGTTCATAAGGGTATGCCCCATAAGTTTTACCACGGCCGCACTGGTCGGGTTTGGAATGTCACGAAACGCGTCATCAGTGTTAAAGTCAACAAGCAGGTGGGAAACACGAGTATCAGGATGAGGATTCATGTGCGTGTCGAGCACGTTCAGCCTTCAAGGTGCACCGACGATTCAAATCGAACGGAAGAAAGCATCGGCACTTCCGATTCAAGTCGAACGGAAGGAAGCATCGGCACTTCCGATTCAAGTCAAACAGAATGAAGCATCGGCATTTCTGATTCAAGTCGAACGGAAGGAAGCATCGGCGCTTCTGATTCAAATCGAACGAAAGGAAACATCGGCACTTCCGATTCAAGTCGAACGGAATGAAGCATCGGCACTTCCGATTCAAGTCGAACGGAAGGAAGCATCAGCACTTCCGATCCAAGTGTTCGTTTTCTCATTTTCTCAAGAAGAAGGAAAAGAGTAGGGAGAATATTGGAATATGCATTCTAGAATATGCAGTGCATTCTAGAACATGCACTGCTAATGTGTGCATTGAGTGTGGTGTGAGTTGTTATGGTTGTTTTGGATTCTGTTATGAATGTTGTTATAGGAAGTTAAGAGATTGAGTAAGCTTGAAGTCATAGCTGCTGTATAAGCTGGTTATGATGTAGTTGCATTAGAAGCATAATAATATACCAGATTTTAGTCATTGATGGCCCCTTTCTCACATGTATGATTGGTTGAATTAGTTGAATGTTTAATTGAAATGAATCATTTATAACTTGAATTTTAAGATGCTTGATAAGTTGAATTGCATGAGTAGGTTATTAGTTAGATGACCTTTGCAACATGTCTTGATCTTGTTAATTAAATTCCTCACCTAGCTTTATTATTTAGCCCATTTGGTGAGATTTTGAGCCTTGAGCATGCATATCCTCATTTCTATGCTCTTTTTCTTGTTTGAATGTGTCAAATTGAATAATGGAAATCTAGAACTTGTGGCATGAATGCATTTTGAGACTACACATGAAATAGGTTACTTTGATATAATTTAGGCATTAGGATTTACCCCGTTTTAACCCGAAAGAAAAAAGCCTACCCTTTTCTTCTCCATTAGTAAACCATTTTAAGTCCTTTTCCACTTTGTTTCACCTTAATCTTAAACCCAACCCTTTTTATTTTTCACTCTTTTTTACCCTTATCGAGACAAAGAATTAAAGCTTGTGAGTCACTTTGTTCCACACAAAAAAATAGTAACATTCGAATGAAAAAAGTCAGAAAAGTTAAGAAAAAATTGAAAAAGCATAAAAAATGAAAAAAAAGAAGAAAAAATTGATGAAAATATAGAAAAACAGTTTGATTGATTTTGATTTTACTTTTGATGTACATATTTCTTTTGTTGTTTCATTTGTCTTGTTTTGTTCGTGGACTCGGTTAATTTTTTTGAAGAATTCTTTTTTCTCGATTGTGAACCTCATTTCTAGCCTCTTCCCTACCTTTACCTCAGCCCCATTACACCCATTTAAAAGGCCTAATGATCTTGCATCCTATTTCTTCTAAATAGTGGAGAATTGATGATGTCACAAGCTTATAGAGATCCTTGTTTAATTTTTGACTTTGAGCGAAGTTTTTGCACCCGAAACACATTGATTGATTTGAGTGATTCTTGGAGAGGAATTAAGTTAGGCCGAAATTTTAATTGCTAAATGATAGACAATTGCAAGGTTGATTGATTAGTTCTTACTTATGCCATTTCACTTGATTGGTGTTTAATTCATGTCATTTTTGTGAGCTTGGTTTTCATGATTTGCTTAAGCATGCAATGGTTTGGGGAAAGGAAAATTAAACTTTTGATTAATTTAATTCAAGCATACTTGAGGACAATTATGAGACAAGTGAGGGGGAATTTGCTTAGTGCTTAAGATTGACTCCTTTTTATTGCTAAATTCTTCATTTTACGAACATATCACTGCTAAATTGGGTTGTGTTTGTTCATTTTCTGTATATAGGTCAACTTATTGGAATTAGAAGCAAAAGGATGTATTCTGCACCTTTTTTTTATTTTCTGATCATGGATGGAGACATGGGCACGATGCGGGTCTGACTTGGTAGTTTCTAGAAGGTCTGAGTCAACGCAAAGAATATCCTGAAAACAGTTCAACATGATCAGTGGAGACTTTTAGGGGATTTGGATTTTAATTTTTAAAACTTAAGGAATTGACTTTTAATTTCCTTGTTAACTTTAGGATTTGGGAACCTATAAATACCCTTCATGGGTAAAGGCTAAAACATCATCTTCTTACTTTTGTTTTTTTTTTGGCATTTTTCTATTCTAATTAAAGTCTTCATTTTCTTTTTCTTTATTTTCTTTTACTTTTCCAAGTTATTTTTATTTTATTTTGCAAACCTATGCTAAGTATGATAATCAATATCATGCTTAGCTAATTTCCTCGCGCCAATAGCTAGTAATGAATCGATTTTATTTGTGAAAATCGAGCAAAGCGCTTAAATCTCTTTGGGATACATTCTCAATTTTTTCTGGATAAAAGAGCTTGGCAATTGACTTGTTCATAATTTTTAAATGTTTTCGAATCAAAAAGTCGACGTTGGTCTGAACATTGTTTGAAAATACCATTGGGAGAAGGATCAGCCTGTGGCACTTCGACTTCTTGTGAACACGCTTAGCGGCGGTCCGCTAAGGGAAAATGAGATCGGGATCGATTCTTGACGAGACAACATCCGAGTCGGGCCTTTCCAGCTTTAATTTGAATGTTTTAACAACAATAGATGTGATTATTCCACTTAAGAATCATCTTTCAAAGATAAACATGGGAACATCGGTTACACGAAAAAGGATAAGTTACAATGGGTTAGACCTTGTAGACTGTAACTGGCATGAATCCCGGAGAAAAAACACATTTCTATGATCGAAGGAATCGAAACAAAGCTAGCTCGAGATGACTTTTCTCATTGTCAATTCTCAAATTTAATTTCCTATCTTCTCTTGATTTACTGCTTATTTTCAATTCTTTTTACTTAAATCTTCAATTCGTTTTCTTATTTATTTCATCTCAATTTGCCTACCACTTTTTATTTAATTTTGTTACAGCTTCATGGACTAAAATCAGCATGAATCGCATCAGAGATTCCAAATCTCCTGTGGATCGACCGTCTTCCACCATACTATATTTATTTTTATTTCTTTTATTTGAGAAGAGGTTTTATTTTATTTTGACAAGTAAAACGACGCTTGTCAATGAGTAGGTCTCCTCCTAGTTGGGACAATTGTCCATGAGTAGGTCTTGTAAATTTTGGTGGCCCTATGCCATAACTTTAAAATAGGCCTTTTAAAACTAAAATATTAGATATATAAAGAAGTTCACTAATATTTCAAAATTTATTATAACTATAAGAAACGTTAAATAGTGGTAAAAAATATCTTCATATAATAAAGTGAAATACAAAGTAAGCTATTCTCTAAATAAATTCGTTCTCCTAGCATTTTTGGAAGAAAAGTTATTGACTAGCTCTTAATAATCAAGACTCTCCAATAGATCGTTTTCAATAGCTATCAATGCCAATCCATTAAGTCTCTCTTGTGACATTGTGGACCGCAAGTAAGACTTCAATAACTTCAGTTTTGAAAAACTTCTTTCTGCAGATGCCACCGTTACTGGAATAGTCAATAGTACTCTAAATGCAATTAGTGCATTAGGAAAACAATCGACCTTTTTCATAAATTTTAAAACATTAGTAGGTCTCATATTTTCAACTAGCAAGAAATTGTTAAGTAATCTTAGCTCCACATAGAGTTCATTTGCATCAATATCTGATCGTCCGTTTTTCTTGAGTGCATCTTCAAGATGACTACAACATGACTTAAGGTGGTTTTCATCAAAGAACTTTAACTTGTCACAAGAGAACAAGAAACCAAAATTTTTCTCGTACTCTTTGTATTGTTCAAACCTTGTTGTAAGAGAAGCAATTGCCTGATCAACAATATACAAGAAGTAGTTGACTTTAAATGACTCCTCTGCAGAAAAAGAAGCATCTTGATTAATTGAACTCTCGTCAAATTGCCTTTTCCTACGAATTACACGTCTTTGAGGGAAGAGAGGATCAACATCCATTTCAGTTGCAATTTGCTTAGAAATATCGACAGCTTTCGAGAACTCCGTGTTTCTAAACTCCTCAAAGAAGAAGATCAAACCTTTCACTTCTTTAATAGAAACATCAATAAGCATATCTTTGGATTGTAAGTTTTTGCTCACTAAATTTACGGTGTATAATATATCGAACCAAATGACAATCGAAACTAAAAACTCAAAATCGCCAAGCTCATTTGTTGCTAAAGATTTAGCTTCACTTTTTATTTTGGAATCATTATCGTTCTCTGCAACTTGAAGTAAAGCTTCTCTTACTTCCACAATCTGAAATCTAATAGCTTTGACACTATCAACACGACTTTCCCAGAGTGTGGTTGACAATGACTTAAGTGTCAGTCCTTGAACATTATCCTTCAAAATTTGCCACCTTTTAGAAGAATTGGAAAATATGGTGTATATGCGCTGTATTACTCCAAAAAAATCTCTAGCTTTTTGTTGAAAACATTTTTGATATTTCGATATAACAAATTAAGTTAAATGAATTTTAAGATTTTACAAATGATGTTAAAATTTTATATTCGATTCAATTAACCGAATATCAAATTATTACTCCAAGTTTTTCAAGATCAATTTTAAACCTTACTAAATGTGTAAAATTGTGATTTGTACTTAAACTATTTTTAAAACAATTTTCACAAAGTATTTTGAACCAAAATCAAAGCCTAAATTCAATTATTTGAGGTGATGCACCGATGCATCAACCATGCATCGATGCATTAGTGAATTAATTGAAACATCGAATGCATTCCATGCACCGATGCATTCTCCATGCATCGATGCACTCTGAATATTTTCAAAACATCGAATGCATTTGATGCATCGATGCACAAGACATGCATCGATGCTCGCAGGCTATTTTCAAACATCGAATGCATTTCATGCATCGATGCACACTTGGTGCACCGATGCATCAAGTGTTCCAACGGTCAAAATATTTGAATTTTACACTGATGCACCGATGCATCCTCCATCATGCATCGATGCATGAGACGCTCCACCCAGAAAAATTAATTGTTTTCACACTTGAACGGCTCTATTGACTCCACTAATTATCACCAACGTTCAGAAGTGATTCAAGGTGTATTTAAACAAGTTCTGAAGCCCTTGATCAACAAGAAATTATAGAGAATCAAAGAGAAAGCATCAAACCTCAAGTTTGAGCATTTCAAGCCTATTTTTCATCCAATATTCATTTACTTTCAAGAACACTTTTGTACTCAATTGTATTTATCTTTGAGTGTTCTTTTCTTTGTTCTAGAATTGTGCAAACATCTTACCTTGTGAGGTTTTCTTGTAAGTTTGCAAATTTGTAATCTTCTCTTTGGGAAAAAGAGTGTTCTCAAGAGTTGGGGTATACTCTTGAGGGATTTTGTAAGGTTATCTCTTTGGCCTCAAAAGAAAGAAAAAATTAGTGAATTTGTTGGAAAATCCTTAGTGTGGATAGCTAAGGTAGTGGACGTAGACTTTGTTTGAGAAAGTCGAACCACTGTAAATCACTGTGCAATTACTTTCAATTTTCTGCAAAAGCTTCCACGCAATTTTTAATTGCCAATTCACCCCCCTCTTGGCCGATTCCGTCGATCGATTAACTCAACACTTTTCAACAAGTATTAGCCATGTCACATAATGCTAGATTAAGACTATGACAACGACAAGAAGTATAAAATGCTCTAGGATTTATATCTAGAAATTTCTTTTGTACTCCCTAATGTTTACCTTTCATATTCGATCCATTGTCATAGCCTTGACCACGCATATCATCAATATCAAGACCAAGTGACTTCAATTCATCTTGTGTTGTATCAAAAAGTCCCTGACCAGTGGTATCATTAACATTTAAAAATCCTAAAAAAGATTCCTCAACACTGACACTTGTGGATGAGAAATTTACATACCTCAATATCAAAGTCATTTGTTCCTGATGACTGGAATCTGGGGTACAATCAAGTATCACTGAGTAATACTTTGCTTGCTTAACTTTTTTTATGATATCTGATTTGATTGCATGTGCAAGTAAAGTTATTAACTCATTTTGGATTGTATGACCGAGATAGTGAACATGGATGTTATCACTTGTGATACGTCTCACATGCTCTTTAATAACTGGGTCAAACTCTTCCAACATTTCAATTAAACCCAAAAAGTTCCCGTTGCCCTTTTGATACAACTTCTCGTTCGATCCACGGAAAGCTAAATTATGTTTAGCAAGGAACTTTACAATTGAAATAATTCTCTGAAGAACTTTCTTCCAATGATCTCTCTCTTTTTCAAATTGTTCTTGTGTCACTTTATCAATTGTTTCATTCTTTTTTAATCTCTGACGCATATCAAGCCAAGTAGCCATGTTTGTGACATGTTCTAGGCCAACTTCATGCTCTTTAAGTCTGGTGCTAAGATGTTGGCAATCTGCAAAACCGTCATTAGTTAACTGACCTTTTGCAAGCCCTTTCCTAAATATTTTACAACAGAAACAAAAAAACTCTGTCAAGCTCTTTGGAATATACTAGCCATTCTCTATCCACCTTCTCATTGTTTGGGAGGATTCTAGTATATAAAGCGGCAGAAAATTGTCTTGAAAATTTATCTTTAGGACCCTTCTCAAATGACATATCTCTTTTAGGACCCTCTGATACTAGAACCTTAATCACGTCAGAACTAAGATCATCCCAACGTCTCGGATCAAATATATCAACATGATTAACATCAACATGGTCATTATTAACATCATCCGCACCTTTACCATCAATATCGCCATCATCGACATTAGCATTATTAGCATCATCAACATCTTCGCCATGTACATCAACATCATTAAAATGATCATTAACAACATTTTGATCTCGAGAAAAAACTTGTGGTTCTCTTTGAATAAACTTATTTAGAGCTCCACTCTGAGACTTAATGAGTTCTTCGAGTCTTTTTCTCTTTTGACGTTTTTCATGTCCTGATTCATGTTTTCTTAACCTAGGAGGCATAATCTCTGAACATGTTCAATAAATAGCCAATACAAATACAATTAGAAACTTCAAACATAAGATATGTGTGTAACTCAAATACTTTACTATTACTATTTTGTTTGATTTATAATAAAATTATGAATCATTATAGTTTGTTTGATAGAGTTTAACTAATTAAATGTGGCTTTTACACTACTATTAGTTAACTATTAGTCTAATATTATATATAGAATTAAAAATCATAAATAACACCTAAAATAATTTAAAATATAAAAAATAAAGCTACAGAAAAGTGAGCATAATCAAACACTAATAATCTTGAAACATCACACATACATAAATAAATAATTATTTTATATTTTTATTAATAAACTAAAAATAAAAACTAATAATCTTAAAGAAATTAAGTAATAATAAAAAATATTTACTAACCTTGAAAAAGAGAAAAGTGCAATCGCAGAGGAGATGAGGGGAGAGGCAAACACTGAAATCTGAAACATCACATATACATAAATAATTAATTATTTTATATTTTTATTAATAAACTAAAAATAAAACACTAATAATCTTGACAAAATAAAATAATAATAAAAGCATTTACTAACCTTGGAAAATAGTCGTAGAGGAGAGGAGGAGAGCGCAGAGATTTTTGTATTTTTTTTACTTTGCAGTGTGTTTATGTTTCTACAGAGGAGAGAGGAGGCAAATAGCCAAATATCTAGGTTTTACTTTTTATAATTTGTCAAATATTATTTAATGTAGGCCTTGACTTAATTTTTTTTTTGGAGGCCCTTATAAATATTGGGCCCTATGCGGTTGGGCAGCCCGCACAGGTCCAAAACCGGCCCTGCTCGTGGATTGTATCATTGACAAGGATAAAACATTCATATGGAGTAGAGTCTCCTTTGCACATAGCAAAAGCGTAAACTTTGTCGGAGTTCTGGTCAATACTGGTAGTAATGATTCATTACGGTTGCGGCTTTTATTGTGAATGCTATTGTGGTGTCGTGGTTGTGGATGTTACGGATGTTACATAACGTGTAATGGCTGTCGCGGACGTGTTACGGCTGTCGCGAGTGTGATCTCTTCCTCAAAAATCACAATACGTCTAAAATATTATATTTATACATTTTACAGTTATCTTTTAATATACTAATATTAATATACTCTTTTAATATTTTATTTTGAAAATAAAAATTTAATTTCATAGATAAAAATTTATTAAAAACAAATATAAACCATAGAAGTTCTATCATACTCGATAATGGGTAATAACAATTATAATGTTGATGAATAACATATAACCAATATCACTAAAATCATATCAAATTTTTTATATTTTAACATAAAAATGTTCATTTTACATAACTTAGAAAGAAAGAAAAATACATAACTACAAATATAAAAATTCTATATCTTATAGTTCACTACCAAAATTAATGGCGTGACGGATCTAAAACATTTTCATCTTCGTCATTGTCTTGGTTTTGATTCCTTCTTATTTCGTGTGAAGAAGATAACACATTATGTGCATCATAAGATGCATCATTGGTAGGAAACATGTTGTATGATAAATGACAAAAAAATCCATAACTTGGATTTTGTTCAAGGTAAGGTGGATAACATGAATTTGGTTGGTAAGAATGAGAACCATGAGATGATTCACTAATTTCATTATCATTTGTAGTTGAACTATATGATGATGAACCTGCAAATGAATCATAAAAGTGTTCTCCCATCTTCTTATGAGTTCTATCATCATCATCTCTTCTATTTTGTGATGCATTTGTTCTATACAAATCTGAATTATCGGATATCTGGACGTACCTTGATCTCCATGAAAAGTAGTAGAATAAATGTATCCACTTTTAAGAATTAAATTAGAACAATTCATCTATGTAAGTTTATATTTCAGATAATTTAAAGTTTGTTGCGGCGTTACGGCGCAATTTATAGCGTGTTGCGGTGTTATGTAACGGTTTTTTACCGCAACAATCGTGATGCGGTTCCCTTATCGCGTTGTGCCGATCTTGTGTCGCGGTAACCTTAAAAAAACGTTACGGTGCAGGCGTTACTCTATGTTGCGGCTGCAATTTAGTACTATGGTAATGAACCCACAGTTTGCAGAGGCATTACGAGGGAGTGAAGCGAGGATAAGGTCCCGGTTATTGCCATGTGCGCTATTTGTAGTAAAATTACCAGTGTCTTAGCATCTTGGGGCAGCAGCAACAAGATTGATGCCCATAAGCAGAAATGAGAGAATTGAAGGAAGAGCTTTAAGTTTAACCCACATTTTCGCAATGATTTGGAAAGAAAGAAAAATGTTAACTTTGGCAGAGATGGGAGGTTTGGCTTGCCTGATTTGAGTTGGAGAGAGCCAAGAGGGCCCATTAAAGCAAAAGTCTTTAGCTTTTAAAAGTCAATCGAAAGACGAAGCTTAGGTCTTAAAAGTTTAATCCCTCAGTCTCACCTTTATGAGACAGGTGTGGTTAGTTGAGCAATACATTGTATTGCAAGAGATACTTCTATGTTTCTTCCTCTAATTTGGTCACCATGTTATAAATTTTGGCAGTTTGGCTGAGATGGGATGTTTTGTTTGCTTGAGTTGAGTTCGAGAATGAGTCAAGAGCGCCCATTAAAAAAAAAGTTTTAAGCTTTGAAAAGTCGATCGAAACTTGGTCTTTACGGGACGGGTACAATTTAGGTAGGTATTAAAGACGTCTCATATTAAAGGACTACTATTAATATTAGTTTGAAACGTTCACTACAGCAAAATTAGCGACATTTTTAGCGGCGTTTTTTTTAACAAACACCGATAAATACTTATACTTTAGTGGCGTTTTTATATTTATAAAATCTTATAAAATCTTTCGTTGTTCGACTAACCTATAGAAGACTTTCAAAAATCTGGAGTGTCCTTCCGAAGGTTATTTGAATAAAGTTGATATTTTATGATTATTCATTATATATTTATATGACTTTTAAAAGTATATAAAACATATTTCACTTTAAATAAATGTATAATTTTTTATATTTTCATTTTTAATGAAATTATTTTAATAAATAAATATTCATTGTGTTTTATTTATTTTAGAATTTATTTATTTTATTTTTATTTATTTAATTATCATAATATGGTGAATATTTCATTTATTTTGTATATGTCATTTATTAATGCCGCATTCATAAATCATGCATCTCATTTTTCAAATTGATTGAAAGCAATGTTGTCTTGCACCGCGATTTAACGAAATTACGTTCAACATGATTGATTTCAATTTCATTTAATTTACGTAGTAAAGAAACACACTTTTAAAAAAAATTGAGTGAATAAAATTATTTTTATCGAATCAAATATTAAAAAAAAGAATTCGCTCATTTTCAAATTCATCGAAATATAAAGGATCATAATTTAAATTTTGGACCGGAATATATAAAGCTCCACTACATAGACAACGTATAATCGAGAGGTACTAAATTTGAGCGACGTGGGAGTGCTAATCCTTCCCCAAACGTAATCGACTTCAGAATCCTTAAAAATGATTTTATGGTAATACACAAACCAATTTTAGTTTTTTAAATATTTTTTATTAAAATTATTTTAAATAAATATTTTAAGTGTTCGACTTAACTAACCTAAAGGTTGATGAAGACTCCAAATTTCAAATGAAGCCGAAATCCAAATTTTTCGAAACAAAAATCTTAATTATTATTTTAAAATTAATTTATTAATAAAAAAATGGTTTTGACACACGTAGCATAGCAAGAGCGTAAACCTTATCGGAGTTCTGGCCAACACTGGATTGAAGAATCCACCGTTTTCTGAGACATTAGATGGGAGTGAAGCGATAAGGTCTTTGCTTTTGCCGTGTGCTCTATTTGTGGTAGTGTCATAGGATCTTGCGGCAGCGGCAACACTGGCATTGAAGAAAATCTTATCATAAACAAATTTGGTGACTTAATTGTAACTTAACGTATTAAATTTAAGTATTTATAATTTAATAAAATTATATATTTAAATACTTTATATTAATATAGTTTAAACATAAATAAAATTTATTTTAAGATTTTAATAGTTTAATTTTAAATAAAATAAAAAATTCTGATATTCATGTAGGTTATTTTTTTTCAATTTTAAAATTAGAAAGAATATTTTTCATATTCTACAATGATGTATGGTTTACAAGAAAAATCAAATTATGAATTCTTAACCATAAGAAGGGTAGGTACTGTGCTAGTTAGCCCAAGAGTACAAGTAAATGGCAAATGGGTCCTAGAGTATGACAGGCACGTAGTAAATTCAAAAGTAGGAATAGTGGAAAACTGGTCCCATTGCCAAGACATAGTCGCAGGTAAGACCGATGAATTAAAGACTGTAAGTTTCCATTCAGTTTTGGTTGAAGTTTCAAAATGTGGGTTAAACTTAAAGCTGTTTCTTCAATTCTCTCCTATCTGGTTATCGGCATCGGCCTTGTTGCCGCCGCCCCAAGATGCTATGACACTGGTAATTTTACCACAAACAGCACGTATGGCAATAACCGGGACCTTCTTCTCGATTCACTCCCATCTAATGCCTCTGCAAACGGTGGATTCTTCAATACCACTATTGGCCAGGGCTCCGACAAAGTTTACGCTCTTGCTATGTGCAAAGGAGACTCTACTCCAGAGAAATGTTTTAGCCTTGTCAATGACACAATCCACGAGCTCATGGCCAATTGTCCCAACCAGAAAGAGGCCTATTCATGGACAGGGGATTTCTGTGTTGTGCATTATGCAGATCACTCATTTTTCGGAACCCCGGAGCTAGAACCCGCTGAGGCATTCTATAATACCGGCAACCTCACATCGAACTTAACGGAATTTGATGCGGTTTGGGAGAGTTTGATAAACAGTGTGGTGAAGAAGGCTTCCAAGGGCTCTTCTAGTCTCAAGTACGCAACTGGGGAAGCAGACGTTACGGTGTTCCGGAAGATATATTCACTAATGCAGTGCACTCCAGATTTATCGGAGCAGGATTGTGACTACTGCCTACGGCAGTCTGCAGATTCCTATGTAAGTTGTTGCCATGGGAAGCAAGGAGGTGGTGTTCAGAGGCCTAACTGTTTATTCCGGTGGGATTTGTATCCCTTCTATACAGCCAATGCTTCTACAACGGCGTCTTTGTCTCCTCCACCCTCACCTTCTAGTCCTCCACCACCAGCTGCTAGTCCTCTGCCACAGTCAGTGGACTCCGAAATCAGAAAAGGTAAGTACCGGTCTGCAAGATGCATGCTGAACATTAGTCATTAGAATGTTGTCTAAAGGTACTTACAATGTTCTTGCTTGTACAAAAGGGGGAGGCATTTCATCCCGAACATTAGTCATTATAGTTGTTCCGAGCGTCACCTTCATCGTAGTGCTTGTCATACTTGGAATTGTTGTTCTTCCCATGAGGATCAAGAAAAAGAAACAGAATGATCAAAGTAAGTTAGCCTTTGATTTTATTTTTGTTTTACTGTTGTAGTCTTATAACAAAAGATAATTCACTAATAATCAATCCTTTGCAATGTTATGTAACTTAAATGATTCTTTGTTAACCTGCAGATAACAAGATGCACGTTGAATCGTTGCAAATCGACTTTCATGCAGTGAGAGCTGCAACAGAAAACTTCTCCGATGCAAACATGCTTGGACGAGGTGGATTCGGTCCTGTTTATAAGGTAATTTAAGACTTGCTGTATGAAAATTTCCATCATCACAAAGAAAAAAGACGGAATGAATATGTGACAGTGAATACTAGGAAATAATAGTTGTTATTTTCCCTCATTGTTCCTTGTTCCGAATTCTATCAGGGTAAGCTTGAAGATGGACGAGAGGTAGCTATAAAGAGGCTGTCCGAAAATTCGGGACAAGGAACACGAGAATTCAAGAACGAAGTCATGCTATTGGCGAAGCTTCAACACAGGAATCTGGTTAAGCTTCTTGGTTTTAGCTTCGAACAAAAAGAAAGGGTTCTAATCTACGAGTTTCTTCCCAATTCAAGCCTTGACAACTTTATATTCGGTACCGTTTCAATCCTTCTAAACTACACCTATTGAACATGCATTTTAGTCCTATAATTTTACGAGTTTTGCAGATCCACTGAAGCGATTACTACTAAACTGGGACAAGAGGTACAAAATTATAGAGGGAACAGCCAAGGGACTGGTTTATCTCCATGAAGATTCTCAGTACCGAATCATCCATCGGGACTTAAAAGCAGGCAACATATTGTTGGATGAAGAGATGAATCCTAAGATCTCAGATTTTGGAATGGCGAAATTGTTTGTGGTTGATCAAACTCGAGCCGATACGAGCAAAATCGTCGGGACCTAGTAAGTATCATGAATGATGAGATTTTATATCTAGTTTGTTACAGTTATTCATTGAAATGTATTTGTAGATGCAGTGGATACATGGCTCCAGAGTATGCATGGCATGGTCAATATTCAGTTAAATCTGATGTTTATGCCTTTGGAGTGTTGGTTTTAGAAATCATTAGTGGGCACAGAATCAACAGCTTCACCAACCAAGTAGGAGACTCTCTGCTTACCCATGTAAGATCTCCATACTCTGGTTATGGTATATAATGGAATAGATGTTGCTAAAAGACTATGTAAGTTCATAACGTCGAACATTTGCAGGCATGGAGAAACTGGAATGAAGGGACTGCTTTGGAATTTGTTGATCCGATTCTGAGGGATGGATCGAGAAGCGAAATAATGAGATGCATCCATCTCGGGTTGCTTTGTGTTCAAGAAAACATTGCTTATAGACCAACCATGGCCTCTGTTGTTCTCATGCTTAGTAGCTATTCCATGTCTCTTCCGGTTCCATCGAGACCTGCATTTTCTGTGAATACCAACACGGAGACAGCAACAATGTCCGATTTATTGCCACTCTTTAATCAATCTGAAAGAGAAGCCATCCAAGACTCTGTCAATGAGGCTTCTATTTCGGAACTAGATCCTCGATGAAGTTCGAATAAGTACTTGCATTGCACATCTTCTGTACTTTTTTTCTGTATGATTGTCTAGAAATTCAGTAATAAATACATGATGATTTGAGCACTGGAACCTCCTTGTTGACTGATTCAACCCCATTTCTGAAGCTACAGCTTTTATTCGCATCTTTGTACCAAAAAAGAAATAGAAATTCGGTTGTTATTGATGGTGAATCCTTGTTTCAATAATATACATGATATTACCTCCCATTAGTTTTATCCGAGGTGACAGTTACATCCATTAACACTCTCCTTTTCTCTTTCTTCTTCTTCTTCTTCTTCTTCTTTTTTCTCTTCCTCCTCGACAGCTAAATAACTAACTATTACCAAAAACTAAACAAATGCACATAAAATAGTGAGCAAAAGAACTGTAGTTCACAAATCCATCGTCTTCTCCATATCGTCCAGACCTGATTTTTCCAGCTTCTTCAATGGCTACATGGTACTCCTATAGCTCAAAGATGACTTCAACTCTCAAAATTCTTTTTCTTTCTTCGTCGCTGAGTTTGACACCAGTTTTAACTTTTAACCCGTCACTCGGTGATATCAATGGCAATGATGTTGGTGTTAATGTTAACTCGGTTGTTTTTTTGGCCTCAGTTGATGTTTTGTTCAAGGATTTGATCTCAAAAGTGGAAAAAAAAATAACAGCTTGGATTGATAACAGTGATTCAACCAAGTAAGTTCAGATATGGCTTAGTTATTCATGGATTAAGCCTACAAGTCTTTTTCCTGTTGCACAAATCAACCTGAGGAACCAATTTAAAGAATATTTGCATGGCGGGCAGATGCATTAAGCCCCTTAAGGGTCTAAGTGTATCCCGATATTTTGAAAATGATTAAGTTTAGTCTAATGCGTTAAAGAAAATGAAAAAAAAGTTGTTTACCCATTAATTTTAAGAAAAGAATACTAATTTTTTAGACATTTTTTTAATTTCTGGATCCGCTATTACTTGCATGTTGATTTCTCGACTTCGAATGGACTCGATTCATCGATGCACACCATCCACCATTGACATTTCGAAACATTCACCACTTCCATTGAATTAGGCTATTGTTTCATGTGGTTTCCATAGGATTCATCAACCGAAATTTTTAATAACAAACTTTACGAATGCTTCAAGGTCGCGCTCCTTTTGTTTCAGGTAACGCTTATTACAAGCGGCAGAAATAAAAATGAACTATATAGGATGGAAATATGAGTGACGGTTTGATAAAAAACACGTGGCGCAATCTATTACGTTACTCTTACAACCGGATTTATAATAGGTCATTGTAATATAAACGGTTAAAGCACTTAATCGGTTAAATAAAAATAAGGTGTAATCTATTACATTACCATTGCACCCGGATTTCTTGTAGATTATTATAACATAAACAGTTAAAATCCTTATAACTTAACTGGTTAAAAAAATTCAAGGCGCAATGCAACATGTTACGCAATAAAAAAATTCAGGAGAATGTGAACTCTCCTCAAAGAAGAAGCTATAGCTGAAATGACTAATAATGTCCCAACAAGATGGTCACTTGCAGAGATAAAGTCAGCTACACTGGGTTTTCATAGGAACAGAATTGTTGGTGAAGCTGTAGGCTCAAATAACGGAGATCATGATGTGATATGATATAATAATAATAATATCAGACCCTAAAATTTATATATTTTATCAATTCTATCATGTTTTGAGAAAAACAATAAATGAACTTGAATATATAAATAATCTATCAATTTTATCCGCATTTTAATTATAAATAACCATCTTCATTATTTGTTTAACGAACAGCGGCCAAAGTGGAAAAAAAACTTAACATTATTGATCAAAATTGAAGAAAGATGTAGTTTGATGATCAAAACAGAAAATAAATGATAGTTCAATGACCATTTGTATATAGTTTTCCCTAAAGGCGTGGTCAAATATTGAACAGACCAAACAAACTTCGAAGAAAGCGGGAACGATGGAAAAATCATTCCATTGTTGAAGACACAACAGCAAAACCGTGTTTGGTCGGTTAAGCAGACTTTATGTTATCATAAACACAAGTTCCTTGTCGTTTCTCTTTAACTGTCCACTTCAACTCCTAAAGGAAGAAACATGGAAATTAATTATATTTAGTCATCATAAAATAATATTTATTTAAAAAAAATTAGTTATAGATAATATATGTATATCATGTAGATGTAATAATTTGAATTAAATATATTTAAAAAATAACACTTCTTTTCATCATTGAAATCGATTGATGAGTTCATTCTATCATTAAATTTGTTTCAATGCAAATGATCATTATTAATTTATTACTTGTGGTCCTATGTAGGTTTGCATAATTAAGGTAGGGCCGGAGTCTTAAAACAATAAGCTCTATTAATCAGCTCAATACTTTGAGTACGGCAAATCGTTTGAAAAATTTGCGTAAGAAAAGTCGATAAGAGTGACGACCGTAAAATTTTATTTACGAGTGAATTTATAAATTATTAATGATTGAATTTATAAAAATTTAGATATTACAGAAATAAATTATCAAAAAAAAATAGAAAATAATTAAATTATATAAAAATTTAAAATTTTTAATAGACAATCGCGGCAACGTTATGAAATCATCATTAAATATATTAAACTTTTACTAGATATTATTAGATAAAATACATCAAAGGTCATTAAACTTTGTTCAAATGATTATTTGTATTTACCAGACTTTCAAAAATTATAAAATAACCATTATTTTATTGAATTATTAAAAAATGATCACTGCAATGTTATAACATTTATAAAAGTTTGATATATTCAATTTTCAATTTTAATAATTTGATAAAATATAATGATCATTTTATAACAATTCGATAAAATATAATAACCATTTTGTAACTATTAGATAAATTTAATAATTATTTTGTAAGTTCTGAAAGTTTAATGACCTAAATAATCATTTCAATAGTATAGTGACCTTTAGTGTACTTTACACTAAATTTTTTTGTTTTACTGGATAATTTTTTTTAAAAGAACAATCTAAAAATTTAGAATTTGATTACTTTTTTATATATAACTCCTAGTTTTATTAAAAAAAGAAATATTCATAATTATAAAGAATGTTTACAATCATAAACGTAAACTAAACACACAATTAAGATATTTTCTTATCACCATTAATATAAAAATTAGTCATTAAGATCACACAATATCATAGAAGGAAAATATTAAAAATCTAACTAAAAAATTCGAACAAAAGATAGATAGGAACATATTTAATTGCATCGATAAACCACAAAATAAATCAAATTACTAAAAGACCACTGACAATCCATAAATCAAAGTCGAGTGACATGAAAAAACCGTCCACGAATGCAAATAGCGTATCCAAATCCAATTCGATGGTCCAAAACAAGAAAGATTAGCATGACAACAAATAAACATCATCTTGATCAATCATGACGATGTCAAATCCAACCATAAAAAAGATAAATTAAAACAAAGTTTTATTAAAAAAAAGAAGAAATATTCATAATTATAAAGAAAGTTTACAATCATAAACGTAAACTAAACACGCAATTAAGATATTTTCTTATCACCATTAATATAAAAATTAGTCATTAAGATCACACAAGATCATAGAAGGAAAAGATTAAAAATCTAACTAAAAAATTCGAACAAAAGATAGATAGGAACATATTTAATTGCATCGATAAATGAACCACAAAATGAATCAAATTACTAAAAGACCATTGACAATCCACAAATCAAAGTCGAGTGACATGAAAAACCGTCCACGACTGCAAATAGCGTATCCAAATCCAATTCGATGGTCCAAAACAAGAAAGATCATCATGGCAACAAATAAACATCATCTTGATCAAGCATGACGATGTCAAATCCAACCATAAAAAAATATAAATTAAAACAAAAATCAATTAACCAAAAATATGCCATAAAGACAAAAAAAAGTGTCATAAACAAATTTGATAACTTAATTGTAACTTAACATATTAAATTTTATTAATTATAATTTAATAAAATTATATATTTAAATACTTTATTTTTAATATAGTTTAAACTTGTATGAAATTTATTTTTGGGTTTTAATAGTTTAATTTTAAATAAAATAAAAAATCTGATACTTATGTAGATTAATTTTTTTCAATTTTAAAATTAGAAAGAATATTTTTCATATTCTACAATGATGTATGGTTTACAAGAAAAATCAAATTATGAATTCCTAACCAAAGGGTAGGAACAGTACTAGTTAGCCCAAGAGTACAAGTAAATGGCAAATGGGTCCTAGAGTAGGTAAGACCGATGAATGAAAGACTTGAAGTTTCCATTCAGTTTTGCTTCAACTCCTGTTAAGGATAGATTGAGAGGAGAGGATAGATGAACGCAGTCATTTCTTTGAAAATTTAAAATTATTATATATTTTAAAATTTTATAAATTCGAGTTGGCATGTAGACTCCAGCCAAGCAAACAACTCTCATCTTTGCCAAGAAAACCATCTCTTCGACTTTTATTTTTTTGCTTCCTTCAAACTATAATCTCAAAATGTGGGTTAAGCTTAAAGCTGTTTCACTTTCTTCAATTCTCTCCTATCTGATTATCAGCATCTGCCATGTTGGCGTTGCCCCAAGATGCTACGACACTGGTAATTTTACCACAAACAGCACGTATGGAAGAAACCGGGACCTTCTTCTCGATTCACTCCCTCGTAATGCCTCTGCAAACGGTGGATTCATTACCGCCACTATTGGCCAGGGCTCCGACAAAGTTTACGCTCTTGCTATGTGCAAAGGAGACTATACTCCAGACGAATGTTTTAGCGTTGTCAATGATACAATCCACGAGCTCATGGACACTTGTCCCAACCAGAAAGAGGCCTATTCATGGACAGGGGATTTCTCTGTTGTGCACTATGCAGATCACTCATTTTTCGGAACGTTGGAGCTAGAACCCGCTGTGGCAGTCTATAATACGGGAAACATCACATCGAACTTAACAGAATTCGATACGGTTTGGGAGAGTTTGATAGACAGTGTGGTGAGGAAGGCTTCCAACGGTTCTTCTAGTCTCAAGTATGCAACTGGTGAAGCGGACCTTCGAGCATTCCAAAGGATATATTCACTAGTGCAGTGCACTCCGGATTTATCGGAGCAGCGTTGTGACTACTGCCTAAGGCAATCCGCAAGTCGCTATGAAAGCTGTTGCCATGGGAAGCAAGGAGGTGTTGTTCGGAGGCCTAGCTGTTATTTCCGGTGGGATTTGTATCCCTTCTATACAGCCAATGCTTCTACAACGGCGTCTTTGTCTCCTCCACCCTCACCTTCTAGTCCTCCACCCCCAGCTGCTAGTCCTCCGCCACAGTCAGTGGAATCCGAAATCAGAAAAGGTAAGTACCGGTCAGCAAGATGCATGCTGATTTCAGGAATAAAATAGGTGTCTTGTCTAACGGTACTTACAAAAGTTGTTGCCTGTACAGAAGGGGGAGGCATTTCATCCCGAACACTAATCGTTATAGTCGTTCTAAGTGTCATCTTCATGGCGGTGCTTGTCATACTTGGAGTTGTTCTCCCCAAGAGGATCAAGAAAAAGAAACAGGATGATCAAAGTAAGTTAGCCTTTGATTTTCTTTTGTTTTCCTGTTATAGTCTAATAACAAAAGATAATTCACTAATAATCAATCCTTAGCAATGTTTAAGCATGGTGTGGTTAGTTTTACTCTCCTTTCCATTAGTTACAAGTTATGTCACTTGAATGATTCTTTGTTAACCTGCAGATAGCAAGACGCACGTTGAATCGTTGCAAATTGACTTTAATGTAGTGAGAGTTGCAACAGAAAACTTCTCCGATGCAAACATGCTTGGACGAGGTGGATTCGGCCCTGTTTACAAGGTAATTTAAGACTTGCTGTATGAAAATTTCCATCATATCAAAGAAGAAAAAAGACAGAATGAATGTGACAGTGAATCCTCTATCAGGGTAAGCTTGAAGATGGACGAGAGGTAGCTATAAAGAGGCTGTCCGAAAATTCAGGCCAAGGAACACGAGAATTCAAGAACGAAGTCATGCTATTGGCAAAGCTTCAACACAGGAATCTGGTTAAGCTTCTTGGTTTTAGCTTTGAAAAAAGAGAAAGGGTTCTAATCTATGAGTTTCTGCCCAACTCAAGCCTTGACCACTTTATATTCGGTACCGTTTCAATCCTTCTAAAATACACCTATTGAATATGCATTGTAGTCCTATAATTTTACAAATTTTGCAGATCCAGTAAAACGATTACTACTAAACTGGGACAAGAGGTACAAAATTATAGAGGGAACAGCCAAGGGACTTGTTTATCTTCACGAAGATTCTCAATACCGGATTATCCATCGTGACTTAAAAGCAGCCAACATATTGTTGGATGAACAAATGAATCCTAAGATCTCGGATTTCGGAATGGCAAAGTTGTTTGCGGTTGATCAAACTCGTGCCGATACAAGCAAAATCGTTGGGACCTAGTACGTATTTAGAATAATGAGATTTTATATCTTGTTTGTTACCTTTATTAATTGAAATGTATTTGTCAATGCAGTGGATACATGGCTCCAGAGTATGCATGGCATGGACAATATTCAGTTAAATCTGATGTTTATGCCTTTGGAGTGTTGGTTTTAGAAATCATTAGCGGCCACAAAATCAACAGCTTCTCCAACCAAGTAGGGGACTCTCTGCTAACCCATGTAAGTTCTCCATACTGTGGTTATGGTATATATAATGGATTAGATTTTGCTGTAAGACTGTAAGTTCATAACCTCAAACATTTGCAGGCATGGAGAAATTGGAATGAAGGGACTGCTTTGGAATTTGTTGATCCGATTCTGAGGGATGGTTCGAGAAGCGAAATAATGAGATGTATCCATCTCGGGTTGCTTTGTGTTCAAGAAAACATTGCTTATAGACCGACCATGGCCTCTGTGGTTCTCATGCTTAGTAGCTATTCCATGTCTCTTCCGGTTCCATCGAGACCTGCATTTTCTATGACTACCAACACGGAGACGGCAACAATGTCCGAGTCATTGTCACTCTCTAATCAATCTGAAAGAGAAGCCATCCAAGCCTCTGTCAATGAGGCTTCAATTTCGGAGCTAGATCCTCGATGAAGTTCGAATAAGTACTTGCACTGCATATCTTCTGTACTTTTTTTTTTCTGTATGATTGTCTAGAAATTCAGTGATAAATACATAATAAGTTGAGTACTTGAACCTCCTTGTTGACTGACCCAACCCCATCTCTGTAGCTACAGTGCTTATTCATGTCTTTGTACCAAAAAAGAAATAGAAATTCGGTCGTTATTGATGGCGAATCCTTGTTTCAATAGTGATGGTGATGGGAGTGTGATTAGTTGCGGTGATCGGTTGATGATTGTTCTTAATTGATAATATTTGATCATTAATTTTTTGATCTTATGGATTTATTACCGTTGATTTAGTTGTATTATGCTTATTTTCGTGCATGATCTTATTTTTCATATTTAACAATAAAAATGTGCATTCTGTATTTTTTTTTATTTGGTCATTGCTGGAGATATTGACACGACTCTGGGCATGACACGGTCTGACGTGGCAGTTGTTAGAAGGTCCAGTCAACAACAGTTTTCTAGAAGATGTAGTTAGCACCTTTTGGAAGGTGGACGAACATATATATCTTAGGAGATTTATTTTTAAATTTTAATGTTTAAATTTGAAAAACATTTGGAATTATCTTTAAGATAATTTTTCTTTTAATTTCTATGTTTATCTCTAAGACTTTAGAAGCTATAAATACCCCCTTGGGGGTAAGGCTTAAAACACACTTGTTCTAGATTTGATTAAGCAACTTTTCATTATTTGGTTTTATAAAAGTTTTTCTATGTTTTTATCTTTATTTTATTTTTATTTTAAAATGCTAAGTATGAATTCGGTTATGGTAGCTAATTTTCTCATAAGCCGAAAGGCTAAGCAATGACTCAATTCAATATGTGAGAATTAAAAAGCTCTTACATCTTCAGGATGTCACTATCAGTTTTCTAAAAACTTGGATAGGTAATTGACCTATCCTATAAAATCAAAATACTTTATTTTCAAAAAGTCGACGTTGGTATGGATGTTGTTCTGATTTAAAGTTGGGAGGAAAGATTGACAAATAAAAAATCCGACTTTCTGTGAACACATTTAGCGATCGTCCGCTAAGGGAAAATGAGATCAATTTCGATTCTCAGAGAGATAACATAATCCGAGTCGGGCTTTTCTTATACTAAAACTATTTTTCCGCTAACGACGATTGTTGTAGTTGGTTCAATTAAAAGCTGGATTTCCAAAGATTGTCCTTGGGAAAATCGATTACTAAAGTGAAAAGCAAGTTACAAGGGAATGACCCTTGTAGACTGTAACTAGTGTAAATCCCAAAGTGAAAATTCATTTTCGATGATCAGAAACGAATTGAGTCAAAGCGAGGCTTGAGGCTATATTTTACCATATTTATTTTCAATTTTACATTTTCTATTTTCATTATTTTCACTTTAAATTACTTTTTCTTATTTAATCTTTTTTTTATCAAAACCCCCATTTTCTTTACTGCATATCGCATGGTCAAAGCAATTCAAATTGAAATTTGGAAATTTTCTAAGTCTATGTGGATCGACCCTTACTTCTCTTTACTACGTATTTCTTTCTTATATATTATTGAGAAGAAGGAATTTATTTTGACATCAAAACGACAGTTGTCAAATTGGCGCCGTTACCGGGGACTTCGCTAAAGTTACTAATTTTTATTTTCTTTTGATTTATTACCAGGACAAATCCAAGCGATTTAGTGGATTACGACCCAGAAATCAAAGCCAGAGCTCGAAGACTTCACGCACAGATGCTTCGAGAAAGAATGAGACAAAAATTATATCCAAAATCGAATTCAGAACCAAGTTCAGGAAAATCCATTAATACAGAACCAAATCTGATGGTCGATCCCACTATCAGAGAGTTAGCAGTAACTCCTACTGAACAAGAACCTTTGTGAATTGATTTTCCCCAAGGTGAAACTCCATACCAGTTAAAAATTGGCCTTATTCATCTCCTGTATACCTTCCGTAGATTACCAAACGAGAATCCACATAAACATCACACAGAATTTCACATGGTCTGCTCCAGCATGAAACCACATGGAGTATCTGAGGACCAAATCAAACTTAGAGCTTTTCCTTTTTCCTTAGCTTATTCGGCTAAGGAGTGTTTATTTTATTTATCCCGAAATTATATTACCACATGGGATCAAATGAATTGCTTTTTTCTTAACAGGTTTTTCCCCGTGGCAAAAGCAAGTGAGTTACGAAGAAGAATACTTGGAATCAAGTAATTTGAAGGGGAGTCATTTTATGACTATTGGGAGAGATTTAGAAAATTATGTTCTAGTTGCCCACAACATGGGTTAACTGAGCAAACTCTCCTTCAATACTTTTATGAAGGACTAACTCCCCTGAAAATGAAGATGATCAATGCTGCCAGCAGAGGAGCTTTAGTGAACATAACTCCTACTGAGGCTAGGGATTTAATTTCCACGATGGTCGCAAACTCTTAACAGTTCCACCCAACTAATAAACCTCCTCGAAGAGTTCATGAGATAAGTTCATCTTCCTTAGAAAATAAGATAGATAAATTAACTGAAGTAGTCAACTCTCTTGTTACAGGAAAGATTGCAACTAACAGATTATGTGGAATATGTGCATTATCTAATCATCAAATAGATGACTGTCCACTGATTCAAGATTACACATCTGCTCAAGTTAATGCAGTATGGAACTTTCCAGAACCTCCTCAAAGGGCTTATAATCCCTACAACAATACTTATAACCCAGGATGGAAGGATCATCCAAATTTCAGTTACGCTCAAAACTCAAGGCCAAATCAAGCTTATCAGTCAAGGCCACCTCCACCACCCCAACAGCCGTATAAGTCTTCATTAGAATCAATCGTCGAGAGGTTGGCTCTTACCTAGGAAAAATTTCAGATTCGTACTGAAGCCCACTTCTAAGAGATAGACATGCAAATAAGCCAACTGGCTTAGACCGTCAGACGCTTGGAATCACAAGGTAAACTTCCATCTCAAACCGAGGTAAACCCAAGGGATAATGTCAGTGCTATCAGTCTTCAGAGTGGTACAGTTGTCGCGCCACCTGTCCCATAAGATGAAGCAATCCAAAAAAGAAAATAAGGTCATTGAATCATGATCCCAAAAGAAAGATGAATTACAAACGGATCCAACGCTCTCTCCTTATGTTGTGCCACCACTTTTTCCATCAAGGTTAGTAAAAAGGGATAAACAAGTTGAGGAAAAGGAAATATTAGATGTATTTCGAAAGGTAGAAATTAATATACCTCTCCTTGAGGTTATCCGAAAGGTTTCGAGATATGCCCAATTTTTTAAGGACCTTTGCACAACAAAGAGAAAACTTACCGAGAACGAGAATGTAAATTTGAGAAAACATGTCTCAACTATTTTCCAATAAAAGTTACCACCAAAAATGAAAGACCAAGGTATGTTCGCAATACCCTGTAAAATTGATAAAGTTGGGGTAAAACGAGTCATATGTGATCTTGGCACCTCTATTAATGTGATGACTCTCTCTGTTTATAATATGATTACTAATGAGCCTTTGAAGGATACAAAATATCAATTCAATTTGTTGACATATTTGTCATCTACTCAGAATGACTCTTGGAAAATATGCTAGTAAAAGTAAATGACTTAATATGTTGGAAAATATGTTGATTTTTATGTGATTGACATGAAGAATGATCTAACCAGTACTTATTCCGATATTTTATTGGGGTGTTCATTTCTAAGTACTACACACACAAAGATTGATGTAAGAAGTGGGACTTTAACTATGACGTTTGATGGTGAGATCGTTAAATTTGATGTGTATAAGGCAATGAAACACCGAGACAAAGTAGCAAGCATAAATTATGTTGATATTATTGATATTTTGGCAAATAAGTTTGTAGAAACTAATGTATCTTTTGATCTATGCAGGGAGTTAGAAGACTACAATGAGGAAATATGAGAGTTGGAAAATTTATATTTGTTCATTTTGATTTACGTTTGATTCTTTCTAAGTCTAAAGATATGCCTTCTGTTTTGCAAGCACCTGAGATATAACTGAAACAAATGTCGAAACACTTAAAGAATGCATTTTTAGGAGAAAATGTTACTTCACCGGTTATTATTTCGGATAAGCTTTCAAAGCTAAAAAAGATCCGAAGAAAAACCTATGAGTATGTCAAATTCTAAAAAAACAAAATAAAAGAATTATTCGATCGTATAATTTCTCATAAGAGAGTTATTAGTTGGAAAAAATATATGATGTGGATGAAGTATTTCTCTTAGAACCTGTAGTATGAACCAGACTAAGTCGTCGAGCTAACAACGTTAAACAAAAGCTCTTTGTAGGAGGCAATCCATTTTCAATTCTGATTCTTTAATTTTTTTTATTTTTATTTTTATCATTTTTCAGTAATTTATTTTGTCTAATTTTTTCTATTTCCCTTTTATTTTCAGGAACCCAATGTTTTCGATCAAGCTTAAACGAAAAAAATTCAAAATTTTCATTCGAGCAGTTTAAAACTCACACCCCAAGAGTTGTAGCAGTCGCGCAAGGCATGGGAAAAATTTGTACCAAAGTCGTGCACATTGTTTCATTAAAGATAGTGCACGTTAGCATCTCCCTTTCAGGCCGACACATTTTAGCCAAACCCGGAATCACCCTTTTTCGCCCATACATGTTCCCTATATAACTTTTTCTCACTCTTTATTTTTCTTTCACCACAGGCCCCACCCCTATCCAATCCATCCTTATAACTCCTATCCCAACATATTATCTCTATTTTAAATTTTAAACATATTTTACCCCAATCATATTTACCTTATTTTTAATTTTGAAACCAATTTCACCCCAATTAAAACACTCTTCCTCACGAGATATTAAAGTCAAACCCCTATATCTTTTCTTCCCCAAACCGTTACCCCTTTCGATATCAATCACCATCGCTGGACCTACATTTATTCTCCACCGTGTCACCATTTCTTTTGACTGGCCATTCCTCTTCTTCACAATGGTTCATACAAGAAACCAACAAAACAACGAAGCATCACCACCACCAATCGTCCTCGGTGGGCGTTGCCGACTCAAAGTGCCATCTTTTGTTGAAGTGCCCAGTGATTCTACGCCTATCCCACCATAACTTGCTCCTCTCTTGGCACGAGGCCGAGGCCACGCACCAAATAGTCTACCCACGTCATATAATTTGGCATTCATGCCGACTGCCTCTCTCCATCTCGGAATGAGTATTTTTTCGCTGCCACTCTCCGCCGCACTCATCGTCTCCATCATTCCAATCTATGCCAACTATGGCCACTTCTTACTCTCGTCCACAATTGACTTTACCCTTGTATTTTATTCATTTGGCAGTATCCGACCATAATTTTGAGGTACATTCTGATCCTATTTACGTTTAACCATTATAAATGTACCATCCAGTTTATTGTTTTACAGAGGATTTCGATGTTGGTTCTCCACTGACGGAACCACCTGATAGTTCACTATGTCAAATTGGGCAGCCCACTTCTCTGTCCCAATCCTCCAGCCCGGACGATTTTCCTCCTCCTGAGAGTTCACCGCTTATTCATGATAATCCATAACGTAACCGACGTGGCCCTTCGTATGTTGTACCTACTGAAGAAACTCTACAAGGTTACTTATAGTTCAACAATGAGGAGTTAGTGCATTTTGAATTGGTAAGACATCGTCCTTTTTGTGTAGGTAAATATATTTTGACTCAAACTTTGGAAACTCTGTATTTACGCGAATCTGTACATGCTTACGTTACTTCCATTGGTTGGACTTTATATCTGATGATTAATTGTGGCGCGTTTTATGAACTTGTCTTTAAATTTTATGGAACTTTCACTTTTTCACAGCATCATCTTATTAATGTTACCTCTGCTGATGTCGTTACCTTTCAATTATGCGGAAATCATTTTTCTATGTATATTTTTTATTTTAATCTTGCTATGGGGTTCGTGACAGATGTTACGAATCATGAGTATCTGACTGCTCTGCTTGAGATTCCGTAGGACTTTGATGCTGATATGGCTTATGAGGCATTCACCGGAATGGCTGGTCATATGTTCAATGCTCGCTTGATTCGAGCTCATCATATACACGACCCGACCTTATGTTATATACATCGTTTCTCGCTTATAACTACTCAGGCAGAAATTACTCGTCTTCTTCCTTGAGCTGAGTTGAACTTTTATTTTTATGGTGTATATTAGCCGGTCAGCGGGTGAAATTAGGTTTTTGGTTTGCTTGGGCTTTTGAGATCGTTATTCGATCCAATTTCCCACTTATCCTTGGCTCTTATATTACTCATTTATCTTATCACTTTGCTAATTTTTATGTTACCATGTTTACTTATGCTTTTTCCACATATGCCTTGGATGAGTGATGCTTGGATTCGATGGACTTACTTTCTAGAACCCCAAGCACACCATACTTTGTTCCACCTGGTGTCCTTACTCCTCGCAGCGAGCATGTCTTTTTTTCGTCGCAATCCATCATAACCGCCACCTGCAGCACCTCACCCGGACATGCAAACACAAATGGATGAAGTCTACAATTGTCTCAACACCATTGAGACAAACATTATAGAGATCCTTTCATATCTTTGTCCTAGCACCTCCCATCGCAGTTTTAGCTGTGGTCATGGTCGACAGTAAATATGAGAAGTATTTTATTCATTCTCTTTCATTTTACTTTTACGTTTTGGGACAAAAAACCTTAAGTGAGGGGAAGTAGAGTCTAAGTAGAATTTTCCCTTGCCTATCTTTATATTTTGATGCCATTATGTGTTGGCTAGATTTACGGAAAGTTCTATTGAATTTCTTTGTCCTGATAAATGTTTTTGGCATGACATGCTTGTTTGGAACCCATAATTGTTTAGGTTAAGATATTCTTGATAGCGGATAGCATGAATTTTGATCAAGTTAGATTTCTTGTGTCATTCCAAGATTTTGTTGGTTGAATACGAGCATATCATTTTGCTATCATTTTATTGGATTAAATGTGCCGAATTTGACATTGGTATTCTAGAACCTGCATTTTAAATACTATTGAGATTACACAAGAACATGATGCTTAAAAATGATTTGGGCACCTTATAATTTACCACTTCGTTTTACCCACTACCCATGCATTTTTCCCTAGTTAACCACTCTTGTGCCTATTCCCATTCTTTGTTTTCACCACATTTATAAACTTGAGTCTTTTTATTTTATCCCTCTTTTCTACCCTTTTCCAGGACAAGTGAACAATTTATCTGGTATATGCTCCATAAATAAAAGATTTTTCCTGGTCTTTAGACGAAGTCATGTGCAAAAGAAAAAAATCTTCTTTCATTTATAAAAAAAGAGAAAAGATAACATAAAAATATATGAGAAAAAGTGGAAACACAAAACAACAACAAAATGCAGAAAAGTCAAATTCAATTCGAAAGGAAATGTGTTATTTGATGGTTTGTGTCTTTTTATCTTGTTGTGCTTAGTCGATTGATGAAGTTGAACTTGTTATTTGTTAGTTCATTGTCTTGAATTTTAGCCATATTATTAGCATTTTCCCCACCTTTACCTAAGCCCCGTTACAACCAATAAAAGACCATTTGATTTATGTATATTGTTCTTATTAGTAGTGGTGATTTGATTTACTTGCAGGCCTATGGTAATATCGTATCGATTTCTGACCCAAACACATTGAGTAATTTGAGTAAATCTTGGTAAGGTGTTGGGTTAGGTGGCATTGAGATTGATGAATGTATGTATGTCACAATTATATTTACCTTGTTCCAATTAGGGTTGTCCAATTGATTGATGTCTTGACTTGAATGATTATTGTGGTCTCTACTTGCATTGCTTCTTTTGATGTGAGACTTGACAAAGAAAGGTAAATAGATTTTTTGGTAGATTTGATTAAACCATAGTTGAGGACAAGCATGAGATAAGTGAAGTGGGTTTTCTTAATTGATAATATTTGCTCGATAATTCTTCGATCTTATAGATTTATTACCGCTGATTTGGTTGTATTGTGCTTATTTTCGTGTAGGTCTTATTTTTCAGAAGTAGAAGTAAAAAGGGTACATTCTTCATTTTTTTATTATTTGGTCATGGCTGGAGACATGGGCACGACTCTGAGAATGACACGGTCTGACGTGGCAGTTTCTAGAAAGTCCAGTCAGCAACAGTTTTCTAGAAGATCTAGTCAGCACCTTCTAGAATATGAACGGGTAGAGATATCTTAGGAGATTTATTTTTTAAATTTTAAAGTTTGAATTTGAAAAAAAATTTGAATTATCTTTAGGATTATTTTTCTTTTAGATACTATGTTCATCTCTAGGACTTTAGAAGCTATAAATACCCCTTGGGGTAAGGCTTATAACACACTTGTTTTAGATTTGATTAAGCAACTTTTGATTATGTGGTTTTATAAAAGTTTTTCTTTGTTTTCATCTTTATTCTATTTTTATTTTAAACATACTAAATATGACTTCGGTCATGCTTAGTTAATTTTCTCATAAGTCAAAAGGCTAAGCGATGACTCAATTCAATATGCGGGAATTGAAAAACTCTTAACATCTTCAGGATGTCACTCTCAGTTTTCTTTAAACTTGGATAGGTAATCGACCTATCCTATAAAATCAAAACACTTTCATTTCAAAAAGTCGACGTTGGTATGGATGTTCTGATTTAAAGTTGGGAGGAAAGATCGACGAATAGCAAATCCGACTTTTTGTGAACACATTTAGTGGCGTTCAACTTAGGGAAACTGAGATCGTGTTCGATTCTCAAAGAGACAATATAATCCAAGTCGGGCTTTTCTTAAACTAAAATTATTTTTGGGCTAACCATGATTGTTGTAGTTGATTCAATTAAAAGTTGGATTTCCAAAGATTGACCTTGGGAAAATCGGTTACTAAAGTGAAAAGCAAGGTACATGGGAATAAACCTTGTATATTATAACCGGTGTGAATCCCGAAGTGAAAATCTATTTTCGATGAACATAAACGAATAGAGTCAAAGCGAGGCTTGAGGCTGCATTTTACCATATTTATTTTCAACTTTACATTTTCTATTTTATTTATTTTCACTTTAAATTATTTTTTCTTATTTAATCTTTTTTTTATCAAAATCCCCATTTTATTTACTGCATATCGTCTTGTCAAAACAATTCAAACCAAAATTTGGAAATTTTTAAGTCCTTGTGGATCGATCCTTACTTATCTTTATTACATATTTCTTTCTTATATATTATTGAGAGGATTGCGTTTATTTTTACATCAAAACCACATTTGTCATCGGTGCAGCATATTGTGCGTGTTTTTTGGTGTTGAATTTGGTAGGCTGATCTTTTGGTTTATGCTGTTTCTGTCTTTTAGATTTTTCTAGGGTAAACTCTAATAATAGTCACTAAACTTTTGGTCATTTCCGTTTGGTTATTGAAATTGAAAAACTTTCATTTGAGTCACTAAATTCATTTGGTTATTAAACCATTAATGAAATCTGATGTGACACATTAAAATAACCCTAAAGAACCAAATATTGTTTGCTCTTATCGCTGTCATTTGGTGGTTTTTCCAATAAAACAAATTATCAAATTACTCTTTTTCTTTCCTCAGATCAAATTTATTGAATCCCATTCTAATCTCTTTAAATCTCAATCGAAACTATAAATTAATTTTTTTATCTGTTAGTGTTTAATATGTTGAGTAGTTTGTGGTTATTTTGTGGTATTTGACAGTTGTTGTACGCGTCTAGTTGCTACGTTTATTGACATTTCCTGTTTTGTAATGGCATTTTAACAAAGTAATTCCACGTTTGCCGAGAAAAAAATCTATGAAGTAATTAAAAACAATTAACCTAAACATTTAAAATGTAAATAAAAAGTGACAAGTGTCTTAAATGTCAAATAAAATTTTACATTCTCAAAATAAAATAAAATAAAAATATAATAGAGAGAAGAAGAGTCAACAGGGACTACGAAGCTTCTGCATAGAGATGTTTTGATTCTGACTTAATGAAAAAAATGGGGAGGTTTTAAGAAAGCAAAATGCAAAACTAAAGTAGAAAGTTGAATATGAAAATTAAATTAGAAAAATGTCAGAAATAAAATTAAAAGTGAAGAAACCCAATTGGATGAAATAGCCTCAAGCCTCGATTTGTCACAATTTGTTTCGATCATCTAAATATATTTTACTTCGAGATTCATGCAGGTTACAGTCTACAAGGCACAACCCTTACAACTTATTTTTCTCTCCGGTAACTGATATTCCCAAGTCAATCTTTGAAATTAAATTCTTGTTTGGACTAAATGTGGCTATCGTCGTTGGCACAAAAATAGTTTAAAGTTTTAGAAAAGCATTACTAAGATTATATTGTCTCAATGAGAATCGAATATGATCTCTATTTCCATTAGCTTCCCAACTTTAAATCAGAACAACATCTAGACCATCGTCGACTTTTTGAAATTAAAGTGTTAAGATTTTAAAGGAGAAACCGATTGTCAATCCAGTTTGCCGAAAACTGAGAATGATATCTGAAAATATTAATTGCTTTTTCAATTATCACATTACGAATGGAGTCATTGCTAAGACATTGGCTAAATAAGAAAATTAGCTAAGCCTGATATAAATCATACTTTAGCATATTTTTAGAAAACAAGTAAAAGCTTAAAGTAAAAAACAAAGGTAAAAAGAAAAACTTTTATAAAAATAAATTGAATCCAAGTACATTCAACCTTTTACCCTAACGGGTATTTATAGCTTTCAATTTACCAAAGATAAAATCCTAGAAATATTCAAATAAAAAATCCTAAAATGATAATCTCAAAGTATTTTAAATTCAAACTTAAACTTAAATCTCTAAAATATTTCGTCAATCCTCTTCCATATAATGTTGATTGAACTACTTCTAGAAACTATTGTTGTTGAATGGATCTTCTAGAAACTGTCATGTTAGACCGCGTCGTGTCCTAGGTCATGCCCATGTGTTCAACCATGATTTCAAACAATAAAAACTGTGGAATCGATCCTTTTATTGTTGTTTTCTGGAAAATAATCTCATGTACAAAATGAATCAAAACAATAGAAATTAGAAAAATGAAATAAACAACATGAAATATTTATCGACAAAATATATGCAAATTAAAACACTCATCAAATTGTTCCTCACTTATCTCATGCTTGTCCTTAAGTGTACTTCAATTAAACAAGTTAAGAGCTCCACTTACCATGCTTCATCCATCTCATAACTTAGAAAATCATGCAAGTCGTGTTCATAACAATCATCCAAATCAAGGTACCAATCAATTGGAAATCATAAACAGGATCAAGTCGGGAAAAATCATGATATCCATTCATCCATTAATATCAATGCAACCTAACTCAATTTCTCACCAAGATTCACTCAATGTGTTTTGGGTGCAAAAAAAAACTCAAAGTCGGAACCGAACATGATATTGTCATAAGTTTGTAAGTAAATCAAATCTCCACTACTAATTAGAACAAGATGCATCCATCAAAGGGTCTTGAATGGGTTGTAACGAGGTTTAGGTAAAAGTAAGGAGAAAGAAAAAAATGAGGCTAAAGGTCAAGATAAGAGAAAATAAGTAGATCAAATTCCACCAAGTAAACAAGGTAAATAAAAGGGATGCAAAAAATATGAAACAAATAACAAACAACCCTTTTTTTTCGAGCTATTTTTTCTTTACGAATTCTTCATTTTTTTCACTTTTTAATATGTTTTTCTCTTTTTTCATTTTTCCTATTATTTTTTTAAATTTATTTTCTACTTTTTTTGCTATCTTTTATGTTCGTGGATCATGATCATACATCGGGTAAATTGCTCTATTATCCTAACAAGGGTAGAAAAGAGAGATAAAAAGGCTCATGTTTAATAAACGGGCTAAAAACAAAGAAAATGTAAAAGACAAAAAATTGTTTACTAAGGGAAATTGATGGGTAGGCAATTTTTTAAGATAAAAAGTGGGTGCATCCTAGGTGCCCTATTCACTTTAAAGCATCAAGTTAATATGTAATCTCAACATGCATTTAAATATAAGTTCTAGAATATCGATGTCAAGTTCGACACATTCAATCAAACAAGAATAAGAGCAAGGATGTAATGAATATGCTCATAAGGACTCAAATCTTACTATTGGGTTCAAAACGATCAATTGAAAACTGCCAAGAGGGGGTGAATTTGCCTTTAAAAATCTTTAGTGTGGAAGAAACAAAAGATAGAAAAATTTGTACAATGATATATAGTGGTTTGACTTCTCAATCAAGTCTACATCCACTACCTTAGCTCCACAGTAAGGATCTTCTAACAAATTCACTAAATTGTTCTTTCTTTTTCTAGGCTCAAGAGTAACCTTTACAATTATCTAGTTTTTCAAGGCTAAACTAGAACCACTCCCCTTTTCAACAAAGGATAACTTGGGTAAACAAGAAAATCTCTCTAGGTAGGTGTTTACAAGGATTTAAGTTCACAAAGAATGAATACAAAGATATTCAATAAGGCTCAATACACTATATCCAAGAGAAAATTGAAAAATAAGAATTAAAAACTCTTTTCTCTTGATCTTTAAGCTTGGATAGATATAATGACCTACTTCAAGTGTCATTTGGTTGTTTTATATGATAGAATGAGTTTGTGGTCGTTTCTAATCGTTGGGGATGTTTTGGAGCCGTTGGAAGCCTATAATCCCCTTAATTTTAACATTGATGCACAATGGTTTTGAAACCACTAGAGTGGGTTTCGAAACCCTCTTGAAAAAATATGATCGTTGGAACATGGGGTTTAGAAACTAGTCAGGGTGTTTTGAAACCAGGCAAGGGGTTTCGAAACCAGACTGAAATATTTTCAACTTTGAGCATTCTACCTCTGAGGTTTCAAAACCTTACACCAAGAATTGAATATTTTGACTTATTTTGAGTTTTAAACAGACTCTAAGGTGTAGATCAAGTCAAAAATACTTGGAAAATATTTTTCAAGTTTTGTGGACTTTGAATTATTTTTGAATCATTTGAACAAATTCAATTAAGTCCAAAAACATTTTTCTCTTATTTTTTTATTTCAAAATATAGGTACAACAATGTCCCCTTTTGATATGACAAAACATTTGAAAAATAGTTTTTGGCAAAATCTCCCCCATAACAAAACATTATTTGAATAAGAGAATATTTTTAAAATATTTTAAGATCTCCTTTTTTCTTTAAGAAATTGAATTTTTCAAACCTATGCTTCTCTCCCTTTTTCTTATATAAAAAATAATTCAAACTTTGAGTAACAAAATAACAAGAGAGTAAGTAGAAAAATTTAACATAAAATCATTTGAAAAATCAAAGGCATAATAAATTGCACATGATATTCAACAAATGCATTCCAAAAAAATTGACTCTAAAACTTGACAATTAAAAACTATTGAATTTCAACAAAGATGAACAAACATGTTAGTAACATATGAAATTCAATAAATCCAAGTCTATCATACTTTATGCAATATAAAAAATAGCATAATAAATTGCACATGCATAAAGCACTACAAAATGACATGCATTTGATATATATATCAATTGCTAGATAGATATCATTTGCAAGTAAGAACATATCCATGAACATCTAAACTGACACCAATTGAAAAAGATTTTAAAACATTATCAAATTGGCATCATAAGCTTAAAGTGATTACATATGTTAAAATTATTCAATAAATCAAGGATATCACTTGTTTAAAAGATAATTTTCAATAAAAGCATATTATGGTCAAGATATTTTGAAGAAATCATTAAAACATTAAAGTTTAACTTGACCAAAACTCATTATGATGAATTAAATATTTTTTAAAAAAATTAACTTTAAAAACATGTTCATCATAACATAATTTCAACATACATGAGATAATAAATAACATGTAATCATTAATGCTCAATACTCATGCATGCATAAAACAAAATAGATAACTAATATACAAAAATAATAATCATTAAGTTTTGAGGTTACCTATCTTTCCTTTGTGTGATTAGAGCATCCAAAATCTTTACCTTTATCACATTTTTCTCCAACACACCTACAAGAGACATTTAATTTGTTTTTGGTACCCAAATTTATTTGGGTCCTTGAATGTTAGTTTCAATGCCCCTAGTTCCTAGAGGAACATATACTTGTCTAATTTTAAAATGTTTTCTTTTCTTAATAGGAAAAGTATGAACATTGTGATCATGATAATCACAATGTGAGCATTTTGCCATTTTTAAACAAGATGAATTGTTTAAAATGATTTCTTTTTCTTTTGTTAAGCACTCAAGCTTAACTTTTAAATCAAGATTTTCTTTTTCTAAATCTTTAATTTTGATCTTTGAAATCTCAAAATCATTTTTCAAAACTTCATTTTGTTTTTCAAAATCTAATTTTATTTTCAAAATAAAATCATTTTGAACTTTAAATTTAGAAATTAATTTCTTATATTTGAAATTCATGGTCTCAAATTCCAAATACAACTCATCATAGACTTCTTTTAATTCTTTAAAAAAATAAGAATTTAAATAAAAAGAGTTAGAAGTTACCTCTTGCTCTTCAAGAGCCATAAAACACACCACCTTTGGATTTGAGAGGAGGTTTGAACTTGATGTTTCTTCTTTCTTGTCACCATAAAGTTCTTCAAGCTTATCCCAAAGCTCATTGGCATTAGAACATTAAGAAAATCATTCATATATATCGGGACCAAATGCACAAAATAAAATGTGCATGACCATGGCATTTTGTTGAAGTTTCTTCCGTTCTTGATCACTTCACTCCTCCATCTTCTTTGTTGGAGAAAAATAGCCATTATTGATCATCTCTCATGCCCCAATATCAATGGATTGAATGAATAGTTTCATTAAGTTCTTCTAATGACCATAGTTAGTTTCATTAAAGTATTGAGGCTTGTCAATCGGTTGGGAGTCCTCCATGTAACGTGAGCTGGAAGTGGAAGCAATCTTCTTGGTTGAATTAAGAATTCAAATAGCACTTATAGGATCCTCACAAAGTTGTTAAACCATCAATTTTAACCCGTTCAGATACCAATTGTTGGGCTCGAAATGATCAACCAAAAACCACCAAGATAGGGTAAATTACCTTTAAAAATCTTTGGTATGGAAGCAATAAAAGATAGAAAAATTGGCACAACGATATATAGTGGTTCAACTTCTCAACCAAGTCTACATCCACTATTTTAGCTCCACACTAAGGTTTTTTTTTAACAAATTCACTAATTTGTTCTTTCTTTTTCTAGGCTTAAGAGTAATATTTATAATTCTATAGTTTTTCAAGGCTAAACTAGAACCATTCCCATTTTCAACAAAGGATAACTTGTGTAAACAAGAAGACCTCTCTAGGTATGAAATATCCTAAAATCAGGGCTAGTGACTAAAATGAATGTTTGAAAACTTTGTGTTCTATTTTGAAAAATTGAAAAGTTTAGGGATTTAATTAGAGAATTTTGATGTTGTATTTAATAGTAAAGTTTGAAAGTAATAATGGTATTATGGTCTTTTCTAAGAGAAGATTTTTATTTTCTCTTTTTAAGGGACATAAACTCGTGGAAATGGGAAATGAATAAGGAAAAGTTTGGAGAGTGTGTTTCTTCTTCTTCTTCTCCTGTAGCTTCAGTGGTAAGGTGAGTTGGATTCAATTTGTTTGTTTCTTTAATTTTAAGGTTTATTTTGATTCTTAGAGTGATAAGAAAGCTTAAGGAAAGTTTTAAGTGGCTTAAAACTCAAAGATGAACAAGTTAGGAGAGATTAAGTAAAAGGAGTTATTAAGTGAACTATTGAAAAATGAGTAAATGGATTTTGATGTTGAAATTGACTTTTCATAAGTTGAAATAAGAGATTCAAAGTGTTAGAAATGAATTTGGAGCATGTTGATTTATTGGCTTGATTATTGAATTCAAGTATGTATGTGGGATATTGAATATTAGGTCGAGTTAAAGTGATCTAAGTTAATTAGAATAAGTGTAATTAAGCTTAAAGGACTTAAAGGAGGTTCTAGTACAAGATATAAGTAAGTTTGGGTGAATTTTTAAGATAAAAAAAATCTGGGCATGGGGTATCGGTACTGTTCATCCAGTACCGATACTTCCAAGAGAAAAGGGTCAAAATTTGAGAGAGGGTATCGATACCATATGAATGAGTATCGATACCATAAGGCAGAATTTATAAATTGTTCATGGGCTATCGATACCTGGGAAGGCAGTATCGATACTAAGGGTACCGATACCATAAGATCAGTATCAGTACCGTTTTTGAAATAAGGATTTTGAATGCAAAATGGGTATGGATACCCTATAGGAGGTACCCATACTACTCCAAATAGAAAATGAAATTACGTCTTTCTTTTAGTCTAAGATATTAAGGATCAAATCATGATGCTTAGAATTCTAATATTTGTAATAAATGTATCATTGTGTAGATATCAAACGAAAGCAAGTACCAGATGAGTCAACGAGATAATATCAATGAGGAAAGAGTTCTAAGTGCTTGAATTGAATAGTGAGGCCAGATGAGTGCATATTAGATAGTATATGATGTTTAATAGAAATAAGACTTGCGACAAGTTTATTTCCTATAGTGGAAAGCATGAATTAATTAATATGAGCATATGTTTGACATGATATATGCGTGTTATTGGTGATTGCAAATGTTATATGATATACGTGAGTACATGTTAGTGTAATTGTGAATGAGTATAAAATATATATGTGATGATATAAGAATTGGTAATAGATGTATGATATGAACATAAGAGATCATATGAATAAAATGATATGAGCTATATGAAAATAAGTAATGTGCTTACATGATCATAAGATATAAAACATGACATGAGATAAAGTATATGTGATAAGTTATGTGATATGTGAAAGTGAACCATATGTCAATATGAAGATGGTAAATAATATGAAATAGAATTCCCATGTTATGTGAAATGAGAGCTAGATGTATAGTTGGCATTCCAAGAGTCGAGGGTTACATAGGTCCTTCATGACTTATGATAGGTCATTCGGGACATAGATGAAGTCCTTCGGGACATAGATTTCACATGTCACTTAATGGATTCTTATATGAGCTATGGTGACAGCATAGGTGCACAACTTCAATGTACTCACATATCTTTAGTTCTCACATGTGTACATGGGCCAAAAAAGAGATAATATAAATAACTTTGGCATGATTGTTATATGTGGTTGAGTACTTGGATATAAGTATATAGGTTACATGTAGTGCATATGTTATATTATCTATGTGAAAATATGTTTGTATGATATATTTGAATATAAGAGAATATAATGAACTTATATGATATGGTATAAGGGATTATATGAGAAATGTTGTGAGCTTTATAAGTACATGTATAGGTAATGAGGTTGTTGATTATATGATTGTATGAATAGAATAATTATGATTGTATGTGAATTAGTATAATGGAATTATATAAGAATTGAGATAAAACAAATAATATATTAATTAGGAAACATTTACATAAATAAGTATAAGAATATATTATATAAGTTGTATAGGAAGGTTTACATGTTTAAATGAAACTATGATCTAAAACTTGTTAAATTCTTAGGTGATATGAAATATAGTACACTGATCTAAGAAATTTTATGAGAATGTCATAGTGATTAAATAATAATAAGTTATGAAAATATATGTTTATGTGACAAGCTATGTGAAAAATGAATTAATAGAATACAAGAAATTAGTATACAAGAGTATGCTATAAAATATTCAATGAGAATCTATGGGTAATATGATAAATA
Source organism: Hibiscus syriacus (assembly GCF_006381635.1). Lineage (NCBI taxonomy): Eukaryota > Viridiplantae > Streptophyta > Magnoliopsida > Malvales > Malvaceae > Hibiscus > Hibiscus syriacus. The sequence continues at coordinate 1,937,447 of NW_024062223.1, read as the reverse complement.
TGAACATATGAAAATAGTTGATAAGATGTGACTTTGTGATAGGAATTATATGATTAGAAATTATATAAATAAAATGACTTAAATGATGATAGGAGAATGTGATATATGATAAATGGTGTAAATATAAATGATTATAGGAACATGAAATAGTATACCATTATATATGATAGGATGACATATGTGTATATATGTATTTATTACATGGAAGTGTAGATGAGGTGGTATGATATGATAGTATGAAACATGCATTCATTGTTAGTAGTTAAAGTTTATATTGTATGTTTTATATGACTCACTAAGTCATAGACTTAGCGTGTGAATGTTTCACACGTAGATTTCAAGAAGGTTAAAAGTTAAGGAGCAAAGAGGAGCAAGACAGGTCATCATCTCTTTTTCTATGATCAGATCAGAAAAGAGTTTTGAATTATATATATTTGGTTTATTAAGAATAGTTGGCATGTAATCTAAAGATTTGAATTGTATAAACTCTGATACGTTTTGTAAAACCAATTAATTTTTAATTAAGGTAAAATATCCATTTTCTTGAATTGTAAATTTAAATTTTTAACCAATTTGTAAAGGAAAACGCTTTGAAAAGTCATTGTGACACATTGGACTCGGATCCGGGTTAGATACGGGTTGGGGGTGTTTCAAGGTAAGTGTTTACAAGGATTTAAGATCACAAAAAATGAATACAAAGATATTCAATAAGGCTTAATACATTATATATAAGAGAAAATGAAAAATAAGAATGATAGACTATTTTATCTTGATCTTTAAGCTTGGATCCGTGTAGTGACATTCTTCAATTGTCATTGGGTTGTTCTTATATGATGGAATGAGCTTGTGGATGTTTCTAACCTTTGGAGATGTTTTATAGCCATTGGAAGCCTTTAATCCCTTCAATTTCAACATTTTTGCATTGTGGTTTCGAAACCACTAGAGGGAGTTTCGAAACCCTCTTGAAAAATGTAATCATTGGAACATGGGGTTTTGAAACTAGGTAGGGGTTTTAAAACCAGTCATGGGGGATTCGAATCCAAGTACATGGAGGTTTCGAAACCAGGCAAGGAGTTTTAAAACCAAGATAATTTTTTTTAACTTTGAGCATTCTACCTCAGAGGTTTCGAAACCTTAAAGGGAATTTCAAAACCTTACACCAAGAATTGAATATTTTGACTTATTTTGAGTTTCTAAACATACTAAGGTGTAGATCAAGTCAAAAACACTTGGAAAACATTTTTAAAGCTTTGTATACTTTGAATTATTTTTGAATCACTTGAACAAATTCAATTAAGTCTAAAAACATTTTGCCCTTATTTGTTATATCAAAATATAGGTTCAACATTTACCGAAGTGTGTACATGAATTAAGTTAAGAACATTTCATCTAACAAAGTCATGGAACATCAAGAAAAAGTTCAACAATTTTGTTAATCATGCCATCCTCCATCATGTATATCCAAATTCAAAAATAAAGTGTTCTCAAACAAGCATGGCATTTCAAATCATTCAATAAAAGTAGAGAATGTCAACGAAAATCATCACAAGTTCAATCAAGGCATACCATAAGAAAAGAATAAAGATAAGCAAGGGAAAATTTAACCTAACACTCTACCCCCTCACTTAAGTTAAATTGTCCCAATACATAAAATTAAAGTGTAAGAGAATGAATAAAGATACTCTCTGTGTTTAATGGAGAACTCACCCAGAAGAGAACCCGTCAAAGTGCAGACTGATGTAAAAATTCCCACAAAGATGAAGGGTAATAAAAGTAAACGTGTTATGTCACTCCCCAAAGATTGGGGTTAAAAGTTTCTATTAGTTCCTGGTGGGACTAAGTTGAATTTTGAGGGAAGCTTGAAAATTAGAAAATAAAATTTCTAATCAGACCAATGGCTTATAAGGAATTTATCCATCTCTTCTAGCAAAAGAAAAAATGGAATATGTGTGGCTGAGAGGTGTTGAACCTTTGATCTCTTGCGTGGCCGACCTGCCCCTATCAACCGGGCTAAGCTACTATTGTTGATAAGAAATAATAAAATTTTCTTTTATATTTTATATATCGGGTTTTAACCCATTTTTTTGAACCACCGTGTCGTAAACCAGACCCAAACCCAAACCCATTTCTTTTTCCCCAATAAACAACCTTATCGCTGCCCCTCCGGCCAGTCACCTCCAGTCGGTGGTTGAGTGCACCGCTGTTGTCATCAGCCTCAACAACGACCGACGATCCAACCTCGATCCTTATATCACTCGTATCGACCGTCATTTATCGTTTAGGAGAAGGAGAAACCCGCTGGCTCGCCCTCCTCATTTCGACGCCACCGTTCGTCGATGGGAGTCATCACCTAGCCCAACATAAGCGCCATAAAGCTCCGAACCCACCCCAACCGGTCACTCACCGAAATACCCAACCGTTTACCGTCAAGGAGCATTGAGAAGTTTACCGGGAAAACTCAAGTCTTTCCTCTGTTAATCATGTTTTTCAAATGCCACGATCGTCCATTCGACTCACCGCCGCTGCCACTGAACTCCCCAGGAGATTCTAACATAAACCCAACCGAGATTGTCGCCTAACGTTGCACTGTTGTCGTCTGCCATTAGGTTTAAGTTTTGAGCATTTTCCAATTGAATTTTCATGGATTTGGTTGATTAATGCCTTGTAGCAGGTTTGTGGTGTTGAAATGATGCTTTGGGGATAGTCGGTTATCGCCCCCGATCTCATCGTCAACCGCACGCGCTGCCACGCGCCTTCAGTGTGTGTGGGCTTCGTTTCAACTATGTCAACCAAGTATCCTGAAAGATGAGTCAACTCGGACCAAGTTAACCGAGTCAACTCGTTGACCCGTTGACTTTGACCAAAAAATTAACTTTTTCAAAAAAGTTATATTTTATTTTTTTTCGGCGTATTGAGTTCGAATCCAAAGTCAGTTTTGCCAAATTCGAACTCAGTAAATCATTTTTTAGTGTTTTATGTTCATATTCAAATGTTTTTCGATTAATGTTTCTGATGTAAATTTGTTTTCTATGCATATGAGGCTTTATGGGTCGTGGACATAAAGCTTGAGGGCGATCAAATAGAGTTTAAATGGTCGATCGATGTGACTTGTAAATTGAGGTAATACTTTTCTACCCATTGCATGCTGTATGGTAAAAGTTAGGTATTGGTTAATGCATAAATAAATATCATTGGGCTGGGAATAAATATTAATTATACTAAACCTATACTAATCCTAGTAAAATGTCGAAAATGCCCTTTGGATACAAATATGACACGATTTACCTTTGACAGTGGAAACAACTTGGAATCAGTGAATCTTTGGATAAACCCGGAAAATACTTTAAACCTAAGCATTGAATTGCCTCTAAAGGTATTCGAACATGGCCCAAGCTTGCCGGTCTCTCTGGATATGATTACAATATATAAATAAATAATATCATTGGGATACATGTTCATCTCCTTAAGATTCGTTCTAATGGTGGTATGATGGTGGCTAGTTCAACTAGTGTAATCAATATTGAGAAGTGAATATTTTGAAGGATGTTAGTCCGAATGATTAGTGAGTATTGCAGTGTTGAGATCTGTTCAACCTTATTTGATCCAGAATCATGACAATTTAATATAAATCTTGAATACGAAAAATTATCGTTAAATTATTAAGTATTCTTTCAAAATCAAAATGATAAAAATAACCCTATTGAGTAAAATTAAAAAAATACCCTTTCATAAACAAATTTGATGATTTAATTGTAACTTAACGTATTAAATTTAAATATTTATAATTTAATAAAAATATATATTTAAATACTTTATTATTAATATAGTTTAAACTTGTATGAAACTTTATTTTTGGGTTTTAATAGTTTAATTTTAAATAAATAAATAAATAAATAATCTGATATTTATATAGATTATTTTTTTTCAATTTTAAAATCATAAAGAATATTTTTCATATTTTACAATGATGTATATGGTTTTTAAAGAAAAATCAAATTATGAATTCTTAACCATAAGAAGGGTAGGCACTGTGCTAGTTAGCCTAAGGGTACAAGTAAATGGCAAATGGGTCCTAGAGTATGACAGGCACGTAGTAAATTCAAAAGTAGGAATGGTGGAAAACTGGTCCCCATTGCCAAGACATAGTCGCTGGAAAGACCGATGAATGAAAGACTTTTAAGTTTCCTTTCAGTTTTGCTTGCAGTTTCAAAATGTGGGTTAAACTTAAAGCTCTTTCTTCAATTCTCTCCAATCTGGTTATCGCATCGGCCTTGTTGCCGCTGCCCCAAGATGCTATGACAGTGGTAATTTTACCACAAACAGCACGTATGGCAATAACCGGGACCTTCTTCTCGCTTCACTCCCATCTAATGCCTCTGCAAACGGTGGATTCTTCAATACCACTATTGGCCAGGGCTCCTACAAAGTTTACGCTCTTGCTATGTGCAACGGAGACTCTGCTCCAGAGAAATGTTTTAGCCTTGTCAATGACACAATCCACGAGCTCATGGCCAATTGTCCCAACCAGAAAGAGGCCTATTCACGGACAGGGGATTTCTGTATTGTGCATTATGCAGATCGTTCATTTTTCGGAACCCCGGAGCTAGAACCCGCTGTGGCATTCTATAATACCGGCAACCTCACATTGAACTTAATGGAATTCAATGCTGTTTGGGAGAGTTTGATAAACAGTGTGGTGAGGAAGGCTTCCAAAGGCTCTTCTAGTCTCATGTACGCAACTGGGGAAGCAGACGTTACGGTGTTCTGGAAGATATATTCACTAATGCAGTGCAGTCCAGATTTATCGGAGCAGGATTGTGACTACTGCCTAAGGCAATCTGCAAATTCCTATGTAAGTTGTTGCCATGGGAAGCAAGGAGGTGGTGTTCAGAGGCCTAACTGTTTATTCCGGTGGGATTTGTATCCCTTCTATACAGCCAATGCTTCTACAACGGCATCTTTGTCTCCTCCACCCTCACCTTCTAGTCCTCCACCCCAAGCTGCTAGTCCTCCGCCACAGTCAGTGGACTACGAAATAAGAAAAGGTAAGTACCGGTCTGCAAGATGCATGCTGAACATTAGTCATTATAATGTTGTCTAAAGGTACTTACAATGTTCTTGCTTGTACAGAAGGGGGAGACATTTTGATGCAGGGGATCCGAGACAGATGATGATGAACTGTCAGATTGCATCTTGATAGTGCTGAGATACCATGAATTGGCAGATCAGCGCAAATGCGAGAATTGATTGTAACATGTTCCTCATTGGGGTCGTTTTGAGTATGTTTCAGTCTTTTGGTCATAACTTTGGCTACAGGTGTCAGAATCGCGCATAAGACTCCAATCCGGAAAACTCTTTTCGACGCACACGCTCTCCACAGTGAGATACGCTCACTGTGGCCTTTTTTCAACCTCAAATTCTGCCGTTTTCCCCTCCGAATCACTAGAATTAGATATTTTTTTACTATTTATGATAATATTTCGATTGTTAATTAGAAAGTCAATTTAAATCCGATTTAGACCAGATTTTTTGGAGATTGCTTATTTTATTTCGAATTTCAATTTAGAGTGATTTTCGGGATTTTGCTATTTTTGGCAAAATTCGAATAAAGACGATTTTTGGCTATAACAGTTCGGCTTGTGGACTGATTTTGCCATTGTTTGATTTGATAATATTTTATTAAACCCTAGTGACTTTTTTTTTCTGGATTTTTTTGGGCGAATTTTCTCTTGTGAATCATCTGTTGGAGCGCTTGCAGGATAATCACTATTCTGTCTGGCGTCACATTTCATCCCAAACATTAGTCATTATAGTTGTTCCGAGGCTCACCTTCATCGTAGTGCTTGTCATACTTGGAATTGTTGTTCTTCCCATGAGGATCAAGAAAAAGAAACAGAATGATCAAAGTAAGTTAGCCTTTGATTTTATTTTTGTTTTACTGTTGTAGTCTTATAACAAAAGATAATTTACTAATAATCAATCCTTTGCAATGTTATGTAACTTAAATGATTCTTTGTTAACCTGTAGATAACAAGATGCACGTTGAATCGCTGCAAATCGACTTTCATGCAGTGAGAGCTGCAACAGAAAACTTCTCCGATGCAAACATGCTTGGACGAGGTGGATTCGGTCCTGTTTATAAGGTAATTTAAGACTTGCTGTATGAAAATTTCCATCATCTCGTCGTCAACCGCACGCGCTGCCACGCGCCTTCAGTGTGTGTGGGCTTCGTTTCAACTATGCAACCAAGTATCTTGAAAGATGAGTCAACTCGGACCAAGTTAACCGAGTCAACTCGTTGACCCTTTGACCAAAAAGTCAACGTTTTCAAAAAAGTTATATTTTTTTTTTCGCCGTCTTGAATTCGAATCCAAAGTCAGTTTTGCCAAATTCGAACTCAGTAAATAGTTTTTCTGTGTTTTATGTTCATATTCAAATGTTTTTTTGATTAATGTTTTTGATGTAAATTTGTTTTCTATGCATATGAGGCTTTATGGGTCGTGGACATAAAGCTTGAGGGCGATCAAATAGAGTTTAAATGGTCGATCGATGTGACTTGTAAATTGAGGTAATATTTTTCTACCCATTGCATGCTGTATGGTAAAAGTTAGGTATTGGTTAATGCATAAATAAATATCATTGGGCTGGGAATAAATATTAATTATACTAAACCTATACTAATCCCAATAAAATGTCGAAAATGCCCTTTGGATACAAATATGACACGATTTACCTCTGATAGTGGAAACAACTTGGAATCAGTGAATCTTTGGATAAACCCGGAAAATACTTTAAACCTAAGCATTGAATTGCCTCTAAAGGTCTTCGAACATGGCCCAAGCTTGTCGGTCTCTCTGGATATGATTACAATATATAAATAAATAATATCATTGGGATACATGTTCATCTCCTCAAGATTCGTTCTAATGGTGGTATGATGGTGGCTAGTTCAACTAGTGTAATCAATATTGAGAAGTGAATATTTTGAAGGATGTTAGTCCGAATGATTAGTGAGTATTGCAGTGTTGAGATCTGTTCAACCTTATTTGATCCAGAATCATGACAATTTAATATAAATCTTGAATACGACAAATTATCGTTAAATTATTAAGTATTCTTTCAAAATCAAAATGATAAAAATAACCCTATTGAGTAAAATTATAAAAATACCCTTTCATAAACAAATTTGATGATTTAATTGTAACTTAACGTATTAAATTTAAATATTTACAATTTAATAAAAATATATATTTAAATACTTTATTATTAATATAGTTTAAACTTGTATGAAACTTTATTTTTGGGTTTTAATAGTTTAATTTTAAATAAATAAATAAATAAATAATCTGATATTTATATAGATTATTTTTTTTTCAATTTTAAAATCATAAAGAATATTTTTCATATTTTACAATGATGTATATGGTTTTTAAAGAAAAATCAAATTATGAATTCTTAACCATAAGAAGGGTAGGCACTGTGCTAGTTAGCCTAAGGGTACAAGTAAATGGCAAATGGGTCCTAGAGTATGACAGGCACGTAGTAAATTCAAAAGTAGGAATGGTGGAAAACTGGTCCCCATTGCCAAGACATAGTCGCTGGAAAGACCGATGAATGAAAGACTTTTAAGTTTCCTTTCAGTTTTGCTTGCAGTTTCAAAATGTGGGTTAAACTTAAAGCTGTTTCTTCAATTCTCTCCTATCTGGTTATCGGCATCGGCCTTGTTGCCGCCGCCCCAAGATGCTATGACACTGGTAATTTTACCACAAACAGCACGTATGGCAATAACCGGGACCTTCTTCTCGCTTCACTCCCATCTAATGCCTCTGCAAACGGTGGATTCTTCAATACCACTATTGGCCAGGGACTATTATGTCGTTTTCCCTTCCGAATCACTAGAATTAGATATTTTTTACTATTTATGATAATATTTCGATTGTCAATTAGGAAGTCAATTTAAATCCGATTTAGACCGGATTTTTTGGAAATTGCTTATTTTATTTCGAATTTCAATTTAGAGTGATTTTCGGGATTTTGCTATTTTTGGCAAAATTCGAATAAAGACGATTTTTCGCTATAACAGTCCGGCTTGTGGACTGATTTTGCCATTGTTTGATTTGATAATATTTTATTAAACCCTAGAGACTTTTTTTCTCTGGATTTTTTTGGGCGAATTTTCTCTTGTGAATCATCTGTTGGAGCGCTTGCAGGATAATCACTATTCTGTCTAACGTCATATTTCATCCCAAACATTAGTCATTATAGTTGTTCCGAGCCTCACCTTCATCGTAGTGCTTGTCATACTTGGAATTGTTGTTCTTCCCATGAGGATCAAGAAAAAGAAACAGAATGATCAAAGTAAGTTAGCCTTTGATTTTATTTTTGTTTTACTGTTGTAGTCTTATAACAAAAGATAATTCACTAATAATCAATCCTTTGCAATGTTATGTAACTTAAATGATTCTTTGTTAACCTGCAGATAACAAGATGCACGTTGAATCGTTGCAAATCGACTTTCATGCAGTGAGAGCTGCAACAGAAAACTTCTCCGATGCAAACATGCTTGGACGAGGTGGATTCGGTCCTGTTTATAAGGTCATTTAAGACTTGCTATATGAAAATTTCCATCATCTCAAAGCAAAAAGACGGAATGAATATGTGACAGCGAATACTAGGAAATAATAGTTGTTATTTTCCCTCACTGCTCCTTGCTCTGAATTCTATCAGGGTAAGCTTGAAGATGGACGAGAGGTAGCTATAAATTCAACACAGGAATCTGGTTAAGCTTCTTGGTTTTAGCTTCGAACAAAAAGAAAGGGTTCTAATCTATGAATTTCTTCCCAATTCAAGCCTTGACAACTTTATATTCGGTACCGTTTCAATCCTTCTAAACTACACCTATTGAATATGCATTGTAGTCCTATAATTTTACGAGTTTTGCAGATCCAGCGAAGCGATTACTACTAAACTGGGACAAGAGGTACAGAATTATAGAGGGAACTGCCAAGGGACTCGTTTATCTTCATGAAGATTCTCAATACCGGATCATCCATCGGGACTTGAAAGCAGCCAACATATTGTTGGATGAAGAGATGAGTCCTAAGATCTCAGATTTCGGAATGGCGAAATTGTTTGTGGTTGATCAAACTCGAGCCGATACAAGCAAAATTGTAGGGACCTAGTAAGTATTAAGAATGATGAGATTTTATATCTAGTTTGTTACATTTATTCATTGAAATGTATTCGTATATGCAGTGGATACATGGCTCCAGAGTATGCATGGCATGGTCAATATTCAGTTAAATCTGATGTTTATGCCTTTGGAGTGTTGCTTTTAGAAATCATTAGTGGGCATAGAATCAACAGCTTCACCAACCAAATAGGAGAGACAATGCTTACCCATGTAAGATCTCCATACTCTGGTTACGGTAGATAATGGAATAGATGTTGCTAAAAAACAATGTAAGTTCATAACGTCGAACATATGCAGGCATGGAGAAACTGGAAAGAAGGGACTGCTTTGGAATTTGTTTATCCGATTCTGAGGGATGGATCGAGAAGCGAAATAATGAGATGCATCCATCTCGGGTTGCTTTGTGTTCAAGAAAACATTGCTTATAGACCAACCATGACCTCAGTGGTTCTCATGCTTATAGACCAACCAAGACTCTGTCAATGAGGCTTCTATTTCGGAACTAGATCCTCGATGAAGTTCGAATAAGTACTTGCATTGCATATCTTCTGTACTTTATGTTTTCTGTATGATTTGTTACGAAATTCAGTGATAAATACATGATGATTTGAGCACTGGAACCTCCTTGTTGACTGATTCAACCCCATTTCTGAAGCTACAGCTTTTATTCGTGTCTTTGTACCAAAAAAGAAATAGAAATTCGATCGTTATTGATGCTGAATCCTTGTTTCAATAGTGATGGTGATGGTGCAGCATATTGTGCGTGTTTTTTGGTGTTGAATTTGGTAAGCTGATATTTTGGGTTAATGTCGTGGCTGCCTTTTAGACTTTTCTAGGGTAAACTCAAATAACAGTCACTAAACTTTGGTCATTTTCATTTTGGTTATTGAAATTGAAAAACTTTCATTTGAGTTACTGCCATTAACAAAAAAGAAATTATTTCGATCACTGTGTTATTTAACCATTAATAAAAGCTGACGTGACACATTAAAATAATCCTAATGAACCGGACATTATTTGCTCTTTTCGCCGTCATATGGTAGTTTTTTCAATAAAAAATTATTATTTTTTTCTTTCTTTCTTTCAATTAATAACATTATAATCTCATCATATCTCAATCGAAATTAGAAAATAATATTTTTATCGGTTAATGTTTAATTTGTTGAGTAGTTTTTGGCTATTTTGTGGTACTTGGGAGCTGTTATACGCGTCTAGTTGCTACATTTATCAACTTTTCCAAAGTAATTCCATGTTTGTCGAGTAAAAAAAATCTATGAAGTAATTAAAATCAATTAATCTAAACATTTAAAATGTAAATAAAAACAATCTTAAATTTATAAACAAATAAGTTAAAATAATTTCCATTTAATAAAGTAGATTAAGAAAAGTCAAAATAAAATTTGAAACTTTTTTGGTCCCCATTTAATGCTAATTTACGAAATGGCTTAATTGCTTTTTTTCTTTTCAAAAAAGTTTAATTTAATATTGGGTAAAGTACATAAATAGTTTCAAACTTTTAGGACACTTGTATTTTGTTCACCTAACTTTTAAAACTTACAATACAATTATCAAACTTTTAGTTCGTTTTCAGTAATATCACTGATAATACCTCTCATTAGTTTTATCCGAGGTGACAGTTGCTTCCATTAACTCTCTTCTTTTCTCTTTCTTCTTCTTCTTCTTCTTCTTCTTCTTCTTCTTCTTCTTCTTCTTCTTTTCTCTTCCTCCTCGACAGCTAAATAACTAACTATTATCGAAAACTAAACGAATGCACATAAAATAGTGAGCAAAAGAACTGTAGTTCACAAATCCATCGTCTTCTCCATATCGTCTAGACTTGATTCGTCCAGCTTCTTCAATGGCTACATGGTACTCCTATAGCTCGAAGATGACTTCAACTCTTAAAATTCTTCTTCTTTCTTCGTCCCTAAGTTTGACACCAGTTTTAACCCGTCACTCGGTGATATCAATGGCAATCATGTAGGTGTTAATGTTAACTTGGTTGTTTTTTTGGCCTCGATTGATGTTTTGTTCAAGGGGTTGATCTCAAAAGTGGAAAAATAACAGCTTGGATTGAGAACGATGATTCAACCAAGTAAGTTCAAATATGGCTTAGTTATTCATGGATTAAGCCTACAAGTCCTTTTCCTGTTGCACGAATCAACCTGAGGAACCAATTTAAAGAATATTTGCATGGGGGCAGATGTATTAAGCCACTTAAGTGTCAAGTGTATCCCGATAATTTGAAAATGATTTAGTCTAATGCGTTAGAGAAAATGAAAAATTCTAAATTTTTAAGAAAAGAATACTAAATTTTTAGACATTTTTTTTAATTTCTGGATCCACCATGTTTGCATGTTGAATTCTCGACTTCGAATGGACTCGGTTCATCGATGCACAACATCGACCATTGACATTTCAAAATATTCACCACTTCCATTGAATTAGGCTATTGTTTCATGTGTTTTCCATAGGATTCATCAACCATTAATGATCCTCATAAAATCAGACTAAAGATTGGGAATATGTGGATTCTATTAGGGTCTTTAGTGGCTTTCGTCGTCGTAATAATATCAGTTTCGGTCATCTATTTCATCGTAATGAGGAAGAAGAGTGTTAGACGAATATGTTTTTTTTTAAATTTTTAATTCAATATTTATGGGGGTGATAGATTTATTATTCTAAAAATAAATAATAAATTAACGGTTAGGTTACAGTTAATAACTGCTATAACCATTCTAATTATTGAAAATTTTTATTTATAGGTAATAATCTTGTAATTCTATTATCAATATTTTTTTTAGATAATTCCATTTCATTACCCAAGAAAAACAAGAAACCTGCTACGTAAACAACAATTTAACTCCTGCTAGTACAAACATCAAAAGAAACAACCATTACAAGTGACCCCCAACCTTAAGAAATACCCCATTTTTTATTGAATAGTTTCTTTGATGTCCTTCAACACATCACCCACCAGTCTAGCTTTGCCCCCAAAAAACCTACTATTTCTCTCCTTCCAAATGCCATACAAATGACCAGCTCAAGCAAGCTTAAACACCCTCACAAGGAGAGATTTCCCTTTAAAACAGTGAACAGCCCATGCCAACTCCCTATCCCAATAGTTAACCCTACGAGTTACACCACACAAAGTAAGGATATCACCCCACAACTCCCTCGCAAAACCACAATCAAATAACTAGTGATCCCTAGTCTCAGCCTCAGCACCACAAAGCACACACTAATCACTGTTAATGCTTAATCCCATCCTCAAAAGTCTTACCCGAGTAGAAAGCCTATTACCTATATTTTATTGATAGGTTACAGTTCATATTTTAGGTTGCAATTTAATTATTTATTAAATACATTAAAAGATTCAAGGCGCAGTACAACATGTTACGTTACCATCGAAACCATATTTATTATAATATAAACAGTTAAAGCCTTATAACCCGTAACAGAGTTGCACTACACGTGTCCATACAAACCAAATTAAAACATATTATACTTACTAAAGATCAAGATGAAACAACTTACAGTTAATTTAGATAAATTTGGAATCGTACTTCAGGAGAATGTGAACTCTCCTCAGAGAAGAAGCTATAGCTGAAATGACGAAAAATGTCCCAACAAGATGGTCACTTGCAGAGATCAAGTCAGCCACACTGGGTTTTCATAGGAACAGGATTGTTGGTGAAGCTATAGGCTCATGTTACAATGTTAATTTCCAGTGCACTCTAGCAGATGGTAATGAAATTGCAGAGAAATGTTACGCTCTTGCTATGTGCAACGGAGACTACTCCAGAGAAATGTTTAGCCTTGTCAATGACACAATCCACGAGCTCATGGCCAATTGTCCCAACCAGAAAGAGGCCTATTCACGGACAGGGGATTTCTGTATTGTGCATTATGCAGATCGTTCATTTTCGGAACCCCGGAGCTAGAACCCGCTGTGGCATTCTATAATACCGGCAACCTCACATTGAACTTAATGGAATTCAATGCTGTTTGGGAGAGTTTGATAAACAGTGTGGTGAGGAAGGCTTCCAAAGGCTCTTCTAGTCTCATGTACGCAACTGGGGAAGCAGACGTTACGGTGTTCTGGAAGATATATTCACTAATGCAGTGCAGTCCAGATTTATCGGAGCAGGATTGTGACTACTGCCTAATGCAATCTGCAAATTCCTATGTAAGTTGTTGCCATGGGAAGCAAGGAGGTGGTGTTCAGAGGCCTAACTGTTTATTCCGGTGGGATTTGTATCCCTTCTATACAGCCAATGCTTCTACAACGGCATCTTTGTCTCCTCCACCCTCACCTTCTAGTCCTCCACCCCAAGCTGCTAGTCCTCCGCCACAGTCAGTGGACTCCGAAATAAGAAAAGGTAAGTACCGGTCTGCAAGATGCATGCTGAACATTAGTCATTATAATGTTGTCTAAAGGTACTTACAATGTTCTTGCTTGTACAGAAGGGGGAGACATTTTGATGCAGGGGATCCGAGACAGATGATGCTGAGCTGTCAGATTGCACCTTGATAGTGCTGAGATACCATGAATTGGCAAATCAGCGCAAATGCGAGAATTGATTGTGACATGTTCTTCATTGGGGTCGTTTTGAGTATGTTTCAGTCTTTTGGCGATAACTTTGGCTACAGGTGTCAGAATCGCGCATAAGACCCCAATCCGGAAAACTCTTTTCGACGCACACGCTCTCCACAGTGAGATACGCTCACTGTGGCCTTTTTCAACCTCAAATTCTGCCGTTTTCCCCTCCGAATCACTAGAATTAGATATTTTTTTACTATTTATGATAATATTTCGATTGTCAATTAGGAAGTCAATTTAAATCCGATTTAGACCGGATTTTTTGGAGATTGCTTATTTTATTTCGAATTTCAATTTAGAGTGATTTTCGGGATTTTGCTATTTTTAGCAAAATTCGAATAAAGACGATTTTTGGCTATAACAGTCCGGCTTGTGGACTGATTTTGCCATTGTTTGATTTGATAATATTTTATTAAACCCTAGAGACTTTTTTTCTCTGGATTTTTTTGGGCGAATTTTCTCTTGTGAATCATCTGTTGGAGCGCTTGCAGGATAATCACTATTCTGTCTGGCGTCACATTTCATCCCAAACATTAGTCATTATAGTTGTTCCGAGCCTCACCTTCATCGTAGTGCTTGTCATACTTGGAATTGTTGTTCTTCCCATGAGGATCAAGAAAAAGAAACAGAATGATCAAAGTAAGTTAGCCTTTGATTTTATTTTTGTTTTACTGTTGTAGTCTTATAACAAAAGATAATTTACTAATAATCAATCCTTTGCAATGTTATGTAACTTAAATGATTCTTTGTTAACCTGTAGATAACAAGATGCACGTTGAATCGCTGCAAATCGACTTTCATGCAGTGAGAGCTGCAACAGAAAACTTCTCCGATGCAAACATGCTTGGACGAGGTGGATTCGGTCCTGTTTATAAGGTAATTGAAGACTTGCTATATGAAAATTTCCATCATCTCAAAGCAAAAAGACGGAATGAATATGTGACAGCGAATACTAGGAAATAATAGTTGTTATTTTCCCTCACTGCTCCTTGCTCTGAATTCTATCAGGGTAAGCTTGAAGATGGACGAGAGGTAGCTATAAAGAGGCTGTCAGTAAATTCGGGCCAAGGAACACGAGAATTCAAGAACGAAGTCATGCTATTGGCGAAGCTTCAACACAGGAATCTGGTTAAGCTTCTTGGTTTTAGCTTCGAACAAAAAGAAAGGGTTCTAATCTATGAATTTCTTCCCAATTCAAGCCTTGACAACTTTATATTCGGTACCGTTTCAATCCTTCTAAACTACACCTATTGAATATGCATTGTAGTCCTATAATTTTACGAGTTTTGCAGATCCAGTGAAGCGATTACTACTAAACTGGGACAAGAGGTACAGAATTATAGAGGGAACTGCCAAGGGACTCGTTTATCTTCATGAAGATTCTCAATACCGGATCATCCATCGGGACTTGAAAGCAGCCAACATATTGTTGGATGAAGAGATGAGTCCTAAGATCTCAGATTTCGGAATGGCGAAATTGTTTGTGGTTGATCAAACTCGAGCCGATACAAGCAAAATTGTAGGGACCTAGTAAGTATTAAGAATGATGAGATTTATATCTAGTTTGTTACATTATTCATTGAAATGTATTCGTATATGCAGTGGATACATGGCTCCAGAGTATGCATGGCATGGTCAATATTCAGTTAAATCTGATGTTTATGCCTTTGGAGTGTTGCTTTTAGAAATCATTAGTGGGCATAGAATCAACAGCTTCACCAACCAAATACGAGAGACACTGCTTACCCATGTAAGATCTCCATACTCTGGTTACGGTAGATAATGGAATAGATGTTGCTAAAAAACAATGTAAGTTCATAACGTCGAACATATGCAGGCATGGAGAAACTGGAAAGAAGGGACTGCTTTGGAATTTGTTTATCCGATTCTGAGGGATGGATCGAGAAGCGAAATAATGAGATGCATCCATCTCGGGTTGCTTTGTGTTCAAGAAAACATTGCTTATAGACCAACCATGACCTCAGTGGTTCTCATGCTTAGTAGCTATTCCATGTCTCTTCCGGTTCCATCGAGACCTGCATATTGCATATCCAAGACTCTGTCAATGAGGCTTCTATTTCGGAACTAGATCCTCGATGAAGTTCGAATAAGTACTTGCATTGCATATCTTCTGTACTTTATGTTTTCTGTATGATTTATTACGAAATTCAGTGATAAATACATGATGATTTGAGCACTGGAACCTCCTTGTTGACTGATTCAACCCCATTTCTGAAGCTACAGCTTTTATTCGTGTCTTTGTACCAAAAAAGAAATAGAAATTCTATCGTTATTGATGCTGAATCCTTGTTTCAATAGTGATGGTGATGGTGCAGCATATTGTGCGTGTTTTTGGTGTTGAATTTGGTAAGCTGATATTTGGGTTAATGTCGTGGCTGCCTTTTAGACTTTTCTAGGGTAAACTCAAATAACAGTCACTAAACTTTGGTCATTTTCATTTTGGTTATTGAAATTGAAAAACTTTCATTTGAGTTACTGCCATTAACAAAAAAGAAATTATTTCGATCACTGTGTTATTTAACCATTAATAAAAGCTGACGTGACACATTAAAATAATCCTAATGAACCGGACATTATTTGCTCTTTTCGCCGTCATATGGTAGTTTTTTCAATAAAAAATTATTATTTTTTTCTTTCTTTCTTTCAATTAATAACATTATAATCTCATCATATCTCAATCGAAATTAGAAAATAATATTTTTATCGGTTAATGTTTAATTTGTTGAGTAGTTTGTGGCTATTTTGTGGTACTTGGGAGCTGTTATACGCGTCTAGTTGCTACGTTTATCAACTTTTCCAAAGTAATTCCATGTTTGTCGAGAAAAAAAATCTATGAAGTAATTAAAATCAATTAATCTAAACATTTAAAATGTAAATAAAAACAATCTTAAATTTATAAACAAATAAGTTAAAATAATTTCCATTTAATAAAGTAGATTAAGAAAAGTCAAAATAAAATTTGAAACTTTTTTGGTCCCCATTTAATGCTAATTTACGAAATGGCTTAATTGCTTTTTTCTTTTCAAAAAAGTTTAATTTAATATTGGGTAAAGTACATAAATAGTTTCAAACTTTTAGGACACTTGTATTTTGTTCACCTAACTTTTAAAACTTGCAATACAATCATCAAACTTTTAGTTCATTTTCAGTAATATCACTGATAATACCTCTCATTAGTTTTATCCGAGGTGACAGTTGCTTCCATTAACTCTCTTCTTTTCTCTCTTCTTCTTCTTCTTCTTCTTCTTCTTCTTCTTCTTCTTCTTCTTCTTCTTCTTCTTTTCTCTTCCTCCTCGACAGCTAAATAACTAACTATTACCGAAAACTAAACGAATGCACATAAAATAGTGAGCAAAAGAACTGTAGTTCACAAATCCATCGTCTTCTCCATATCGTCTAGACTTGATTCGTCCAGCTTCTTCAATGGCTACATGGTACTCCTATAGCTCGAAGATGACTTCAACTCTTACAATTCTTCTTCTTTCTTCGTCCCTAAGTTTGACACCAGTTTTAACCCGTCACTCGGTGATATCAATGGCAATCATGCCGGTGTTAATGTTAACTTGGTTGTTTTTTTGGCCTCGATTGATGTTTTGTTCAAGGGGTTGATCTCAAAAGTGGAAAAATAATAGCTTGGATTGAGAACGGTGATTCAACCAAGTAAGTTCAAATATGGCTTAGTTATTCATGGATTAAGCCTACAAGTCCTTTTCCTGTTGCACGAATCAACCTGAGGAACCAATTTAAAGAATATTTGCATGGGGCCAGATGCATTAAGCCACTTAAGGGTCAAGTGTATCCCGATAATTTGAAAATGATTTAGCCTAATGCGTTAAAGAAAATGAAAAATTCTAAATTTTTAAGAAAAGAATACTAAATTTTTAGACATTTTTTTTTAATTTCTGGATCCACCATGTTTGCATGTTGAATTCTCGACTTCGAATGGACTTGATTCATCGATGCACAACATTGACCATTGACATTTCAAAATATTCACCACTTCCATTGAATTAGGCTATTGTTTCATGTGTTTTCCATAGGATTCATCAACCATTAATGATCCTCATAAAATCAGACTAAAGATTGGGAATATGTGGATTCTATTAGGGTCTTTAGTGGCTTTTGTCGTCGTAATAATGTCAGTTTCGGTCATCTGTTTCATCGTAATGAGGAAGAAGAGTGTTAGACGAATATGTTTTTTTAAAATTTTTAATTCAATATTTATGGGGGTGATAGATTTATTATTCTAAAAATAAATAATAAATTAACGGTTAGGTTACAGTTAATAACTGCTATAACCATTCTAATTATTGAAATTTTTTATTTATAGGTAATATCTTGTAATTCTATTATCAATATTTTTTTTAGATAATTCCATTTCATTACCCAAGAAAAACAAGAAACCTGCTACGTAAACAACAATTTAACTCCTGCTAGTACAAACATCAAAAGAAACAACCATTACAAGTGACCCCCAACCTTAAGAAATACCCCATTTTTTATTGAATAGTTTCTTTGATGTCCTTCAACACATCACCCACCAGTCTAGCTTTGCCCCCAAAAAACCTACTATTTCTCTCCTTCCAAATGCCATACAAATGACCAGCTCAAGCAAGCTTAAACACCCTCACAAGGAGAGATTTCCCTTTAAAACAGTGAACAGCCCATGCCAACTCCCTATCCCAATAGTTAACCCTACGAGTTACACCACACAAAGTAAGGATATCACCCCACAACTCCCTCGCAAAACCACAATCAAATAACTAGTGATCCCTAGTCTCAGCCTCAGCACCACAAAGCACACACTAATCACTGTTAATGCTTAATCCCATCCTCAAAAGTCTTACCCGAGTAGAAAGCCTATTACCTATATTTTATTGATAGGTTACAGTTCATATTTTAGGTTGCAATTTAATTATTTATTAAATACATTAAAAGATTCAAGGCGCAGTACAACATGTTACGTTACCATCGAAACCATATTTATTATAATATAAACAGTTAAAGCCTTATAACCCGTAACAGAGTTGCACTACACGTGTCCATACAAACCAAATTAAAACATATTATACTTACTAAAGATCAAGATGAAACAACTTACAGTTAATTTAGATAAATTTGGAATCGTACTTCAGGAGAATGTGAACTCTCCTCAGAGAAGAAGCTATAGCTGAAATGACGAAAAATGTCCCAACAAGATGGTCACTTGCAGAGATCAAGTCAGCCACACTGGGTTTTCATAGGAACAGGATTGTTGGTGAAGCTATAGGCTCATGTTACAATGTTAATTTCCAGTGCACTCTAGCAGATGGTAATGAAATTGCAGTTAAAAGGCTGTCGAAAACTTCGAGTCAAGGGCTGCTTGAGTTCAAGAATGAAGTTATGTTAATTGCCAGATTACAACATAGAAATCTTGTGCGGCTCTTGGGATGTTGCTTACAGGAAAACGAAGAGTTGCTTATATATGAATTCACGCCCAACAAGCCTTGACGTGTTTCTATTCAGTTTGATTCTTCAACCTTTCGATACCAACATTATCTCATTCATAAACATAACAAATTTCAATGTTTGCTTAGTCCATTTTTTTCTCTTTTTCGAGATTTATCATATTCGAGTTTAGCTGCACAACTGACTTGGCAGAAACGATTCAACATCATTAGAGGAACTGCCAGAGGTATCATGTATCTGCACGAAGATTCTCGCCTTGGAATCATCCATAGGAACTGCCCGAGTATGCTATGGAAGGGCAGTTTTCTGTCAGGTCTGATGTTTTCAGTTTCGGAGTTCTTTTGCTGGAGATTATAACTGGTAAAAGGAATAACGGGTTTCATTTATTGGAACGTGGTGAAAGCCTCTTGATTTTTGTATGTTCTCTCATCCGATCTTCAATGAATAGATTAATCTGATATTATATACAAGAGGCTAATTCTAAGTGATGATTGTAGGCATGGAAACTATGGTCGAAAGGTGAAGCAATGGAGCTAATAGAAGAGCATCTTCTCAAGTCGAGTGTGCCGACTGAGGTGCTTAAATGCATTCAAATCGGCCTATTGTGCGTGCAAGCTGATCCGGTAGACGGACCAACCGTGGTTGCCATGTTGGGAAAGGACACCATAACGCTGCCTCTACCAGCAGAGCCTGCATTTTGTGTTAGACGTATTGTTGCAGAACAAATTCAACCCAATGCAAGTGATAGAATCTGTTCTGTTAATGAGGTTACGATTTCAAATATGTCACCTCGGTGATCGATTATTTCAAGTATATGATTGTTCCTGAAAAATTGTTGAGTTTTTCATTTTGGCTGAATGGACCTTACTGAAATGTACATCAACGTTTGAACAAAACAGTGGCATATATGTTAATTAATGGCAAATAGTATATAAAATGGGTAAATTACACAGTGAATCACTAAATTATTATTTTTTTCTACAAGTTTGATCACTAACATTATATTTTTTTATTGTGGCCACGGATAAACAAATAACGGAGATCATTATGTGATATGATATAATAATAATATCAGTCCCTAAAATTTATATATTTTTATCAATTCTATCATGTTTTGAGAAAAAAACAGTAAATGAACTTGAATATATAAATAATCCATCAATTTGATCCTCATTTTAATTATAAATAATCATCTTCATTATTTGTTTAACGAACAGCGAACAAAGTAAAAAAAACTTAACATTATTGATCAAATTTGCAGAAAAATGTAGTTTGATGATCAAAACAGAAAATAAATAATAGTTCAATGACCATTTGAACATAGTTTACCCTAAAGGCGTGGTCAAATATTGAACAGACCAAACAAACTTCGAAGAAAGCGGGAACGATGGAAAAAGCATTCCAATGTTGAAGACACAACAGCAAAACCGTGTTTGGTCGGTTAAGCAGACTTTATGTTGGACAAATCATAAAGACAAGTTCCTTGGCGTGTCTCTTTAACTGTCCACTTCATCCTCTTAAAGAAAGAAACATGGAAATTGATTATCTTGAGTGATCATAAAATAGTATTTATTTAGAATATTTTTTTTAGTTATGGATAATATATGTATATCATGTAGATGTAATTATTCGAATTAAATATATTAAAAAAATAATACTTCTTTTCATCATTGAAACCGTTGTTCATTCTATCATTAAATTTGTTTCAATGCAAATGATCATTATTAATTTATTACTTGTATGGTTTGCATAATTAAGGTAGGGCTGGAGTCCTAAAACAATAAGCTCTATTAATCAGCTCAATACATTGAGTACGGAAAATCGGTTGAAATGTTTGCGTAAGAAAAGTCACTGAGAGGGACGAATGTAAGATTTTATTTACTAGTGAATTTATAAATTATTAATGGTAGAAATTATAAAATTTTAGAGATTACAGAAATAAATTATCAATAAAAAATAAAAAATAAAAAAATACTTAAATTATTTGAAAATTTACAATTTTTAAGAGACCATCGCGGCAACTTTATGAAATCATCATTAAATAAATTAAACTTTTAAAAATATTACTAGATAAAATACATCAAAGGTCATTAAACTTTGTCCAAATGATTATTTTTGTTTACCAGACTTTCAAAAGTTATAAAATAATCATTAAGTTTATTGAATTATTACAAAATGATCACTGCAATGTTATAACATTTATAAAAAGTTTGATATATTCAATTTTCATTTTTAATAATTTGATAAAATTTAATGATCATTTTATAACAATTTGATAAAATATAATAACCATTTTAACTATTAGATAAATTTAATAATTATTTTGTAAGTTTTGAAAGTTTAATGGCCTAAATAATCATTTCAATAGTATAGTGACCTTTAGTGTACTTTACACTAATTTTTTTTGTTTACTGGATAAATTTTTTAAAAGAATAATCTAAAAATTTAGAATTTGATTATTTTTTTATATAACTCCTAGTTTTATTAAAAAAGAAGAAATATTCATAATTATAAAGAATGTTTACAATCATAAACGTAAACTAAACACATAATTAAGATATTTTCTTATCACCATTAATACAAAAATTAGTCATTAAGATCACACAATATCATAGAAGGAAAAGGTTAAAAATCTAACTAAAAAACTCGAACAAAAGATAAATATGAACATATCTGACTGCATCGATAAATGAACCACAAAATGAATCAAATTACTAAAAGACAACTGACAAACCATAAATCAAAGTCGAGTGACGTGAAAAAACTATCAACGAACGCAAATAACGTATCCAAATCCAATCCGATGGTCCAAAACAAGAAAGATCATCATGACAACAAATAAACATCATCTTGATTAGTCATGACGATGTTAAATCCAACCATAAAAAATAAATTAAAACAAAAATCAATTAACCAAAAATATGCCATAAAGACAAAAAAAAAAGTGTCAAACAAATTTGATAACTTAATTGTAACTTAACATATTAAATTTTATTCATTATAATTTAATAAAATTATATATTTAAATACGTTATTATTAATATAGTTTAAAATTGTATGGAATTTATTTTTAGATTTTAATAGTTTAATTTTAAATAATAAAAAATCTGATACTTATGTAGATTAATTTTTTTCAATTTTAAAATTAGAAAGAATATTTTTCATATTCTACAATGATGTATGGTTTACAAGAAAAATCAAATTATGAATTCCTAACCATAAGAAGGGTAGGAACTGTACTAGTTAGCCCAAGAGTACAAGTGAATGGCAAATGGGTTCTAGAGTATGAGGCACGTAGTAAATTCAAAAGTAGGAAAATTGGTCCCATTGCCAAGACATAGTCGCAGGTAAGACCGATGAATGAAAGACTTTTAAGTATCCATTCAAGACCGATGAATGAAAGACTTGAAGTTTCCATTCAGTTTGGCTTCAACTCCAGCTGAGGATAGACCGAGAGGAGAGGACAGATGAACGCAATCGTTTTTTTAAAAATTTAAAATTATTATATATTTTAATTTTTTTATTGAAAATATATTTTTATCTTATCAAAATTTTATAAACTGGAGTTGGCATGAAGTTGACTTCAGCCAAGCAAACAACTCTCATCTTTGCCAAGAAAACCATCTCTTCAACTCTTTTTTTTTTTTGCTTCCTTCAAACTATAATCTCAAAATGTGGGTTAAGCTTCAAGCTGTTTCACTTTCTTCAATTCTCTCCCATCTGATTATCAGCATCAGCCTTGTTGGCGTTGCCCCAAGATGCTACGACACTGGTAATTTTACCACAAACAGCACGTATGGAAGAAACCGGGACCTTCTTCTCGATTCACTCCCTCGTAATGCCTCTGCAAACGGTGGATTCATTACCGCCACTATTGGCCAGGGCTCCGACAAAGTTTACGCTCTTGCTATGTGCAAAGGAGACTCTACTCCAGAGAAATGTTTTAGCCTTGTCAATGATACAATCCACGAGCTCATGGACACTTGTCCCAACCAGAAAGAGGCCTATTCATGGACAGGTGATTTCTCTGTTGTGCACTATGCAGATCACTCATTTTTCGGAACCTTGGAGCTAGAACCCTCTGTGGCAGTTTATAATACGGGAAACGTCACATCGAACTTAACCGAATTCGATACGGTTTGGGAGAGTTTGATAAACAGTGTGGTGAGGAAGGCTTCCAACGGTTCTTCTAGTCTCAAGTATGCAACTGGTGAAGCGGAACTTGGAGCATTCCAAAGGATATATTCACTAGTGCAGTGCACTCCGGATTTATCGGAGCAGCGTTGTGACTCCTGCCTAAGGCAATCTGCAAGTCGCTATGAAAGCTGTTGCCATGGGAAGCAAGGAGGTGTTGTTCAGAGGCCTAACTGTTATTTCCGGTGGGAAATGTATCCCTTCTATACAGCCAATGCTTCTACAACGGCGTCTTTGTCTCCTCCACCCTCACCTTCTAGTCCTCCACCCCCAGCTGCTAGTCCTCCGCCAAATTCAGTGGACTCCGAAATCAGAAAAGGTAAGTACCGGTCTGCAAGATGCATGCTGATTTCAGGAATAAAATAGGTGTCTTGTCTAAAGGTACTTACAAAAGTTGTTGCCTGTACAGAAGGGGGAGGCATTTCATCCCGAACACTAATCGTTATAGTCGTTCTAAGTGTCATCTTCATGGCGGTGCTTGTCATACTTGGAGTTGTTCTCCCCAAGAGGATCAAGAAAAAGAAACAGGATGATCAAAGTAAGTTAGCCTTTGATTTTCTTTTGTTTTCCTGTTATAGTCTAATAACAGAAGATAATTCACTAATAATCAATCCTTTGCAATGTTTAAGGATGGTGTGTTTAGTTTTACTCTCCTTTCCATTTGTTACAAGTTATGTAACTTGAATGATTCTTTGTTAACCTGCAGATAGCAAGACGCACGTTGAATCTTTGCAAATTGACTTTAATGTAGTGAGAGTTGCAACAGAAAACTTCTCCGAGGCAAACATGCTTGGACGAGGTGGATTCGGTCCTGTTTACAAGGTAATTTAAGACTTTCTGTATGAAAATTTCCATCATCTCAAAGAAGAAAAAAGACAGAATGAATATGACAGTGAATCCTCTATCAGGGTAAGCTTGAAGATGGACGAGAGGTAGCTATAAAGAGGCTGTCCGAAAATTCGGGACAAGGAACACGAGAATTCAAGAACGAAGTCATGCTATTGGCGAAGCTTCAACACAGGAATCTGGTTAAGCTTCTTGGTTTTAGCTTCGAACAAAAAGAAAGGGTTCTAATCTATGAGTTTCTTCCCAATTCAAGCCTTGACAACTTTATATTCGGTACCGTTTCAATCCTTCTACAATACACCTATTGAATATGCATTTTAGTCCTATAATTTTACAAATTTTGCAGATCCAGTAAAACGATTACTACTAAACTGGGACAAGAGGTACAAAATTATAGAGGGAACAGCCAAGGGACTTGTTTATCTTCACGAAGATTCTCAATACCGGATTATCCATCGTGACTTAAAAGCAGCCAACATATTGTTGGATGAACAAATGAATCCTAAGATCTCGGATTTCGGAATGGCTAAATTGTTTGTGGTTGATCAAACTCAAGCCGATACAAGCAAAATCGTCGGGACCTAGTAAGTATCATGAATGATGAGATTTTATATGTTGTTTGTTACATTTATTCATTAAAATGTATATGCATATGCAGCGGATACATGGCTCCAGAGTATGCATGGCATGGTCAATATTCAGTTAAATCTGATGTTTATGCCTTTGGAGTGTTGGTTTTAGAAATCATTAGTGGGAACAAAATCAACAGCTTGACCAACCAAGTAGGAGACTCTCTGCTTACCCATGTAAGATCTCCATACTCTGGTTACGGTAGATAATGGAATAGATGTTGCTAAAAGACAATGTAAGTTCATAACGTCGAACATTTGCAGGCATGGAGAAATTGGAATGAAGGGACTGCTTTGGAATTTGTTGATCCGATTCTGAGGGATGGATCGAGAAGCGAAATAATGAGATGCATCCATCTCGGGTTGCTTTGTGTTCAAGAAAACATTGCTTATAGACCAACCATGGCCTCGGTGGTTCTCATGCTTAGTAGCTATTCCATGTCTCTTCCGGTTCCATCGAGACCTACATTTTGTATGAATACCAACACGGAGACAGCAACGATGTCCGATTCATTGTCATTATCTAATCAATCTGAAAGAAAAGCCATCCAAGACTCTGTCAATGAGGCTTCTATTTCGGAACTAGATCCTCGATGAAGTTCGAATAAGTACTTGCATTGCACATCTTCTGTACTTTTTTTTTCTGTATGATTGTCTAGAAATTCAGTAACAAATACATGATGATTTGAGCACTGGAACCTCCTTGTTGACTGATTCAACCCCATTTCTGAAGCTACAGCTTTTATTCGCGTCTTTGTACCCAAATAGAAATTCGATCGTAATTGATGGTGAATCCTTGTTTCAATAGTTATGATGATTGGAGCGTGGTTAGGTGCGGTGATCGGTGCAGCATATTGTGCGTGTTTTTTGGTGTTGAATTTGGTAAGCTGATATTTTGGTTAATGCTGTGGCTGTCTTTTAGACTTTTCTAGGGTAAACTCTAATAACAGTCAGCAAACTTTGGGTCATTTTCATTTTGGTTATTGAAATTGAAATTTTTTCATTTGAGTTACTGCCATTAACAAAAAATTTTATACGTGACACGTTAAAATAACTCTAAAGAACTGGACATTGTTTGCTCTTTTCACCGTCATTTGGTGGTTTTTCCAATAAAATATTATTAAATTTGATTCTTTCTTTTCTTCAATTAAACTTATTGAATAACATTATCATCTCTTCAAATCTCTTCGTTGCTGAGTTTGCTTCAACTTGGATTGAGAACGGTGATTCAACCAAGTAAGTTCAGATATGGCTTAGTTATTCATGGATTAAGCCTACAAGTCCTTTTCCTGTTGCACAAATCAACATGAGGAACCAATTTAAAGAATATTTGCATGGCGGGCAGATGCATTAAGCCCCTTAAGGGTCAACTGAAGGGTCAAGTGTATCACGATATTTTGAAAATGATTAAGTTTAGTCTAATGCGTTAAAGAAAATGAAAAATAATAAAAGAAATTGTATACCCGTTAATTTTAAGAAAAGAATACTAAATGTTTAGACTTTTTTTTAATTTCTAGATCTGCTACTACTTGCATGTTGATTTCTCGACTTCGAATGGACTCGATTCATCGATGCACACCATCCACCATTGACATTTCGAAACATTCACCACTTCCATTGAATTAGGCTATTGTTTCATGTGGTTTCCATAGGATTCATCAACCGAAATTTTTAATAACAAATTTTACAAATGCTTCAAGGTCGCGCTCCTTTTGTTTCAGGTAACGCTTGTTACCAGCGTCGGAAATAAAAATGAACTATATAGGCGGGAAATATGAGTGACGGTTTGAAAAAAAATACGTGGCACAATCTATCACGTTACTCTTACAATCGGATTTATAATAGGTCATTGTCATATAAACGGTTAAAGCACTTAATCGGTTAAATAAAAATAAGGTGCAACCTATTACATTACCATTGTAACCGGATTTCTTGTAAAATCCTTATAACTTAACAGTTATAGATAATATATGTATATTATGTAGATGTAATTATTCGAATTAAATATTTTTAAAAAATAAAACTTATTTTCATCATTTAAACCGCTTCATATTCTATCATTAAATTTGTTTCAATGCAAATGATCATTATTAATTTATTACTTGTATGGTTTGCATAATTAAGGTATGGCTGGAGTCCTAAAACAATAAGCTCTATTAATCAGCTCAATACATTGAGTACGGCAAATCGGTTGAAAAGTTTGCGTAAGAAAAAGTTGATGAGAGAGATGGATGTAAGATTTTATTTATGAGTGAATTTGTAAATTATTAATGGTTGAAATGAATTATTAAATTATATATATTACATAAATAAATTATCAACAAAAAAATAAAAAAAATACTTAAATTATATGAAAATTTAAAAATTTCAATACATCATTTCAAACCAAAATTAAATCTAACAATCAACCAATAACTCGATTAAATAGATTAAAATGGGTTCGGAAAGCTCACCGACGGCAGACGGATGAAACCAGTGACAACAAGGTAACCCACCTGTTGGGTTTGGGCGGATGACAACGGTGAGTCCAATGGTGCAGACGATGAGGCGAGACGATGGTCGAGGCGACCGGAATCGAAGCAAAATCGTGCGAAGGCGGAGAGGGTTTCGACAAAGCTTATTTGGCTTCTCCACGTCAAACAATGGCTCCTTTTAACAAATTGACAGAGTCTTTTGGACGCGGTGGTCTGGCGCTTCGAATGAAGGTGGCGGTGACCTGAACCACCGGGCGAAGCAGAGAGCGACGAGGAGGGTTGTCGAATGATCTCTCTCTCCACGCGATGAACGACGGCCTAAACGGATGATCTAAGGGTCGGGGTTAGATCACCAGTCGTTATTGAGTCCGATGGTGACGGCGATGCACTCGACTGCCGACTGGAAGTGGCTGACCAGAGGGGCGATGGTGGGGCCGTTTGGTTTGGGGTTTGGGTTTTCGGGGGGCTTGGTTTTCCAACACACGGGGGGTTTTCTCTTATTTTTATTTTTTCATTGACCAAAATAAATGTGATAATTCAAGGTTAAGTCCCTAAACTTCCCACATGTTCCAAAATCGAGCTACAAACTTTTAAAAATTTGCAATTTAGTCCTCAACTTTCTTTTAATTAAATTTTGGGGTGTTATAGCAACACTGACATTGAAGAAAAATGTGTCATAAACAAATCAGGGTCGAGTAACGTGAACAACCATCCACGAATACAAATAGTATATCCAAATCCAATCCGATGAACAATAAAATCAGCATAATAACAAATATGCATCATCTTGATCAGTTATAACAATGTCAAATTCAACTCTGAAAAAAATAAACTAAAACAACGATCAATTAGACAAAAATATACCATAAAGACAAAAAAAAAAGTTTCACAAACAAATTTCGTGACTTACTTGTAACTTAACGTAATAAATTTAATTAATTATAATTTGATAAAATCATATATTTAAATACTTTATTATTAATATAGTTTAAACTTGTATGAAATTTATTTTTGGGTTTTAATAGTTTAATTTTAAATAAAATAAAAAATCTGATATTTATGTAGATTAATTTTTTCAATTTTAAAATCATAAAGAATATTTTTCATATTTTACAATGACGTATATGGTTTACAAGAAAAATCAAATCACGAATTCTTAACCATAAGAAGGGTAGGAACTGTACAAGTTAGCCCAAGAGTACAAGTAAATGGCAAATGGGTCCTAGAGTATTGAAGGCACGTAGTAAATTCAAAAGTAGGAATAGTGGAAAACTGGTCCCATTGCCAAGACATAGTCGCAGGTAAGACCGATGAATTAAAGACTGTAAGTTTCCATTCAGTTTTGCTTGAAGTTTCAAAATGTGGGTTAAACTTAAAGCTGTTTCTTCAATTCTCTCCTATCTGGTTATCGGCATCGGCCTTGTTGCCGCCGCCCCAAGATGCTATGACACTGGTAATTTTACCACAAACAGCACGTATGGCAATAACCGGGACCTTCTTCTCGATTCACTCCCATCTAATGCCTCTGCAAACGGTGGATTCTTCAATACCACTATTGGCCAGGGCTCCGACAAAGTTTACGCTCTTGCTATGTGCAAAGGAGACTCTACTCCAGAGAGATGTTTTAGCCTTGTCAATGATACAATCCACGAGCTCATGGCAAATTGTCCCAACCAGAAAGAGGCCTATTCATGGACAGGGGATTTCTCTGTTGTGCACTATGCAGATCACTCATTTCTCGGAACCTTGGAGCTAGAACCCTCTAGCGCAGTATATAATACGGGAAACATCACATCGAACTTAACCGAATTCGATACGGTTTGGGAGAGTTTGATAAAAAATGTGATGAGGAAGGCTTCCAACGGTTCTTCTAGTCTCAAGTACGCAACTGGGGAAGCAGATGTTACGGTGTTCCCGAAGATATATTCACTAATGCAGTGCACTCCAGATTTATCGAAGCAGGATTGTGACTATTGCCTAAGGCAATCTGCAGATTCCTATGTAAGTTGTTGCCACAGGAAGCAAGGAGGTGGTGTTGAGAGGCCTAATTGTTTATTCCGCTGGGATTTGTATCCCTTCTATACAGTCAATGCTTCTACAACGGTGTCTTTGTCTCCTCCACCCTCACCTTCTAGTCCTCCACCCCAGCTTCTAGTCCTCTGCCACAGTCAGTGGACTCCGAAATAAAAAAAGGTAAGTACCTGTCTGCAAGATGCATGCTGAGCATTAGTCATTATAATGTTGTCTAAAGGTACTTACAATGTTCTTGCTGGTACAAAAGGGGGAGGCATTTCATCCCGAACATTAGTCATTATAGTTGTTGTTGAGATATGCTCGTGCACGTGAATTAGAGTCCTCATGCATGTCATGCAAGTGAGCTGAGAAATGATGATAGATGTGGTTAACCATCACATGAAGCTGTTAGGAATCAGTTTTAGGGTTGTTAGGCTGTTAGAGTTTGTTATAAGTGTGTTATAAATGTAAGTGTAAGTAAGAAGAATAGTGAGCTGATTTAATAGAGAATGCTTTTCTCATTCAATTCTGTTAGTTTATGTACTGCAAATACTGCATTGCTTAACATGGTATCATTCGCCGGACGTTCCTGAGGTTCTCGTACGTGCTGTACTAAACTCTCAATCATGGAGGTTCCTGCTGGAAAGACCTTCACAAACAAGAAGGTTAACATCATCCTTGATGAAGCTAACTTCCTGCTGTGGAAGCAACAGAGTTAACTGTTCACAGTCATCGACTAGAACGGTTATTAACCGGAGCGGTGTTAGAGTGTGCTCAAAGACCAATCATATGATGATTGTAATAATACATTTATTTACCGATTTTATTGAATAAAGGCATTGCCAATATTATTTTTAGTTATATGTCTATGTTTAACATAAACTGAAAGATAATAAAGTCCATATAATAACATTATTAAAAGATCCATAGTCAAGTATTATTATGGGCATGGACAATAATAATATGCTTAAGACTGACATGTTATTGATTGATGACAAGGAGTTGTCATTGACATAGAGATGTCAAAATTGATACATGATTATATTGTTAGAGAACAATGTATTGGATTGACCCATCATGAGCATATGTCTTGGATTATTATGTAACAGTCATAACATTGCTCACGGTGATAACTATATGTATGATCCTCAGACTTGAGATCAATGTCATCCCAACATATATTGTTGTATGTTTTGATACAGTTAAACATGCTCTGTAACTGGTTGCACTATAAAAACTGTTATTGAATATATCTCGATATATATGTAGTGGGGTGTATATGGTTAAGATAGGATTTGTCCTTCCTACATAATAGGAAATATATCACAGGCCACTTGATCGAGTGAGACTAGAAATGCATGGCCATGCTCGAATAAGTTGATATGTGATATCATAAATTATTCATTAATTATAGTATACTCTAGATATCAAGAAACAATAAATGGGCTATACAAGTGTGACTATTCTAAGACTTGTGACTATTCTAGATATAAAGGACAAAAGGATGTAATACATAAAAGAGTTAATCACGAAGATGATATGTCGAATCATAATTTCTTGTAACTTATGTGACAATAATATATTGCTAGATGTCACTCATTGTATATAATATTATAATTGTTCTAATAATTACTACTAACGTTACAAGAACCTACAGGGTCACACCCTAGGATTGAAATGAGCAAAGATGTACAATTTGTTATATGTTATTAAAATATATCTAGAGTTAAAATATGTATATTTGATATACATAAGATTTTAATTATCCCGAATATATTAATTAAGCATTAAAAGAATGTAATTTAGATTACAACTCTTTTAATTGATATATATATATATATATATAATTCGAAATAATTAAATAAGTTATTAAATAAACATTAAAGATTGTAATTCAGATTATAACCCTTTAATTTATATTTAATTTGAATTAATTAAATAATATTTTATTTATTAATTCGAAATAACTTTAAAACCCCTAAGATGTTAGGGTAATTGAGATATAAAAAGGAAGTAAGGTCTAGCAGCCTCACTTACTTCAGTCATTTTCTCAAAACAGAATTTGGTAAAAAGAAAATTTTGCTCTCAATCGGGTAGAGGTCGAGACGTGTTTTCGTGGAGGTTTTCGATTCGAACCGTTCGTGATCACCACTTCTCGTTGATGTCTTTGCTGATTTTCAAGGAACCCATTGTAAGTATTCACATCATTTCCTCCCGATTTCGGTTTTACGTATTTGGATCGCTGGTGAGACCGTCGAGTTTTGTTTCCGCTGCGCCTTGGGGTGCGCCGACAGTCCCAATAGTGGTATTAGAGCCACTTGTACGATCCGATTTCGGTTTAAATTCTTGGTTGATGCGATATGTATGAGATGCATATTCTAGTTTTATCGATTTCGGTAAATATGCATGATATCATTGTTCGAATCGATAACCATAACGATTAATATCATTGTTCATACAAATTGAAGGCCCATATTAATGTTTTTTTAACAAAGGCGTAACAACGTGTATATATATATGATATGTTTGTTTTGCACGGTGTTTGACATGCATGGTTATAGCCCTTGTTCAATTTACAATGGTTTATTTTGAAATACGGTCTGCGAGCCTTGCCTTTCTATATCTTTGTTGTATTTCTCTTCTCATTTTACTCCCTCGTATGTAAAACGAGTTTCTTTTAAAATTGTAATCCTATGAAGATTCACAAGGAGCAGAAGAATGGCGAGAAGATACCTAGAGCGCAGTCTTAGGCTTTAGAGTTTTTTTGGTTCTCCCATTGGCTTGGGATGGGCCACCTTAGTCATTGTTTTGGCTATAACCATTGCCTCTTATTTATTGCTATATTTGTTATGTATGCAATGCATCAAATGATATAATAAGAATGAATATTGATGAGATCAATAAGGGTCTAATATTAAAACGAACAATGATGAGATAATTACGTAAATCCCTCTTTATAATCTAAGTTAACTTAACCGTCCAATATTTACCCTCATTAAGGCTTCGATCGATTTTGTGTGGGCTTCGCTAAAGCATTGGCACATAAATCTATCTTGGTTAAACGCGAAGAATAAGCAAGTGATATTCACGGGTTGAAATATTGGTAATAACTTAGCTAGGTTATTCTAATAGGATTAGAAACCTAGATGTTAAATATTTGGATAAGTCATGAGATGACTTGAACAATAGTTGTTCACCAAAAAGAGGAGTTACATGAGATGTAACTAGTAAAGTGTTACTTACGTAAATAATCAATATCCTAAAGGAAAATCCAAAGCTGATTTAGGAAATTGATGTATTGTGGATCCTCACCCACTAGAAAAAATTTCGTTGAATTTTTCCGAAATTAAATATAGAGAGTTTTTTTTAATTTTGAATAAAATAGTGGGAGTAATTTGTAAATAAAGACTTATTTATAAATTTTAATTCAGTAAATTTACTTACTTTAATATTTTCATTGTTGTAGATTTAATGGCAAACAACATTTTATCACTGCAATCACTCCTTGAGAAGGATAAACTTAATGGCATAAACTTCCTTGACTGGTTTCGTAATTTGAGAATTGTTCTCAAACAAGAAAGGAAGAAATATGTCATTGAAGAACCTGTTCCTGATGAACCGGTAGCTAATGCTTCAAGAGCTGACAAAGAGAAATTCAAGAAACATATGGATGATATGTTAGATGTTGGATGTCTAATGCTTGCCACTATGACTCCTAAGCTTCAGAAGAAATATGAGGACATGGTTGCATATGAGATGATTCAAAATCTCAAAGAAATATATGAAGGGCAAGCACATCAAGAGAAATATGAGACCTCTAAAGCTCTTTTTCAATGCAAAATGGCAGAGGGAACTCCTATAGGAGCTCATGTCATCAAGATGATGGGCTACATCCAAACGTTGTAAAAGTTGGGATTTCCTCTCAAAGATGAATTGGCTACCGATGTTATCCTGCAATCATTGCCAGATAGTTTTAGCCAATTTGTCCTTAATTTCATCATGAATGAGATTAACAAGACTTTTCCACAGTTACTTGGCATGTTACGAACTACTGAAAGTAACATGAAAAAGGTTGGACATAAGCCCATTCTGATGGTCCGCAAGGACAAAGGAAAGGGAAAGAAAAAGGTAGTGGCAAAGTCTAAGGGCAATGGTAAGGCCAAACCGAAAGGGAAAATGCATTAAACCCCAAAGAGTGAGTTAGCAAGGAAGGAAAATGTTTCTATTGTGATAAGATCAGACATTGGAAGAGAAACTGCCCTATTTACCTTGAAGAGGTCAAGAAGGCAAAAACAAACAGAACGTTTGTTTCAGGTATTTATGTTATTGATGTTAATTTGCCAACATCTACTTCTTGGGTATTAGATACCTGTTATGGTTCTCATATTTGTACTTCTGTACAGGGACTGCAAAAGAGAAGGAATCTGGCTAAAGGAGACGTAGACCTACAAGTGGGAAATGGAGAAAGAGTTACTGCATTAGCTATAGGGACATATGTTTTATCTTTTCCTATTGGACTTGATTTAAATTTAGAGGATTTTTATTTTGTGCCTAGTTTGACTAAGAACATTATTTCTATTTCTTGTTTGAACAAGATTAGTTTTGAGATTATTATTAAGAATAATTTTTGTTCTTTTTATCTCGATAATGTCTTTTATGGTTCGACATAATTGATTAATGGTCTTTATATTTTGGATCAAGAAAACACCATTTATAACATAAATACTAAGAGATCAAAAACAAATGACTCAAATCAAACTTATCTTTGGCATTTTCGTTTAGGCCATATAAGTGAGAAACACATATCAAAACTTTATAAAGATGGATTCTTAGATTCATTTGTTTTCGAACAATATGATGTATGTGAATCTTGCTTGTTGGGAAAAATGACTAAAGCTCTTTTTAATAGTAAAGGTGAGCGAGTAAGTGATTTATTGGGGTTAATACATAGTGATGTATGTGGACCAATGAATACACAAGCCAGAAGTGGATTCCATTACTTCATTACTTTCACCGATGACTTCAGTCGATATGGGTATATTTATCTTATGCGCTATAAATCTGAAGCCCTTGAAAAGTTTAAGGAATTTAAAAATGAAGTACAAAATCAACTAGGCAATAGTATTAAGGAACTTCAATTAGATCGAGGTAGAGAATACTTAAGCATAGAGTTTGATGAACTCCTGAAAGAATGTGGGATTGTCTCACAGCTTACACCACCTGGTACACCACAGTGGAATGGAGTTTCTGAAAGAAGGAATCGAACACTGTTAGACATGGTTCGATCAATGATGAGTCATAGTGATCTTTCGACTTCTTTTTGGGGACATGCACTTGAACAACCGCTTTCACACTAAATCGTGTTCCATCTAAATCGGTTCAAAAGACACCATACGAGATATAGACTAGGAAACGTCCTAATATGTCTTTTATGAAGATTTGGGGTTGTGAAGCTTATGTAAAACATTAGATGTCTACAAAGCTTGAACCTAAATCTCATAAGTGTATATTTGTTGGATATCCTAAATAAACTAAGGGATATTATTTCCTCAACCCTAACGAGAACAAAGTGTTTGTTGCTCGAACAGTAGTTTTTCTCGAAAGAGAATTTCTCTCAAAGAAAGGGAAGGGTAGAAATATTGAACTTGGAGAAGTTCAAGAACAACAGATCAAAGAACCTGAAGTTGAGCATGTCTCACAAGTTGTTAAGGAGCATTCAACAAATTTAGAAATACAACCACTACGCAGATCCATAAGAGAACGCCGTGCACCTGAGAGATTTGGATTTCTCGTTACTGCACATGGAGATGTTCTTCTTATGGATCAATATGAGCCTAGGATTTATCAAGAGGCAGTGTGTAGCCTAGACTCTAAGAAATGGCTTGAATCCATGAGATATGAGATGGATTCCATGTCAGTAAACCAAGTATGGACATTGGTTGAACCACCTGAAGGGGTCAAACCTATAGGGTGTAAATGGGTTTTCAAGAAAAAACTGACATAGATGGTAATGTACAAATATACAAGGGGCGATTAGTCGCTAAAGGTTTTCGACAAGTTTATGGTGTAGACTATGACGAAACATTCTCCCCTGTAGCTATGTTTAAGTCCATTCATATCTTGCTCGTAATAGATGCATTCCATGATTATGAAATCTGGCAAATGGACGTCAAAACCGCTTTTCTTAATGGGAAACTTGAAGAGGATGTGTATATGACACAACCAGAAGGTTTTGTCATTCCAGGAAATGCTGGAAAGGTTTGTAAGCTACAGAGGTCTATTTATAGACTAAAGCAAGCTTCTCGAAGCTGGAATCTTCGTTTCATTGATGCAATCAAAGAGTTTGGTTTTATCAGAAATGAAGATGAGCCTTGTGTTTATAGGAAGGCTAGTGGGAGCATTTTTTCTTTCCTAATCTTGAATAACATTATAATCTCTTCAAATCTCAATCGAAATTAGAAAATAATATCCGTTAATGTTTAATTTGTTGAGTAGTTTGTGGCTATTTTGTGGTATTTGAGAGCTGTTATACGCGCCTAGTTGCTACTTTTATTGACTTTTCCGAAGTAATTCCATGTTTGTCGAGAAAAAAAATCTATGAAGTAATTAAAATCAATTAATCTAAACATTTAAAATGTAAATAAAAACAATCTTAAATTTATAAACAAATAATTTAAAATAATTTCCATTTAATAAAAACTTAACATTATTGATCAAATTTGCAGAAAAATGTAGTTTGATGATCAAAACAGAAAATAAATGTTCAATGACCATTTGTATATAGTTTACCCTAAAGGCGTGGTCAAATATTGAACAGACCAAACAAACTTCGAAGAAACCGGGAACGATGGAAAAAGCATTCCATTGTTAAAGACACAACAGAAAAACCATGTTTGGTCGGTTAAGCAGACTTTATGTTGGACAAATCATAAAGACAAGTTCCTTGGCAACTGTCCACCTCAACCTCCTAAAGGAAGAAACATGAAAATTAATTATGTTGAATGATCATAAAATAATATTTATTTAGAAATTTTTTTAGTTATAAATAATGTATGTATATCATGTAGATGAATTAAATATTTTAAAAAATAACACTTATTTTTATCATTGAAACCGCTTATTGAGTTCATTCTATCATTAAATTTGTTTTAATGCAAATGATCATTATTACTTTATTACTTGTATGGTTTGCATAATTAAGGTATGGCTGGAGTCCTAAAACAATAAGCTGTATTAATCAGCTCAATACATTGGTTACGGCAAATCGGTTGAAAAGTTTGCGTAAGAAAATTCGATGAGAGGGACAAATGTAAGATTTGTAAGATTTTATTTATGAGTGAATTTATAAATTATTAATGGTTAAAAATAATTATTAAATTTTAGATATTATAGAAATAAATTAACAACAAAAAATAGAAAAATACTTATATTATATGAAAATTTAAAATTTTCAACACAACATTTCCAACTAAAATTAAACCCAACAATCAACCAATAATACGATTAAATAGATTAAAATGGGTTCGGAAAGCTCACCGACGGTAGACGGATGAAATCGCCAACGACAAGGTAACCCGCCAGTTGGGTTTGGGTGGACGACGACGGTGAGTCCAATGGTGCAGATGGTGAGGCAAGACGATGGGCGAGGTGACTAGAATCAAAGCAAAATCCTGCGGCGGCAGCGGTGAGGATTTCGACGAAGCTTCTTCAGCTTCTCCACGACAAAAGGTGACTCCTTTCGACAAATTGACAGAAGGGTTTTGGATGCGGTGGCCTGACACTTCGATTGGAAGTGGCGGTGACCTGCACCGCCGGTCGAAGCATAGAGCGACGAGGAGGGCTACCGAACGATCTCTCTCTCCATGCGATTAACGGCGACCTAAATTGATTATCTTGAGTGATCATAAAATAGTATTTATTTAGAATATTTTTTTAGTTATGGTTAATATATGTATATCATATAGATGTAATTATTCGAATTAAATATATTAAAAAAATAACACTTCTTTCATCATTGAAACCGCTGTTCATTCTATCATTAAATTTGTTTCAATGCAAATGATCATTATTAATTTATTACTTGTGGTCCTATGTATGGTTTGCATAATTAAGGTATGGCTGGAGTCCTAAAACAATAAGCTCTATTAATCAGCTCAATCATTGAGTACGGCAAATCGGTTGAAATGTTTGCGTAAGAAAAGTCAGTGGGAGGGAGGGAGGGAGATAAATGTAAGATTTTATTTATGAGTGAATTTGTGAATTATTAATGGTTGAAAAGAATTATTAAATTTTAGATATTACAGAAATAAATTATCAATAAAAATAGAAAACAATTAAATTATATTAAAATTTAAAATTTTTAATAGACAATCGCGACAACGTTATGAAATCATCATTAAATATATTAAACTTTTAAAAATATTACCAGATAAAATACATCAAACGTCATTAAACTTTGTTCAAATGATTATTTTTATTTACCAGACTTTCAAAAGTTATAAAATAATCATTAAGTTTATTGAATTATTACAAAATGATCCGACATTTATTTTTGTCCGGGCTTATATAATAATATTATTATATTGTTATATTCAGTATATTATATTATTATTATTATTATTACAAAACCAGAAGGTCCAATTACAACAAAAAAACCGAAAGCCCATTTTACAAGTCCAACCCGCACCAGGCCCAGAACTGATCCAGGCCCAGAACCGATCCAGGCCCAGACCCAGTCCCAGATGACCAAATTGGCCCGAATTCAGCTAGGGTTTACCCTGCTTATCCAGCGCCGCCAACAACTATCACCGTTGGATCTGGAGAGATCCAACGACCACAGATGATCCAGCAGAAACCCTAGGGTTTCATTACACCCTAGGGTCTATTCCAGCCACCGCCTCCAGATAGCCCACTCCAACGCTGCCACGCCACCACCACCTCACCAGAAGATTCTAGAAGCAACAGGATGACCGCACACTTCATTGCCCTATAGTGAATCACCACCGTAGGTCTGGTGACTCACCGGGTAGATCTCATCATTTCAGCCGAGTCTTCAAGGCCTATAAAAGGCTGATCCTGCAAGCAAAGAGAGACACGAAAAATAGAAAGCAATAGGAGACACACGGAAAGACACAACAACACAGAGGAAAACACAACAGTCATCAACAAAACAAAAACAGAAAGAAATGAGGGAAAGCTTACCACGGTTTTCGGAGCCTCCACGCATCTTCGAAGAGCCAAAACGTCGAAGGTATATATTTATGATCTACGAAGTTTGATAG
Organism: Hibiscus syriacus; assembly: GCF_006381635.1. Taxonomy (NCBI): domain Eukaryota; kingdom Viridiplantae; phylum Streptophyta; class Magnoliopsida; order Malvales; family Malvaceae; genus Hibiscus; species Hibiscus syriacus. Next base: position 1,898,745 of record NW_024062223.1, on the reverse strand, counting down.
GGTTTTAGACAAAGGGGAGGTCAGATTTGAGTTGAGGGAAAACCAGTGAGTATTTTGGTGTATTTGGGTGAACTCTGACCACCATGGATGGTGGTCGGCGATGGCTGTCGGAGACAGCGTACGGTGGCCAGATTCCCTCCGATGAGGGAATCCTAGAGAGAGAAGCTAAATGAGAGAAATGGCCCTTAAGGGCCTGTTTTGGGCTATTTATGCCCTCCCCGAACGACGTCGTTTTGGGGAGGGGGTTTCTATGTAAATAGCGAATGGGTAAACCCCGTCTGTAGTCCCTCAAATTTTGTAAGCCTTCCATTCTGGTCACTTAATCAGGTTTCTATGCATTTTAATTTGGTTTTCAAGTTTTATTTTATTTTGTTTTAGTCCATGCCAGTATGTTTATATATTTTCGGGTAAATAACATGTTTAGTCCCTTGTATTTTAATAAATTATTTTTAAACCCATATAATTAATTATGTTTAAATTACTCTAATAGTATCTAGATTTTGTAATATTTTGAATTAGGCCTATTATTTTTGTTATTTTACAATTTAACCATTGAACTTTAATATTTTTAATTTTTAATATTACTATTAGTTTATTTACGCTTTTTAGTACCATAAATAGGATTTATTTACAATATTGACCTCGATCTTTTATATTTTCATGATTTAATCATTAAAATTATTATATGTAATATGGTTATTTTTTATACAATAAGTCATAAAAATATTTCCTTAACTTATTAAGAATATATTTTTTACATGATTATTGGTATAAAATAATATTCCAATTATTTTTATGGGGTCATAAATTAAAATTAAATACAAATTTGTTAATTTATTGCAAAGACATTATTTAATAAACAAATGTATCAATTTTGGGCGTTGTGGGGTGCTAATCCTTCCCCACACGTAACCGACTCCCGAACTCATTTTCTGGTAAGCAAACCCTTGTTATGTTACTTTAATATTATTTTATTAAAATAACATATCATTTTGGTGACCAATCACACCTCGACAAATGATTGGTGGCGACTCTTTAAATTAGTGTTTTATCTTATGCCAGAAGATAAACACTTATATTTTTTGAGACAATGACACTTGTGTGTACACTTTGTTTTTTCATATGGCAAATACTATCTCGACATGATCACTGCAATGTTATAACATTTATAAAAGTTTGATATATTTAATTTTCATTTTTAATATTTTGATAAAATTTAATGATAATTTTATAACAATTCGATAAAATATAATAACCATTTTGTAACTATTAGATAAATTTAATAATTATTTTGTAAGTTTTGAAAGTTTAATGACATAAATAATCATTTCAATAGTATAGTGACCTTTAGTATACATTACACTAATTTTTTTGTTTTACTGGATAATTTTTTTAAAAGAATAATCTAAAAATTTAGAATTTGATTATTATTTTTTATATAACTCCTAATTTTATTAAATAAAAGAAGAAATATTCATAATTATAAAGAATGTTTACAATCATAAAAGTAAATTAAACATATAATTAAGATATTTTCTTATCACCATTAATACAAAAATTAGTCATTAAGATCACACGAGATCATAGAAGGAAAATATTAAAAATATAACTAAAAAACTCGAGCAAAATATAGATAAGAACATATCTGACTGCATCGATAAATGTACAGCAAAATGAATCAAATTACTAAAAGATCACTGACAAACCACAAATCAAAGTGGAGTGACATAAAAAAATTATACACGAACGCAAATAGCATATCCAAATCCAATTCGATAGTCCAAAACAAGAAAGATCAGTATGACAACAAATAAACATCATCTTGATCAGTTATGACGATGTCAAATCCAACCATAAAAAAAATAAACTAAAACAAAAATCAATTAACCAAAAATATGTCATAAAGACAAAAAAAAATGTCATAAACAAATTTGATAACTTAATTGTAACTTAACATATTAAATTTTATTCATTATAATTTAATAAAATTATATATTTAAATACGTTATTATTAATATAGTTTAAACTTGTATGAAATTTATTTTTAGATTTTAATAGTTTAATTTTAAATAAAATAAAAAAATCGGATACTTATGTAGATTAATTTTTTTCAATTTTAAAATTAGAAAAAATATTTTTCATATTCTACAATGATGTATGGTTTACAAGAGTACAAGTAAATGGCAAATGGGTTCTAGAGTATGATAGGCACGTAGTAAATTCAAAAGTAGGAATGAAGGAAAACTGTCCCATTGCCAAGACATAGTCGCAGGTAAGACCGATGACTGAAAGACTTTTAAGTATCCATTCAAAACCGATGAATGAAAGACTTGAAGTTTCCATTCAGTTTGGCTTCAACTCCAGCTGAGGATAGACCGAGAGGAGAGGACAGATGAACGCAATCGTTTTTTTTTGAAAATTTAAAATTATTATATATTTTAATTTTTTTATTAAAAATATATTTTTATCTTATCAAAATTTTATAAACTCGAGTTGGCATGAAGTTGACTTCAGCCAAGCAAACAACTCTCATCTTTGCCAAGAAAACCATCTCTTCAACTTTTTTTTTTTTTTTTTTGCTTCCTTCAAACTATAATCTCAAAATGTGGGTTAAGCTTCAAGCTGTTTCACTTTCTTCAATTCTCTCCTATCTGATTATCAGCATCAGCCTTGTTGGCGTTGCCCCAAGATGCTACGACACTGGTAATTTTACCACAAACAGCACGTATGGAAGAAACCGGGACCTTCTTCTCGATTCACTCCCTCGTAATGCCTCTGCAAACGGTGGATTCATTACAGCCACTATTGGCCAGGGCTCCGATAAAGTTTACGCTCTTGCTATGTGCAAAGGAGACTCTACTCCAGACGAATGTTTTAGCCTTGTCAATGATACAATCCACGAGCTCATGGACACTTGTCCAAACCAGAAAGAGGCCTATTCATGGACAGGTGATTTCTCTGTTGTGCACTATGCAGATCACTCATTTTTCGGAACCCCGGAGCTAGAACCCGCCGAGGCATTCTATAATACCGGCAACCTCACATCGAACTTAACGGAATTTGATGCGGTTTGGGAGAGTTTGATAAACAGTGTGGTGAGGAAGGCTTCCAAAGGCTCTTCTAGTCTCAAGTATGCAACTGGTGAAGCGGAGCTTGGAGCATTCCAAAGGATATATTCACTAATGCAGTGCACTCCAGATTTATCGGAGCAGGATTGTGACTACTGCCTAAGGCAATCCGCAAATTCCTATGTAAGTTGTTGCCATGGGAAGCGAGGAGGTGGTGTTCAGAGACCTAACTGTTTTTTCCGCTGGGATTTGTATCCCTTCTATACAGCCAATGCTTCTACAACGGCGACTTTGTCTCCTCCACCCTCACCTTCTAGTCCTCCACCCCCAGCTTCTAGTCCTCCGCCACAGTCAGTGGACTCCGAAATCAGAAAAGGTAAGTACCGGTCTGCAAGATGCATGCTGATTTCAGGAATAAAATAGATGTCTTGTCTAAAGGTACTTACAAAGTTGTTGCCTGTACAGAAGGGGGAGGCATTTCATCCCGAACACTAATCGTTATAGTCGTTCTAAGTGTCATCTTCATGGCGGTGCTTGTCATACTTGGAGTTGTTGTCCCCAAGAGGATCAAGAAAAAGAAACAGGATGATCAAAGTAAGTTAGCCTTTGATTTTCTTTTGTTTTCCTGTTATAGTCTAATAACAGAAGATAATTCACTAATAATCAATCCTTAGCAATGTTTAAGCATGGTGTGGTTAGTTTTACTCTCCTTTCCATTAGTTACAAGTTATGTCACTTGAATGATTCTTTGTTAACCTGCAGATAGCAAGACGCACGTTGAATCGTTGCAAATTGACTTTAATGTAGTGAGAGTTGCAACAGAAAACTTCTCCGATGGAAACATGCTTGGACGAGGTGGATTCGGCCCTGTTTACAAGGTAATTTAAGACTTGCTGTATGAAAATTTCCATCATATCAAAGAAGAAAAAAGACAGAATGAATGTGACAGTGAATCCTCTATCAGGGTAAGCTTGAAGATGGACGAGAGGTAGCTATAAAGAGGCTGTCCGAAAATTCGGGACAAGGAACACGAGAATTCAAGAACGAAGTCATGCTATTGGCAAAGCTTCAACACAGGAATCTGGTTAAGCTTCTTGGTTTTAGCTTTGAAAAAAGAGAAAGGGTTCTAATCTATGAGTTTCTGCCCAACTCAAGCCTTGACCACTTTATATTCGGTACCGTTTCAATCCTTCTAAAATACACCTATTGAATATGCATTGTAGTCCTATAATTTTACAAATTTTACAGATCCAGTAAAACGATTACTACTAAACTGGGACAAGAGGTACAAAATTATAGAGGGAACAGCCAAGGGACTTGTTTATCTTCACGAAGATTCTCAATACCGGATTATCCATCGTGACTTAAAAGCAGCCAACATATTGTTGGATGAACAGATGAATCCTAAGATCTCGGATTTCGGAATGGCGAAGTTGTTTGTGGTTGATCAAACTCGTGCCGATACAAGCAAAATCGTTGGGACCTAGTACGTATTTAGAATAATGAGATTTTATATCTTGTTTGTTACCTTTATTAATTGAAATGTATTTGTATATGCAGTGGATACATGGCTCCAGAGTATGCATGGTATGGTCAATATTCAGTTAAATCTGATGTTTATGCCTTTGGAGTGTTGGTTTTAGAAATCATTAGCGGCCACAAAATCAACAGCTTCTCCAACCAAGTAGGGGACTCTCTGCTAACCCATGTAAGTTCTCCATACTGTGGTTATGGTATATATAATGGATTAGATTTTGCTATAAGACTGTAAGTTCATAACCTCAAACATTTGCAGGCATGGAGAAATTGGAATGAAGGGACTGCTTTAGAATTTGTTGATCCGGTTCTGAGGGATGGTTCGAGAAGCGAAATAATGAGATGTATCCATCTCGGGTTGCTTTGTGTTCAGGAAAACATTGCTTATAGACCGACCATGGCCTCTGTGGTTCTCATGCTTAGTAGCTATTCCATGTCTCTTCCGGTTCCATCAAGACCTGCATTTTCTATGACTACCAACACGGAGACGGCAACAATGTCCGAGTCATTGTCACTCTCTAATCAATCTGAAAGAGAAGCCATCCAAGCCTCTGTTAATGAGGCTTCAATTTCGGAGCTAGATCCTCGATGAAGTTCGAATAAGTACTTGCATTGCATATCTTCTGTACTTTTTTTTCCAGTATGATTGTCTAGAAATTCAGTGATAAATACATAATAAGTTGAGTACTTGAACCTCCTTGTTGACTGACCCAGCCCCATCTCTGTAGCTACAGTGCTTATTCATGTCTTTGTACCAAAAAAGAAATAGAAATTCGGTCGTTATTGATGTTGAATCCTTGTTTCAATAGTGATGGTGATGGGAGTGTGATTAGTTGCGGTGATCGGTTGATGAGTGTTATTAATTGATAATATTTGCTCGTTAATTTTTCGATCTTATAGATTTATTACCGTTGATTTGGTTGTATTGTGCTTATTTTCGTGCAACATCTTATTTTCGTGCAGTATCTTATTTTTCAGAATTAGCAGTAAAAATGGCGCATTCTGTATTTTTTTATATAAGTTAACACAAATACTATCATATATAAACAAGTTATTAATAGTAGACGTTTAACTTTGTTTGAGTTTTTATATTTTTAGGAGGTCAACACTCCATTAATGAGACTGACACCCACGGAGGCTGAGCTTGCCACTGATTGGTGGCAAGCTAGTCAGCGTTTTTTTGATGGCACGAACGATGAGCAGCCTCCATTTTCTCCACTTCGAGAGCCATCACCTCACCCAGAGCCATCACCTGATCGACCCGACTATACACCTCTACACGAGAGCCATCACCTATCCCGTCACATCATCGAGCCTCATCTCCACCATCACCTCATGATAGGCGACCGACAAAGATGCCACGACTTCTATCTCCCTGTTCTCCACCTCCACGGGATGAGTCAAGGGAGTTACGTGATGAGGTCAATGCCTTGCGTGAGGAGATCGGTACTCTACGCGATAATGATGGTGCATGGCGTGTGGAGGTGTCTACTTTACGTGTTGAGGTTGCCGCTCTACGTGAGATGGTAGTATCGTTGTAGAATGAGGTTCATACTCTACGCAACGAGGTAAGTTTAAGATTTTCCATATTTAACTTGATGATAAATTTACTCGTAATTTCACTTAGATTAACCATTTCACTTAGATTGCTTAGTAAATTTATTCGGTTGCTGCCAATACTGCTAAACTGTTTATTAACACTGTGAAGTTAGTAGTTGTCTTTTGTTTTGTCTTTTGGTTGAAAGTAAATTTGTTCGTTTGCTGCCAATTGAAACTATTCTTCTTCTGCAAATTGAAACTTGAATGAATTGCATTACTTCAACCAATAGACAAAGACAAATACTAAGTTGACAATGTTGCAAGTTTGAAACATATTTGCCTTTGTTATCTGATGCATTTTGTGAACTATGATAGAATAATGACTTGGGTGAATTCAATGCAAGTTTGAAACATATTTGTCTTTGTTTTCACTGATTAAATATCATGTCTGTTTATTTACTGATATTTGTATTTAATTATTTAGCGGACCGATAAGGTGGATGCTTTACGTCGGGTTTTTGTTGCACGACAGAGTTCACGCATCAGACGGCGTACACGTGCTATTAAGTCTCCGTACACCCCAATAGTACGAAGACACCGCAAGAAGAAGCCCGACTCGCCTGTCATCCCTCAAGAGTCCACTCCTATCGTTGAAGAGGCCCCTATCATTCCTCGAGAGTCCCCTCCCACCGTTCAAGAGGCCACTGTCATCGTTGAAGAGGTCCCTCCCACCATTCAAGAGCCCGATTCACATGGCGTCATATGTAGGATTCTTGAGAAACCCTCTGACGTGCCGGACATGATGGATTCAAGTTGGCTCTCGTATGAGTTACCGGCCAGTACCATACCGGTATCTGAAGTGGAGAGTAGATAACTACCGGACACAATTCTGGATAATACCCTTTGGGCTAAGACCGCAGTTGATTTTTATCTACTTGAGCGGAGCCAGGGGTGTTTCACTGACATATGCAAGCTCAACGATGATATCTATTTGTTGCTTGATCGGTCTTGGTGGGGCGTATTATTAGGGGTCGAAGACAATGGCTATTTCGATAGAGGGGTAAGTCTTATATTTTTCTTATATTTTAATTTGATTATTTTTTTTAAATTTATGTAAGTTACTAATATATGTCTTTTTTTGTAAAACAGCATATCGATGCGTGGGTGTCACGTCTTCTAATAATTAGGAAACTTAAGGAAAATAAAATAAATACACGATATACAATTATGTCGTCGTCTTTTAACGCCGTTCACTTGAAGAATCAACGAGATGAATCATTTGCTTTGGGCAATGGACAAGCTAAACTTTATCCTGCATGGTGGGAGGTCGATAAGGTTAGTATTTATTTTAGATTGAGTTTAAAGGTATTCATAAATAAGTGCGCAAATGAATGAATTATTACTTATGATTGCAGGTGTTTATCCCTGTTTTGGAACGTAAACATTGGCTTCTCGTCGAGCTTCAGCTCCCATCCCTTAAGGCAATAGTATATGACAGCATGATAAATTACATATCATTGGCTGATTTAAGAGATATTATTAAGGGATGGAGCTCTCATTTGGCTAAATTCTTGGATGCGATAAATTATTGGACTCGTTCTGGAAACAAGAAGCCAAAGAAGCTCAATATTACAGTTAGCAGAGACGAGACTGCACCACAACAAACGAAAGGACCCAGAGGGGATTGTGGTCCTCTCGTATGCTTGGCGTTGGATCGTTTGATCACAGGAAGTATAAAGTATCTACCTCCCACCGATAGAGATAGAGCTGCAGTAGGCTTGTGGTTTCGGCATTATATGGCTAGATCGATATATACGAGACGCTGCCTACCTGCATCCGCGTTATAAAAATGTCCATAAACAATTGGTAAGTTTATAGGCTTGTGGCTTTAAAATGTTTGGTTAAGTACCTAGAATTCAATAATTTGCTGTTTGTAGGTTTTAGATGTGTAGAAAGTGTTGTTTGAGCAAATGCTTGGTTTATGCAGGTTAATCTCAGAAGTGAGCTGCGTTAAAATGATGTATGGCTGCAAAAGTTGATTCAATAGTAGATGAGGAAATAAGAATTATTGCTTATTTTTTTATTGTTTAATTTATTTGTAAAAGATGATTTGTAAAAGTTGATTTGTTTAATTGATGTGAACATAATTCTTATTTGTGCTTGTTTAATTGATTGAAATGTAATGGTTGATTTTATTGATTTCAATCTGCATTATGTTGAAGGCAAAAATGACTATCGTAATGCGAAATGAAAATCGCAACGCGAAATGAAAATCGCAACGACAAAATCGCAACGCGAAACTAAAATCGCGTTGCGATTTTCATTTCGCTTTGCGATTCCCTCGTTGCGATTTTTATTTCGTATTGCGATTCTCTCGTTGCGATTTTTATTTTGCATTGCAATAGTCATTTCCGCGTTGCGATAGACATTAAGATGATTGCGAACGTCATTTCCGTGTTGCGATAGTCAAATGAATGTCTAATAAGTGATAACAACTGAACAGATCATATCAATGTTCAAACTCAAGTTACTAATACATGCCTAACTGAAAATGTTAAAAGTGCACACATCAACGTTTGCATTTAAAAATCACCTAAGTTAACAGTTCCAAAAGGTGAAGCCGGTTGTGATTGGGATTTTGAAGATGATTGCGATTTTGATTGCCTTTTGCTTGACACCATATGAGCTTTGGATTTTGATGAGGATCCATATTTTGGTAGAGGAAAAGATGATTGTGATGGCACTGGTGATCCACATGTCAACCTTGTATGACCACTTTCCTTGCACCGACTACATATCGATCTCTTCTTCTCTTCACCCTTAGACGGTATACAATCGTGACTTTTTGGTCGGCCAGGTAGCCTTCTGTCCATGGTTGGTGGCAAAACTGTTTGTAAATCATCTGGTATGTCCCACTCAGAAGGATGTGGAATAGGGTAGACAATCTCGGCATAAGTCTGTTGATATACTTCTGTAGTGTAGCAATCTATAGCGTATGCGCTTGAATCATCTTGGTTTAGATGAAGAGAAACTTTTATAACATTTCCACACGGATAACCAGATGTTTGCCATTTCATACAACTACACATCTTTGCATTTAGATCGACAAGCCCATTTAAGTTATTATTCAGTACTTCAAACAAAGTGTTTGAACATGGTTCAACTCTCCATGACGTTGACTTCACAACACGTTTCGTTATCTTTTTTTCTGTCCATGGTGTAACACGATGTTCCAATGTTCCTGTAAATTTAAATAAATAATACTTAGTAAAATATATGATAAGTTACAAATTTAAAGTAATAATACCTGCATGGTTTCTTTTCTTGTAGTACCACTGTTGAATAGAGGCTCGAAAAAACTCCATTAACATAGTAATGGGTAATTTCCGGGAATGACGACTTAGAGCGTTGATTGATTCTGCACTATTAGACGTCATGAAACCATATCTTGCTCCAAGTTGATGTACTCTTGACCATCTTTCAAACCCGACATCTTCTAGTGTTTGAGCACACTGAGGCAAAACACGTCTTAAACAGTTTATATGCTTATTAAAATCCACTTCCCGATAAGCTTTTACAGCCTTCCAGTATGTCCATTTGTGATTTTTTATACCAGCAGACCTTGATTTTAGATTTCTATACAAATGAACACCACAAAGTCCATGAAAAGCATCTGGGAAACACCTTCTAACAGCGTTGTCAATTGAGTTTGCCCTATCAGATATGATTGTCAGATTGCTAATATGACCTATGCAATCCCTAAGATGTCCCATAAACCATGTCCATGAATAAGAGGTTTCTGATTTGCCAACCCCGTAAGCTATTGGCAGTATCCCATTGTTAGCATCCATGGCTACTGCTAATAAGTTTACTCCAAGGTATCGACCTTTCAAATGTGCTCCGTCAACTATAATAACTGGGCGCATGCAAGTAATAAACGAACGAATCTACAAAATAATATACACAAAAAATATAATCATTTAAATGTGAAATGCGTGTAACTAACAAAAATGAGTCAACAAAATTATATTGATTTACTAACCGCAGCACCAATGGCGATAAACAACAACTCAAAGCGTCCATCTCTATCTGTTTTGATATGAGTTACCGACCCAGGATTTTTCAGCTTTAAATTGTGACAATAAGCCGGCAGTTGGGCAAACGATGCTTCTGGCGACCCCCTCAACAATTCCAAGGCATAACATTTGGCTCTCCAAGCTTGAGAATATGATATACTAATCTTGAACCGAGCATTCATGTCAGTCATAATTTCATGTCCCCGATATACCCTGTTATTCAAAAACATTAACTCAGCCAGAAAACCACCCAACACCTTTTTGTTTGCCTGTCTATGGTGAGGAAAAACTTGGGTTCTTGAACATGTATGTTTATCAATAAAAGTCCTAACTTGAAACATTTCGCAATCTTTTATCCTCTTTGCAATCATACGCCACGTACAGTTTTTGTCAATCATACACCTTTTTTTGAAACGATCTTTGCTTGATTTGTTAACTTTTAGTTGATAGCCATCTTCCACACATTTCGTATACAAAGCTATCTTCAAGTCTTCCTTTGTATCAAAACAATCATCTTTCTTGATACGAATAACTTTTGTGTAACAATCAACTTCTTTCTTTACCAACTCTTCTTCCGGTAGCTGAAGTAATTCTGGCATATTCCAGTTATACTCCCGTGGCATTTTCTTTTCTCCGGGGACTTTTTCTTCTTCTTTTTCTTCTTCATGATTATATGAATTACAGAATGGATGTTCAACATGTTCATTCACAGTCGTAACTTCCTCCTCATTATCATCAACAACATCTTCCTCGGCAACGGCTGTTTCATCATCAAAATTTGGGTATTGACCAATATCAAAATCATTACACGCAGGGTATGTTTGTTCTTCTAAAACATCATCAAAATCCGAGTATTGACCAATATCAAAGTCCGGGTATTGACCAAGATCAAATTTCGAATACTGACTAGTACTCACAATTTTTTCTCTTGGCTCATCATCGTCTAATTGGTCAATACGAAAACTGGAATTTGGTGCTGAAAGTTGATTGGGATTTGGATTAGAGAAAGGTTGTGGGTTTTGAGAAAAACTTAGTTGATTACTACCCGCTACTGACCCAACAATACTACTTCTAGGTTCAACAACATACAATGTAACATCATCACTTGAAACACTAATGTAAGCAATAAATCGTTCAACATCTTCATTGTCGGTTAACAAATAAACTTTACCATTTCTCTGATAAGATAGCCTAAATCCACTTAGGGGCTCTAAATTCAATTTCTTTGAAACACGTAACATTAGAGTTTTATAAGTTAACTTTTTTAATGACAGTTTTAGTTGAAGATTCATGGGTAAAGGCAAATATTGTAAAACACCATGAACATTCTCCCATGACCCTCCAAAACACAAATCTATCCAAACATGATCAACATTAGATGATTTCATGGTTGTAAATTAATTTACTAAACAAACGAGCTGCGAAACTAAGACCTGTTGCCGAATGGGGAAGGATGTCGTTGGATATAGGAACGGATATCACCGGAGAGAGTGATAGATGGAGATGGAATGAGTTGCGATTTAGGGATTTAGGTTATGAGTTGTTGCTGCTGCGTAGATATATACACAAAAATCACGATTCTGACTTTCGCAACGTGATTCTGACTTTCGCAACACGATTCTGACTTTCGCAACGAGATTCTGACTATCGCAACGAGATAATACAGAATCGCAATACGATTTTCAAAGGTTGACATGTGGATCACCAGTGCCATCACAATCATCTTTTCCTCTACCAAAATATGGATCCTCATCAAAATCCAAAGCTCATATGGTGTCAAGCAAAAGGCAATCAAAATCGCAATCATCTTCAAAATCCCAATCACAACCGGCTTCACCTTTTGGGACTGTTAACTTAGGTGATTTTTAAATGCAAACGTTGATGTGTGCACTTTTAACATTTTCAGTTAGGCATGTATTAGTAACTTGAGTTTGAACATTGCTATGATCTGTTCAGTTGTTATCACTTATTAGACATTCATTTGACTATCGCAACGGGGAAATCGCAACGCGAAAATGACTATCGCAACGTGAAAATGGCTATCGCAACGCGAAAATGACTATCGCAACGCGAAATAAAAATCGCATTGCGATTTTCTCGTTGCGATTTTCATTTCGCATTGCGATTTTCATTTCGCATTGCGATTCTCTCGTTGTGATAGTCAGTTTCGTGTTGCGACAGTCTGTTTTGCCTTCAACATAATGCAGATTGAAAATCAACAAATCAACTATTACATTTCAATCAATTAAACAAGCACAAATAAGAATTATGTACACATCAATTAAACAAATGAACATTTACAAATCATTTTTTACAAATCAATTAAACAATCAAAAAATAATAATAATTCTTATTTGCTCATCAATTATTGAATCAATGAATCAACTTTTGCACCCGTACTTCCATTTCACGCAGCTCACTTAAGGATTAACCTGCATAAACCAAACATTTGCTCAAACAAGACTTCCTACACATCTAAAACCTACAAACAGCAAATTATTGAATTCTAGGTACTTAACCAAACATTTTCAAACCAAAAGGAGTATATATGTTAACAAAACTTGCATTTGACTTACCAATTAACAATGGATACTTTCATAACGCGGATGCAGGTAGGCAGCGTCTCGAATATATCGCTCTAGCCATATAGTGCCGAAACCACAAGCCTACTGCAGCTCTATCTCTATCGGTGGGAGGTAGAAACTCTATGCTTCCCGTCGTCAAACGCGCCAAGCACATGCATACGAGAGGACCACAATCCCCTCTGGCTCCCAGCGATTGTTGTGGCACGGACTCGTCTCTGAAAACTGTGACATTGCTTCTTTGGCTTCTTGTGTCCAGAATGAGTCCAATAATTAATCCCATCCAAGAATTTAGCCAAATGAGAGCTCCATCCCTTGATAATATCTCTCAAATTAGACAGTGATATGTAATTTATCATGCTGTCATATACTATTATCTTCAGGGATGGGAGCTGAAGTTGGACGAGAAGCCAATGACGACGTTCCAAAATAGGGATAAACACCTGCAATCATAAGTAATAATTTATTTATTTGCGCACTTATTTATGAACACGTTTAAAAAATTTAAAAAATAAACACTAACCTTATCGACCTCCCACCATGCAGGATAAAGTTTAGCTTGTCCATTGCCCAACGAAAATGATTCATCTCGTTGATTCTTCAAGTGAACTGCGTGAAAAGCCGCCGGCATTATTGTATATCGCGAATTTTTATTTTTCCTAAGCTTCCTTATTATTAGAAGACGTGACACCCACGCATCGATATGCTGTTTTACAAAAAAAGACATATATTAGTGAATTACATTAATTTTAAAAAAAATTAATCAAAATCATATATAAGACAAATATAAGACTTACCTCCCCATCGAAATAGCCACTGTCTTCAACCCCTAATAACACACCCCACCAAGACCGATTAAGCAACAAATACATCTCATCGTTGAGTTTGCTTATGTCAGTGTAACACCCTTGGCTCCGCTCATGTAGATAAAAATCAACTGCGGTCTTAGCCCAAAGGGTATTATCCAGAATTGTTTCCGGTAGTTGTCTCCTCTCCACTTCAGAGACCGGAAAGGTACTAGCCGATAACTCATACGAGAGCCAACTCTCATCCATCATGTCCGGAAACGGTGGGGGTTTCTCAATAATTCGATATATTACCCCATGTGAATCAGGGTCTGGAATGGTGGGAGGGACCTCTTCAACAATGACAGTGGCCTCTTGAACGGTGGGGGAGACTCTTGAGGGATGATAGGGGCCTCTTGAACGATTGGAGGGGACTCTTGAGGGATGACAGGTGAGTCGGGCTTCTTCTTGCGGAGTCTTCACACCATTGGGGTGAACGGAGACGTAATAGCACGTGCACGCCGTCTGATGCGTGAACTCTGTCGTGCAAGAAAAACCCGACGTAAAGCATCCACCTTATTGGGCTGCTAAAAAAAATTAATACATAAATCAGTAAATAAACAGACATGATATTAAACAAAGAAAAATATGTTTCAAACTTGCATTGTATTCACCCAAGTCATTATTCTATCATAGTTCACAAAATGCATCAGATAACATTCCAGAAGTAAGCACTTATATAAACATTTAAAAGGACAACATATATAAACATTCAAGAAGAAGAATAGTTTACTTTCGCAACACAAAACATACTTTCGCAACGCGAAAATGACTATCGCAACGCGGAAATGGCTATCGCAACGCGGAAATGGCTATCGCAATGCGAAATGAAAATCGCAATGATAAGATCGCAATGCGAAATGAAAATCGCAACGACAAAATCGCAACGCGAAACATAAATCGCATTGCGATTTTCATTTCGCGTTGCGATTTTCATTTCGCATTGCGATCTTGTCGTTGCGATTTTCATTTCGTATTGCGATAGTCATTTTCGTGTTGCGAAAGTAAACTATTCTTCTTCTGCAAATTGAAACTTGAATGGATTGCATTACTTCAACCAAAAGACAAAAACAAAACCAAAAACAAATACTAACAAAAACAGTTTAGCAGTATTGGCAGCAACCGAATGAATTTATTAAGCAATCTAAGTGAAATGGTTAATCTAAGTGAAATTACGAGTAAATTTATCATCAAGTTAAATATGAAAAATCTTAAACTTACCTCGTTGCGTAGAGTATGAACCTCATTCTGCAACGATGCTACCATCTCACGTAGAGCGGCTACCTCACCGCGTAAAGTAGACACCTCAACACCCCATGCACCATCGTCTTTGCGTAAAGTACCGACCTCCTCACGCAAGACATTGACCTCATCACGTAACTCCCCTAACTAATCCCGTGGAGGTGGAGAACAGGGAGATAAACGTCGTGGCATCTTTGTCGGTCACCTATCTTGCGGTGATGGTGGAGAAGAGGCTCGATGATGTGATAGAATAGGTGATGGTTGTCGTTGTAGAGGTGTATAGTTGGGTCGATTAGGTGATGGCTCTGGGTGAGGTGATAGCTCTGGGTGAGGTGATGGCTCCCGAAGTGGAGGCTGCTCATCATCCGTGCCATCAAAAAAACGCTTACTAGCTTGCCACCAATCAGTGGCAAGCTCAGCTTCTGAGGGTGTCAGCCTCGGTAATGGAGTATTGGCCTCCTAACAATATAAAAGCTCAAACAAAGTTAAACGTGTACTAGTAATAACTTGTTTATAAACATATGGTAGTATTTATGTTAACTTACATTATTTATTGTCGTATACCGTAGTAAATCTTCCCATTGCAAGGTCTGTTTCCTCTTCCAGGAAATAACCCTAAGAATATCATTTGAAGTTTTTATTGCATATGTCTTCATGGCGGGAAAGGCCTCAAATATCCAAATCTACAAATAATATAATAACAAACATTAGTAATTGTTAAATAATTACTTATAATTTTGGAAACATTATATAAAAATTCTTACCTTAAAGGCCCAAATAAAGCCTGTCAAAGTGTATTTGGAACCATCGCCATGCAAACTTTTTCGATCATCCAAGGCAGACGATAACTTATTCCATGTAGCTTTCCATAAATACGAGCCCCACGGAAACAGGTTCCACGCATTTAGGTCTTCTACTAATTTGATTAGATCATTCGGAATAGGTTGTCTGGCCTCTCTGCCTAAAAAGCCGGCATGCAAAAGTATTATAAGGCATACTCGGACAACATCGACGTCATCCATCCGAGTAAAACCATCTTTCTTATTCAATAAGCTCGTCAGGTCTTCCACGTGTAGATTCGGCCTCTCCAGCTCAGGAAAAACCCGGGATAACCATGATGGGCGGGTAATGTGTCTAGTGTACCGACCTACATCATCGTGTCCGAAGCGTAGACCGGTGATTATGCAAAACTCCTCCCGCCCAAAACACGTATACGCCGGTGGAAAATCAAACCATGTCTCTTCATCACGACGTTGTATAGTATCTGGTAGATCCCTAGTCATGGTTTGAAGAAATAGGTGTGTCAACATCGCATCTCCACCGGGATGTTGTACTTTCAGCCATGGCCCGAAGCAAGTATCCTCAAACATTTTTCTTTGTGCAGGTGAAAGCTTCGACGCAATTGTTTTGGCCAGACTGACTTTATTTCTTAAGGTCAATTGAGCTGAATAAAAGTTCTACAAAAACAATAAACATACTAAGTTAGATATACCAAAAACTACACTGTGAAGATATACCAAAAACAATAATAAACATAAAGAGTAGTAGTTTATTCTTCAAACTTAAATTTGCAACACTGTGAATTTCTTATTTGTCTTTGTTTTTTGGTTGAAGTAATGCAATTCATTCAAGTTTCAATTTGCAGAAGAAGAATAGTTTCTGAAAATGAAAATCGCAACACGAAAATGACAATCGCAACGCGAATTTGATTATCGCAACGAGAGAATAAAATCGCGTTACGATTTTGTCGTTGCGATTTTCATTTCGCGTTGTGATTCTCGGTTGATTTAATAAGCAATCTAAGTGAAATTAGATCCATAATCGAATTCAGAACCAAGTCCACCTCTTAAAAAGATTTTTCTTCCCAAATGATTAAAAGTTGCCACGACAAAGAGGAGCGAAAAGGGATCTCACTCCACTACCATTAAGCTTCATGCGGAGAGCACCTTGAAAGATATATGACTACTGCAAAGGTCCTACAATTCAGATGTGAAAGACACGAAATGTCAGAGCAAAATATTTTAAAGGTGGAACTATTATATGTGTGGGGCATTTTGGTCTATACTGGTGCTCTGATCGAACGCGACAAAATTTCCATAACAATTAAAGATTTTTTTGAGTTTGCATCCTTTCAACCCTATTTAATTAATTATTTATTTATTGTGTTTGTGTGTTTATTTTTCTTTACTTTATTTCTTTATTTACTTTTAATATTAGTTTTTAGAAGAACAAACTCTCAAACATGTGTCCAAGGATAAAACCCCTATGGTAGCTGTACCCACTTAGAAAGAATACTCAATTGGTGTTGGCACAAACGATGACATTGTTGATGATGTCCACCCATCTGCTTAAATGCCACGGCAAATTGCAACATTTCTGGCCAAGTGTCGTCTGAATAAGACAACCAATCATGCTTAGACTTCTCCACCTGAGGAATCTAAGCAAAACAACCCCACCACCATCAAAATGGATGTTAGTCAAGGTACCTTGCATTGCACTTCATCTTTAGTTTAGTATTCATGCATTGAGGACAATGTATCTGTAACATCCCAAACACCGGGTTAGTGACCAAATTGTAAAACTTCAAAATTTAGTGACTAAAGTATATAAATTGAATAGTTCAAGAACTTATATGGAAAATTCTGTGTAGGACTAAATAGAAAATAAGGATGAATGGAAGGGCAAAATTGTCATTTGATCAATTAATGAATTAAAATTGTGATATGGATGAGATATATACACGTGGAGACATGTAAAAAGGTAAAAAAAGAAAGATTTCTCCAGAAAGCTCTTCTTCTTCTTCTTTCAGCCGTGAGCTATCATAGCTAAGGTGAGTTTTATTGTGAGTTGATTATTTGTTGAATTTAAGTTTGGTTTGGGATCCTTAGATGATACTTAAGCTTAAGGAAAGCTTAAGTTGTCTTAAAACTATAAGATAAAGGAGTTTGAAATGATTAAAGAAAAGAGGTCTTTAAATGAAATCTTGGGAGAGAGGTAGTAATTAGATTTTGATACTAGAATTGACTTGTCATCAGCTAAATTAAGAAGTATGAAGTGTTAGAATTGAAATTTGAACATGTTGAAAAATTGGTAAGATTCTTGATTTCAACATATAGAAGGAGATTTGGAAGATATGGACGTGTTATATGAATATAAATTGATTAGAGTATGTGTATGTGAGTTTAAGTGTATGAAAAGGGTGAAGGAATGAAAGGGTTATATTATATGGGTAAATTTCGTGTTTAAAAGTGATTTTTGGGCTATGAGTATCGGTACTGCTTCATTTAGTACTGATACTTCAAGGGTAAATGAATGAATTTGGAGTGGGGGTATCGATACTGGTTGAACAATATTGATACCATAAGCCCAAAATTGACAAGTTATTCATGAGGTATCGATACCTGAAGGGTAGTATCGATACCAGGGGTACTGATACCATAAGGTGAGTATCGATACCATTTTTGAAACAAGGATTACATAATTGAAATTTGGTATCGATACCTAGGCTTTGTACTGATACTGCAGTTAGGGAAGTATCGGTACCATACCTTGGGTACCGATACTACTTCAAGTGGAAAATAGAATTAAGCCTTTCTTTTAGCTTAAGAAATTAAGGATCGAATTATGATATTTGGAATGTTGATATGTATATAAAATGTATGATTGTGTAGATATCGAGCACAAGAAATTTTTGGAACGACCGAAAAGTTAAGAACGATCAAGAAAGAGAAATTAAGTCATAGAATTGATTAGGCTCAAGTGAGGTTAAGGTGAGTGCGATGTAGTTTTATGGAAATAAGACTTGTGATATGTCTATTTCCTATGTTAATTCTCATGGTCCAAGAGTTATGAACATGTATATACTATTATCATTATAAACACATGCATAAGTGATATATGTTTATATATTTTGATATATGCTATATGATCCATGTGAAAATAAGTTGTATGATATGAGATTGATGAATATATGTACATATGTGATTATAAGAGAAATGACATGAGTACATGAATATGTGGTAAAGTAATGATTATATGAAAATATGGAGCATAATAATAATGACCATGTTATGTGATATGAGAGCTATAGGTATAGTTGGCATGCCAAGAGTCGAGGTACATAGATCCTTCGGAACATATACATAGGTCCTCCGTGACATATACATGAGGTCATTCGGGACAAATTTCATATGCTACTAAGTGGGAATTATACGAGTTGTGGTGACAGCATATGTGCACAACCTCAATGTACTCGCATACCTTAAGTTCTCAGTATTGTACATGGGCCTATAAAAGATATAAAAAGTGTTTACATTATTATATGTTATAATGTTATTATTGGTTATACTGAATCATATGTGACATGATTAAATAATGATATGATAATTATGATTGTATTTGAATAATTAGATTGTATGTTCATATTTATAGGAAATATATTATTATATTTTTATACCTCACTAAGTCTATGACTTAGCGTGTAAACGTTTTACACGTAGGTACTGAGAAGCAAGAGGATCATATCTAGGTTTTGCAGAACAACATAACTCCACTCGAAGATCAGACCAGAATTAAATTACACTGTATGTATTTTGTTGTATCAAAGGTGTTGGCATATAGACAAATTGTGATTTACATGTGCTCTGATCGGTTTTTGTAATGTGTTGAATATATTTATGTAAATTGTTAATTTTATTTCAATGAAAGTTTGAATTTTCATGATTTTTATAAGTTTTAAAAAGTTTTAAATAGTTAATGTGACACCTTGGATTCGTATCCGGGTCGGGTACGGGTTGGGGGTGTTATATTTAATGGTATCAAAGCTATGGTTTAGCCGATTCTAGGCATAAACTGAAGTCTAGAATGTCTTTAAATGTGTACATGCCAACATAATAGTGAGAACTTCCGATCTGATAAGAGTAACATGTATGTTGTTTTGCTAATAGAATTATATGGTTATATCTTATTAGATTTCCGAACATGATATCTCCCGAAGTGAAGCGTAAGATGATAGGCTAGCAGAGAGTAGTAATTCACCTGCCCTGGCCAGGCAAGGTGAAGAACAGGCACTTTCTGGAGTGCCTGTACAAGATCAAGACGTTTTCTTTAGGACGTTGGATGCTATCCTGACACGTTTCCAACTTCATACTCCCTCTACTCGAAGAATGAATGTAGAAAATGAGTTAAATGGATTAGGAGCTCCTGAGTTCAAAGGTGAAGGCGATGAAGGTCATGCTGCTGCGGACCTTTGGCTCAATGATGTGAAGATCATGTTAGATGGACTCCACTATTCTGATATTGAGAAGTTAGATGGAGTGGTCACCTTGCTTTGTGGGCAAGAGAGAATCTGGTGGACGAATGTCACCTTGAGGATGACAAGTGACCAAGTGACATGGTCCTTGTTCCTAGAAGAGTTTAAGCACAAGTATATATGAGATCAATTCATTAAGCAGATGAAGCAAGAATTCTTGAACCTGAAGGAAATGAATCACGCTGTATATGAATACGAGTGTGAGCTCAATAAGTTGAGTCGTTTTGCGGCTGAGTTGATTCCAACGGAGAAGGATGCGTGTGAATGGTTTGTGGAGGGCTTGCGCCCGAGGTTGAAAGAAATGTTGATCGTGCTAAACTTGTCCTCGTTTCAAAAGGTAGTAAATTGTGCTAAAGCTCTAGAGAGAGCTCAAAATGAAAGGTTTGGGGAGTAGAGAACTCAACCGTTCAAAACAACTGGGGCTTCATCAATTTCTGCAACACCCAAGAGAGGTAGAGATTCTGGTTTTCGATCTCAGGCAAGGTCTAAGTTAGTGGCATCTTCCTCTAGAGGATCAAATCAGATGAGAGCTAGACATACTCAATCAGTATGATCTGGTGATGGGAGATCATATCAGGGTCAGGTCAGACAATGTCAGATTTGTGGAAGAAGCCATAGCGGTATATGCAAAGTAAAATCCAGAGCTTGTTTTCGGTGTGGGAAAATGGGACATTATATGCGAGATTGTCCATTGAGGGCCAGAGATCCTACACAGTCGGAGCGATCTGCTTCGATGTCTCAGAGAGGAAGAGGAAGGAGTAGAGGAAGAAGTCAACCTGAATCCTCTACTCAACAAGAAGTGTGCTCTACTGCCCGAGAGTATAATATAAAGACCAATGAAGACCGTGATGATCCAGAGATAATTGCAGGTATTTTCCTATTGTATGATAAATGTATTGTAGTATTGATTGATCTGGGTTCTAAATACTCATATATTAGTAGTAAATTGGTGAGAGAATGGGGAATTCAGTTAGAAGCTACTAGTAGTGATATGATAGTGAAAAATCCATTAGGGTACAATGCTCAGGTAAATAGAGTGTGTCGAGGGTGTCCCATACAGATTAAGGGAATTGAATTCCTTGCTAATATGATGGAATTACCTTTTGACGAATTCGAAGTGATACTGGGAATGGACTGGTTATATCTCTATCATGCTAATGTTGATTGTAGATTGAAGAGGGTAACATTAATCAGTTCAGACGGATTGAAAGTTATAGTATTTAGTGAAAGATAGAATCTATTGGAAAACGTAATATCAGTAATGTCAGCAAAGAAGTTATTACTATAAGGATGTCAGGGTTTCATTGCTAATGTGTTGGATACTATAACCAAGGAGAAAGGGATTGAAGAAATTCCCATAGTCAGAGAGTTTCCATATGTTTTTCCTGCAGAGTTTCCAGGTTGTCATTGGATAGAGATGGTGCAATATGTGCGGAATTGACACTTAAGCCAACATGGTTGGATCGAATTAAGGAATTACAAACCAAAGATGAAAAGTGTTTAAAGAGGATACAAGTAAAGAATAGAGAGCTTAATGATTATGAGATTAAATCTGATGGGAATATGTATTACCGAGGGAGATTAGTGATTCGGGATGATGTTGAGTTGAAAAATGATATGTTAACAGAAGCTTATTGTAGTTCATTGACGATGCACCCAGGTGGAAACAAGATGTATATGGATCTCAAGAGTCAATATTGGTGGCTAGGAATGAAGAGAGGTATTACGGAATTTGTGTCCAAGTGCTTGACTTGTCAGCAAGTCAAAGCTGAGCATCAGGTTTCATCAGGATTATTGCAACCAATGTCTATTCCTTAATGGAAATGGGAAAACGTGACGATAGATTTTGTGACGGGGTTAAATTTGACTCCAAACTAAAGATATTCAATTTGGGTCATCGTGGATAGATTGACTAAATTAGCTCATTTCATTCCAGTAAGAACTGATTTCTCCATGGATAAGTATGTTGAACTATACATCAGGGAGATTATTAGAATACATGGTGTACCGGTTTCAATTGTTTCTGATCGGGATCCTAGATTCACATCAAGATTTTGGAAGACTTTCCATGGAGCATTAGGAACTTGATTAAACTTTAGCACATCGTTTCATCCACAAACCGATGGACAGTCCAAGCGGACTATCCAAATTCTGGAGAATATATTGAGAGCTTGTGTAATATAGTTCAAGGGATCATGGGAAAAATACTTGCCACTTACTGAATTTGCTTACAACAATAGCTACCAGTCAAGTATCAAAATGGCTTCTTATGAGGCTCTATATGGGATAAAGTATCGTACACCCTTGAATTGGTACGAGTTTAAGAATCGAGAAGTTCTTGGTCTTGAGTTGATTCAGGAAGTGCAAGAAAAAGTTCAAGTGATTCAGAACAATCTCAAAGCGGCAGCTGATAGACAAAAATCTTATGTTGATCTTAAGAGAAAAGATACAGAATTTCAAGTTGGAGATAAAGTATTTTTAAAGGTGTAACATCCTCCATACCGGGTTAGTGATTAAAGTGTAAAATTTAAAATGTCAGAGATCAAATTCAATTAATCGAAAAGTGAAGAAATTAATTAAAGATGTTGGGTGGGATGAATTAGTAAGTGAATGAGAACTAAAAGGATAAAAGGGTCATTGAGCAAAGGTAATAATTAAATAATAGATAATGGGTATTATAATATCCAAGTGAAAGAAACAAGAGTTTCCAGATAACTCTTGATTCTTCTTTCTTCTTCAACGTGAAGAGCCCAAGCTAAGGTGAGTTTAATTTCTCTTGATTAATCCTTCAAACTCAAGCATGGTTTTAATTATGGAAGCCTTAAGAAAGATTATAGAAGGAAAAAGAGTTGTAGAAACTCAAAGAATTGTAAGTTAAGGGAGATTAAAGGTTAGAAGCCATTGAATGAAATATTGGATTAGAGGTCATAATAAGAATTTGAAGTTGGATTTGACTTGTTATCAAGCTAATTAAGAAGTATAAGGTGATAGAATTAAAGTTAGAACATGTTGGTATTTGAGTATGATTCTTGAATATCATGTAAAAGATAGGATTTTGAGTTTAAGGAAGTGATTATGGAGTAGAAACGAGTTTAATTATGTGTATGAAAGTTAGGAATATTAATGGAAGTGAAGTATGAGGTATGGAGCTGAAAATGAAGGGATTTTCGAGTTCAAAAATGTAATTCTGGGCTAGGGGAATCGGTACCCATTCAAAGGGAACCGATACCCCTTCAAGCGAATAAAATTTCCAGAATGTCGTGGGGGAACCGATACCCCCACAGGAGGGAACCGATTCCCCCTAAAGAAAAATTATAAATATTGGTTTAATAAGTTCGTTTAAGTTGCTAGTATCAAATTACAAGGTGTAGGTATCTAATAATTGTCTTAAAATCTATAATTATGTAGATTCAGAGCCTAAACGAGTTCCGGAATCATTGACAAGTAAGATCGATAAAAAGGGAAGATAAGAGATTGGAATGGACTAGTGAGGCCAGGTGAGTGCATACAAGTTAGTTTATGATGTTTAATGGAAATAAGACTTGCGACGAGTCTATTTCCTATATTATAATGCATTAATTTATGATCATAGGCATATGTTTGATTTGGGTATATGTGATATATATTACAATATGTGTTAAATGATTGTGTGAATACATGTATTGTGATAAGTATAGGAATTAATATGAATGGTCTATATGATTGCATGGGAATATGAAATAGGTTATATGATAAGTGGCCATACATGTTAATAGTATAAGTGATCAATTATAAGAATTTATATAATAGATTTATATGACTACATGAGAAAGGTGATGAGTTAAATAAGATTAGACTATAGAGTAATATGAGAATAATATTAGTGAAGGGAATTGAGTATAAATGATGATACCAAACCATAAGATAAGTATTTACTTATAGGATAATATGATATTATATGAATATAATATATAACTTTATGAGGAAGAATTGGGTGTTATATGATTTAGGTATGAAAATGATCTATGCGTAAGTATATTACGTGATTATGTGACTATGTGTGAAATAGAGTAAACTAGGTAAGTATAAGATATGTAAATATATGGCTATGGAACAAAGTATGTAATAATACAATGTTATTTGATTTATGATTTTGATATGTGCATGGATACATGAAATGGATATAGGTTATTATATATGTTACATGATTATATGCATGTGTGATATATGCTATGAGACATGCCCAATGTGAAATGAAATAAGCCAAGTGACTATATGAAATATGTGAGATATGAATATAAAATCATATGAGAAGTGAAAAGAATTACATGAAAATAGACTAAGTGATTACATGTATATGTGAAAGAAGCTATGAGCTTATATGAACATGTGATATGATATGGAATACATGATTACACATACATATGGTATGTGACAGAAGAGAAATGACAAGTAATGTGAACTGTTAAATGACAATGCCCATGTTATGTGTCATGAGAGCTAGGGGTATAGTTGGCATGCCAAGAGTCGAGGGTCTATGTGGTCCTTCGGGACATATATGTATTCTTTGGAACATGTGTGAAGTCTGGTGAGACACATACTTGATCCCTAGCATATGTATATGATTCTTAAGGAATGATATGTGGTCCTTCGGGACATTGTGGTCCTTCGGGACATTGTGGTCCTTCGGGACATATATGTATTCTTTGGAACATGTGTGAAGTCTGATGAGACACATACTTGATCCCTAGCATATGTATATGATTCTTAAGGAATGATATGTGGTCCTTCGGGACATATATGTATTCTTTGGAACATGTGTGAAGTCTGGTGAGACGCATACTTGATCCCTAGTATATGTATATGATTCTTAAGGAATGATATGTGGTCCTTATGGACATTATTATATGGCACTACGGTGCAATTCTACGCGGCACTATGGTGCAATTCTATGTGGCACTTTGGTGCATTTATATAAGCTGTGGTGACAGCATTAGTGCACAACCTCCATAAACTCACATATCTATAGTTCTCACATATGTACATGGGCTAATCCAGAGATATGAACAAATATATGTTAGTGGTATGATAAATGTTATAGAAATGATATGATGTTGTGTGTGTATAGTGTTTGATTGAAAAGGTTAAGCATAAAAGTATGTGATTACATGATAAACTGTTAATGATGAGTTATGTGTATGTATGAATTTTCTGTAATTAATCTGATATGATTTTATATGATACGAAGAAAGCATGTAATTTGGTATAACATGATAGAACAGAACATGCATGTATTGATATATGTTATAAAGTGCATTATAAGTTTTTATGCCTCACTAAGTCTTCGACTTAGCGTGTGATTGTTTCACACGTAGGTTTCAAGAAGAGTAAAGAGTAATGCGGAGCAAGACAGGTCAGTTCTCCTTACCAAATGTCAGATCAGAAAATATATGTACTGGTTATAGAGTGTAGTTGGCATGTAGTCTAAAGATATAAATTGTATGAACTCTGATATATTTTGTAAACGTTTTGAATAAGTTAAATGTTATCAAAGTTTTTAAATTACTCACTATTTTATACGAATAAATGTTTGAAAAGTCAATGTGACACTTCGGACTCGTATCCGGGTCGGATACGGGTTGGGGGTGTTACAAAAAGTGTCTCCGTGAGAGAAAGTTTTGAGGTTTGGACGGAAAGGAAAGCTTAGTCCTTGGTTTATTGGACCTTATGAGATCGATAAGAGAGTAGGATCAATGACATACCAATTGGCCTTGCCACCGGAAATGGAGAATATTCATAATTTTTTCCATGTTTCCATGCTTTGAAGATATAGATCTGATCCCTCCCATATGGTGATACCAGAAGAGTTAGAGGTTCAGCCTGACCTGACTTATGAAGAAGAACCGGTACAAATATTGGCTTATAAGGTGAAATAGTTAAGGAACAAGAATATTCCATTGGTCAAGGCATTATGGAGGAATCACAAGGTAGAGGAAGCAACATGGGAGCGTGAAGAGGACATGAGGAATTAGTACCCCAATCTCTTTATACAGTGAAAATTCGAGGACAAATTTTCGTAAGGTGGAGATTTGTAACATCCCAAACACCGGGTTAATGAACAAATTGTAAAACTTCATAATTTAGTGACTAAAGTAGATAAATTGAATAGTTTAGGGACTTATATGGAAAATTCTATGTAGGACTAAATAGAAAATAAGGATGAATGGAAGGGAAAAATGGTCATTCGATCAATTAATGAATTAAAATGTGATATGGAGGAGATATATACATGTGGAGATATGTAAAAAAGGGAAAAAAGAAAGATTTCTCTAGAAATCTCTTCTTCTTCTTCTTCCAGCTGTGAGCTACTATAGCAAAGGTGAGTTTTATTGTGAGTTGATTATTTGTTGAATTTAAGTTTGATTTGGGATCTTTAGGTGATACTTAAGCTTAAGGAAAACTTAAGTTGTCTTAAAACTATAAGATGAAGGAGTTTGACAAGATTAAAGATAAGGGGTCTTTAAATGAAATCTAGGGAGAGAGGTAGTAATTAGATTTTGAGACTAGAATTGACTTGTTATTAACTAAATTAAGAAGTATGAAGTGTTAGAATTGAAATTTGAAAATGTTGGAAAATTGGTAAGATTATTGATTTCAACATATAAGAGGAGATTTGGAAGATAGGGACGTGTTATATGAATATAAATTGATTAGAGTATGTGTATATGAGTTTAAGTGTATGAAAAGGGTGAAAGAATGAAAGGGTTAGATTATATGGGTAAATTTCGGGTTTAAAAGTGATTTCTGGGCTATGAGTATCGATATTGCTTCATTCAGTACCGATACTTCAAGGGTAAATGAATGAATTTGGAGTAGGGGTATCGATATTGATTGAACAATATCGATACTATAAGCCCAAAATTGACAAGTTATTCATGAGGTATCGATAACTGGAGGGTAGTATCGATACCATGGGTACCGATACCATAAGGTGAGTATCGATACCATTTTTGAAACAAGGATTACAAAATCAAAATTGGGTATTGATACCTAGGCTTGGTATCGATACTGCAGTTAGAGAAGTATCGGTACCATACCTTGGGTACCGATACTACTTCAAGTGGAAAATAGAATTAAGCCTTTCTTTTAGCTTAAGAAATTAAGGATCAAATTATGATATTTGGAATGTTGATATGTATATAAAATGTATGATTGTGTAGACATCGAGCACAAGTAAGTTCTGGAACGACCGA
Source organism: Hibiscus syriacus (assembly GCF_006381635.1). Classification (NCBI taxonomy): domain Eukaryota; kingdom Viridiplantae; phylum Streptophyta; class Magnoliopsida; order Malvales; family Malvaceae; genus Hibiscus; species Hibiscus syriacus. Next base: position 1,871,314 of record NW_024062223.1, on the reverse strand, counting down.
AAAGTTAGGAACGATCAAGAAAGAGAAATCAAGTCATAGAAGTGAGTGGGATCAAGTGTGGTTAAGGTGAGTGTATACTATATATGTAATTTTATGGAAATAAGACTTATGATAAGTCTATTTCCTATGTTAATTCTCATGGTCCAATAGTTATGAACATGCATATAATATTATCATTATAAACACATGCATAAGTGATATATGTTTATATGTTTTGATACATGCTATATGATCCATGTGAACATAAGCTATATGATATGATATTGATGGATATATGTACATATGTGATTATAAGAGAAATGACATGAGTACATGAATATGTGGTGAAGTAATGATTATATGAATATATGGAGCATAATAATAATGCTCATGTTATGTGATATAAGAGCTATAGGTATAGTTAGCATGCCAAGAGTCGAAGGTTACATAGGTCCTTCGGGACATATACATAGGTCCTTTGGGACATATACATAGGTCCTTCGGGACATATACATAGGTCCTTCGGGACATATATATGAGGTCATCGGGAAAAATTTCATATGCCACTAAGTAGGAATTATACGAGCTGTGGTGACAGCATATGTGCACAACCTCAATGTACTCGCATACCTTATGTTCTCAGTAATGTGCATGGGCCTATAAAAGATATAAAAAGTGTTTACATTATTTTATGTTATCATGTTATTATTGGTTACACTGAATCATATGTGATGTGATTGAATAATGATATGATAATTATGATTGTGTTTGAATAATTAGATTGCATGTTCATATTTATAGGAAATGCATTATTATATTTTTATGCCTCACTAAGTCTATGACTTAGCGTGTAAGCGTTTTATACGTAGGTACTGAGAAGCATGAGGATCAGATCTAAGTTCAGCAGAACAACATAACTTCACTCGAAGATCAGATCAGAAGTAAATTACACATAATGTATTTTGTTGTATCAAAGGTGTTGGCATGTAGACAAATTGTGATTTACATATGCTCTGATCGGTTTTTGTAATGTGTTGAATATAGTTATGTAAATTATTAATTTTATTTCAATGAAAGTTTGAATTTTCATGATTTTTATAAGTTTTAAAAAGTTTTGAATAGTTAATGTGACACCTCAGATTCGTATCCGGGTCGGGTACGGGTTGGAGGTGTTACAGTATCCCTCAGGTTTAGGGGAGGTATTGCTCATACTTAGTCATTTTCATTGATAATGTTTAGTAGATTTTTTTTGTTATAGCATTAGTTGGGATCAGGTTAGTTACAAGGAATAAGTTGATGATGCCACTGATGATAAAAAAATTGTCATGGCTGGAAATTATTGTATATGACTGTTGAGGAGGATAGAACCAACCCTAGGAATTGATTCTTTATGACTCTTTGAACACGATTGTATGTTTTCTATGCTTAAAGAACTTAGAAAATTTTTATGAAAGAACTTTTGCGCGTCGTGACATAAAATTCTGGTAATGTACTAAACTGCCATATCAATGCTTGAAAGACTAAGTTAAACTCCTTAATGTTTTGAATTATGGTGACTTGTGAATAAATGCATTGAAATAACTATAGAGGGATGCTTCTCTGTGCCACAGCATTACCTAGAAACCCCCTTGAATAAATGGTAGCCTTAGCACACGAGTGAATGAAAATAGTCACGGGATTACTCTACCTGACTAGCTCGGGGGTGTAAAGTATGCTCCCTTTCACCTAGAGTGTGGGATGGTAAGTGTGATGGGCTGACTCCCCTCGTAGCAGTTGTTAAAAAAAGGCAATGTTAAAAAAATCTCTGAAATTAAATGTTGAATAAACATGAGTGACGATGTGCTTATTGAATAATTTTATGCCTTGGCAAAACAAAAGAACTTACTTAGGAGTTTTCTAAATTCGTTACGTATAGACTAGATACAATCACGAACACACGCTAACAAAGGATTCTAGTCTAAGGAAATGTATTTTACTTCTCAGTTAGTTTATTATGTTGAGGCCAAAATTGTTGTTGAGGGCTAAAATTTTAAACCACTTGACTTTCTGATTTAGACTTTGTCATAGAATTTCATTTTTCTATTACTCATTATCCATTGCTTGAGGACAAACAATAGCTTAAGTTTGGGAGTGTGATAACTCCGTAAGAAGAATATATTTTATGTTTTTTACTCAAGTTATTTAGTGTTTAAAAGCCATTAAATTAGCATTTTAGCTGCATTTAGTTGTATTTAGGACATATTTGCATGTGGTGGATAAGTTTTACCGAGGCAAAGTTTATTTGGCTAAATTGATGCTGCTGAGGAGAAAGGTTGTTTGTTGGTTGTGATGATGCAATAAATGACTAAGGAAAAATTCATTTGCCGAGACAAATTAATTTACTAAGGCCAATGGAACAGAAGACGATGACAGTAAGAAACAAATTTTCTTGCCAAGACGAGTTTTATCTTGCAAGTCTGACGGAACTGCTGACACCACTTGGTCAGGTGGCCTATTCACCTCACGTGCAATCATGCCTTCATCAAGGAATTTGACCACTACCAGCTGCTATGTTATTCACAAAAAAAGGTTTAACTTCAAGAGTATTTAGAGAATTTTTAAGGGCACTAAACCCTAGAAATTCCCACTATAAATACCCATTATAACTATTCATAAAGTGTTCAGAATCATATATAGAAAATACCCTAGGCTTGAAAAAAGGCGGTCACGACGTCTTTTTTTCCATCGTTCCCCACTCGTGTATCCTTAGTGCCCTCCATATCCAATCTTCGACGGAGCAGCGGCTAAGCCCTCAATAGAGGCTAGCCGCTGGAGCAGTCATGGTGGTGGTTTGATGTCATAGCAAAGCTCTGTTCTGTGAGTTTTTCTTCATCTTGTTCTTCACTTTCTTATCTTTTAAGGGCTTATACTTAAAGATTGATTTTTGGGATGATTTTTACCACACCATGAATTATTTTATTTGGTGTTGGATGATGATTTGATGATACTTTATTCAATTGTTAAAGAATGATTAAGTTTGTTTATGCTAAGTGTTGTTTTATTCACTGTTTTAATATTTTACATTGACACTGTAAGAGCTTTTGAGAGATTGTCTGGTGCCACGGCAAAACATTCCTAGTCTTTGTAAGAGCTTTTGAGAGATTGCTATTTTTCTAGGAGTTGATACCTAATATCGAGAGAGTTAGGTTAGATCTACGTGAACAAGGGAATTAATCTGGGATGGAGAGGTTCTAATCTGCCTTAGAGATAAGGAAAGGGTTTTATTCGACTAAAAATGGTAAATATTTGAGTAAGATAGGCGAAAAGCTACAGTTTATGTTGAGGGGTATTGTCGTATCAACAGTTTGACAAACCAAAGGTTGTAGTTCACGCCGAGTAGTATTGCCATAGCAAAAGTCCTAGAATACTTTAGTAAATCCTGTCGGGCAGCATAGACATATCATACTAGATCATCCTAGACATAGAATAATTTCTCATCATAGCAAATCTAACCCAAGTGCTCCGTTAGAAGTCTAATTGTGTGAGGTTGTCAGTCTATTTCCAGAGTTTTGACAATTTTAGCCTTAACAACTTTTGTTTATTTACTATCGCATATTTTTCTTGCCACGACAAAATTTATCTGTTTACTCACTTCACACTTTTCTTGTCTCGACAAACTTTTTCCATCTGTTCATACCATTTGCCACTGCATATTTTTTCCCTTGTTTATATAATTAGACTTATATACTTAGGACTAGTTAGCGACACATATTCCTAGCTGTAGCAATCTTTTAAAAGCCCTCTAATCTCTGTGCAGAAGATACTTACTCACTACTATATTACTTGCATCGATTATGTATACTTGCACAGATTTATGTGCCATGACACTATACATTTACACGCGATCAACGGATGAATGGAATGCCATGATTTGTTTTTACATTTAATTACTTGTACCTTATGTTATTGAATTCATTCTTATTGATATAGAAAAGAATAAAGGAAAAGGAAAAGAATTGATGCTTGTTAGCCTATGGAAATTATCAAAAGTGGATTTCAGATACTTTATTCAGATTTGTTGAGAATGTATTTTGGTTTACTATTTTTTTCCCTCTGTTTTTCCTCAGATGCTAAATTTAGGATAGGGAACCATGTGGATATTGGAGCTAACACATGCATTAATCGGGGCAGGCTAGTTATCTATTTGACTATGAATGTTTTCCCCTCCTGACTAGTTTCTGCATTTCTGAGAAGTCAAATGTTTTACGAAAGTCTATCACCTATTTGATTCTGCAGTTGGAGAGACACATTAATCGGAGATCACTCAAAGATAGATAACTTAGTTCAAGTGGGTATTTTTTTTCCTGTCTGCCCATGTTGATAGGAATGCTCTTGGTATAATCTTACCAAATGATGGCCTTTGCAGATTGGACATAATGTAGTTATTGGGAAAAGTTGCATGCTTTGTGGACAGGTCGGCATAGCAAGTTCAGTGACGTATGATATTGTTATCCTTAAGTTTTTCCTTCTTGTTTCCAGTTTCCCTTCAAGTTTCTCTTGTAGTTGAGTGTATTCATGTTATGTATGTGAACATGATGAAATTTTCAACTTCTTCTGAGAGTTCTGATCATATTTGATTTATCTCCTACCACAGGATAGGAGACTACGTAGTTCTAGGGGGCGAGCAGCAGTTCGTGATCATGTCTCTATTGTATCAAAGGTATTTACTTGATGTTAAGAAGAAAAAAATAATTATTGCATAAAGTTGTTGAGGGGCCTTCTATTTTTTTATATAATGACAATTAAATGATCAGTATGACGATTCATTTGCACGTTTAGAAATGTATCTTCATATTGGCAAAATGGTTGTCAAGAAATGGAACCCATTCGTGTACTTCAGACTGTCTACTTGCTCAAATGTCTTGCTTATTGTATGTTTTTCCCTTGTTGATTTGGTTATTTTCCATCGGCATAGTAGAGGAGGCAAAGTTATGAATAATTTCGAGAAGTGTATTTTTTTTAACTGAAGTTTGCCGTTGCAGGTCAGAGTAGCTGTGTCACTAAGGACATCAGAGAGGCTGGAGACTATGGTGGCTTCCATGCTGTAAGGATACTTTACATTCTCAATAACTCTGATCTGTTATCAGGGTGGAACTGTAGATTAAACACTCATCAGTCAATTTACTTTCTTCCAAGGCTGACACAAAAAGAGGCCTAAACATATTCAAGTTATCACTTTGCAGGTTCCTATTCATGTTTGGCGAAGACAAATTGCTATTCAGAGACGGAGTTCAGAGAAGGGGAAATCCTGAGGTTTATTAACAGCTTAGTTCATACAGTTATATATGGTACTTGTCTCCCTGATAAAATTTACTATATTTTCCTTCTTTGAAATTAATTTGGAGAGAGGGAGATAGAATGCTAACTGTATGATTGCTCCTTGACCATGACCACAACTTCAATTTCTTAGATTCGGTTTTGCTAATGTCAACTGCTTTATTCCCTCATGTGGCTAAAGGATTTTGCAAGTTTAAGTCGGATTTTGGTGGAAAGATTGATTATGTTCATCTATGATATGAAAAGGTTTGTTTGGGTTCTATTTTTGGTGTTGTCTCGATGAAGGTTGTAACCTCATTAAGCTTTGTAATTTTTTGCCCTTAGTTTCAACCTTTTCGATGCATGTCGAAGTTTAACTTTCTTCTTGTTGTTGGATATCTTGCCATCTTTACCTATCGGTATATTTCCTTCCCTGTGTGATCCATGGTGCTTGCTCTTTATGCCCCATGTTTTGTATCTGATATTAGTTGATAAATCGACTCTTAATTCAGCTGTGGCATTCAGTATAGCGCTGCGGAGACCTGTCCAAAGGGGGTGTCAACATCGACATGGTTGAGCACTCGGAAATTCCGATTCTTCCTTTGATAAAATGATGGGATAGTGTTTTTTCCCCACCGTATCCACCCCATGATAAAAGATTAGGAAGATATCATCGTAGTAAATACCTGAGTTTTTATTCGGATTATCAATATCAAGCTCATATTGGATGATCCCATGATCGGATGCATTACTATCGTTTACCGAAGGGATGGAAAAGTTCACGATCGTATAATTGGGACTTCTGGGACGCAACGCTAGCCATAGACAAAGAGCAAGAAGACCTATGAGGCCAAGAATCTGAAGAAGCCAAAAGGTAACGCTGTTGGTTTCGCACATTATTGTTTAAGAATGGAAAACAAAACAGAGGTTTCCACAGGAATTGAATGGTAATGGAATTTGGTTTATGTCGAGGTCTAGGGAAATAGTGGTTTGAGTGAGAATAAAGTTAAAGCTTAAGAGTTTCATTCGCCTTAGGATTCAAGTTTAAGATGGAAAGTTGAGAAGATACGAACTGTATTCTTTTCTTTTAGTGAGTTACTTTGCTTTATGTGACCTGTAAGGTTTATAGGACTAATTGATGCATGGGAGTTTACCCCTTGAAGCTTTATTTCTTAAAAATAAATTTAGATTGAACAATTCAGTCTTAATTCCATTAATATCTCTGATTTTGTAAGCTATAAATGGACATGACTTATGGGTGATTAGTCCATCTCGACTTGACTAAAAAATTAAACTTTTTCATCCATATTTGAGTATTTGACTCGATTCAGATTTGAAGAAATCTCATCTAACTCGAAATTGACTCAATTTTTTAGGTAAAAAAATATATCCGACCTAATAATCCATATATATAATTTTTATCTTTATTAGGTAAAATAAATATTTAGTTAAAAATAATATAAAAATATATTAATGTAATTATTCTTAAATATATAATGGATAATTATAGTATTATCTTGAGTTAAGTTGGGTTTGATCGAAGTTTTTTTTCAGCTTAAACTTAAACTCAATGCGACCCCATTCCTTTAATAAAATTTGATACGATCTAAATTTAAATTCTTTAAAAATATAATCTAATTAAATCAAAATTCATCAAATTCAGGTTAAATATCATTTCCTAAATCTAGATCTTAATCAACAAGGTTTTACTTCATTCACATCCTGATTAAAAGCTTGAAAGGTTTAAAATTGTGTATCATAAGACACAATGGTACTGCCGTACAGATTAATCAAATCAAACAAGAATGATTGAACTACACCACACACATATATATATATATATATTGACACACACACATGCAGTAATCAACTGAAATAAACGGGACATCTCTTGTTCTTCCAAGCCGGCAAGATCGTTCCATCTCGACCAACTGCAACATCACAATTGACATGCATCCTATGATGTTTACTCCTCCATGTAGAAACCTTAAATCCAATGACTGACGTTATATCTAACCGGAAAACCACCATCCCTTTCTGCCTATCGTTCATAAACTCCTCCCATCGCTTGCTGTTCACCGTAAGCGTAGCCGCACCGAACGTACGGTCCACGACCGTAGTCGTCTTCGGTTCCTGGAAGAACGGGTCCATCAATGGAGCTGACCCAATCCGTTGATCTCTGTAAAAAACCGAGCCGACCATGGTGTCGTAATAGATTCCGATGTGTTGGTTGGAGTTCCTGACGGTGACATTGAACGTTATTTCAGCATTCTCAAAGCCTGTGGGTTGAGTCAAACCAGGGACGGTGAACTCCACCATATGGAATCTCGGACGATGAGGGCGTAAACTAATCCATAAGATGAAGAAAACAATGCCGACAACTAAAACGACACATAAAAAGATGGCGCACACTGTTTTGGTGACCATAGCTGTGCAGCTTTCACGAACCCGTTCGGCGTAGTATCGAGCAGTGTGCTGGCGTTTCATGGGTTGGGAGTCCTGACCGGTGCGTCGGATCGGCAACCTGTCGGAACTGGACATTGTGTTCTTAGAAAATAGACAAGGTTTCGGAACCGGGGTAGATTGTGTTGGTGTGAAGGGTGTTTATGTGGTGTAAAGGTGGCGGGGAAGACAAGACAAGACTAGGGAATGTTAAAGCAGTCTGCATGGCTAAGAAAGGAATAATACCATTGATTATTTAATCAGTAGGCTTCCTTTCTGTCAATGACTCCATTTTCATAGATGATGTTTTCTTCTTATACATCCATTATAAAACATCCATCAACTTTATGATAACGGATAGATTGAAAAATATTTGTATAAATTAAATATTATTTTTTATATTTTATTGATGAGTTAATTTCATATTAATAAATTTTTGTAATTTTAAAGATCATACCTAACATGAAATGTGATCTATGATGAAGAATCATCTTTATTTGCTTCTATTTCATGACTATTTTCTTTCTCTATTCTACAAAATTTCAATAAAATAAAAAATATGATAATATTTTCTCTCAAAACTTGCCTTCATTGTCTTTCTTTTCCATTCTAAATAAAAATTTCTCATCAAACATGGCGAATTTACAGTGAAGTAATTTAAACCAACATTCATCGGCCATTTCATCTTATGAGAAATTTGTCTTAATTTTAAAGTAATATTTTAAGAAATCTCTATTGTCAACAATGAATTAAACCAGACTTGTTAATGGTATCTTAAAATTTTGAAGTTTAGGATATATAATTTAAGTAAATAATAAAAAATAATAATTTTACAATTAAAATTATTATTTTTATTTCAATTTAATTATAGATACTAATATGAACTAAATTTTTAAGCATGGGATTGAAACTTGGTAGCAAACGTGGCGCTTTCATTACATGGGATAAAAGCACCGATAGGATATTCAAGGATTGTCAGTAATCACATCTTAAAAAAATTATAATAATATTTTTTATTAATAATTTAATATCTTATTCATAATTTTACAACTCTGCATGATTTTAATTTTAATATAAATTCTTAAAAAAATCATATTGTGAGATGAAAATCATGTATATATTTAGGAATGGATATCCGGTTGACAAACAAAAGGAGTTGTCTTTCTTCTGCAACTGTTATCTCTTCCTCTGAATGGTGTTTTCTTATTGTTATATTTTTCAAAAAGTCTTGTTTGTAAATCATGAGATTTCTTTGATTTTAAGAGTAGTTTTGGTGTTAGAAAATCTCTTTCTTTGTAACCAACCAAGTGGTTTGATTGAGACTGCCTGACTCGCTGAATACGCTGTTGGTATAATCACTTCTTCCTTCAGGGTCTTCCTTTATTGGTTTTCTATCTTCTTTTGTTTTCCGTTAATCTTCCCCTCACAAGTTGATGGACATGAAGGAAAATCAAAAGTTGGTGAGTATAGTATCTCTGTTCAAAAAACTGTTTAATTGGTTCCTTCAGTTTTGATCTTGATTTCAAAGTAACCGCTGTTCTGTTTTTGTCTTCTTCTCCCTCTGACCGTGTCTGGTCGGATTGTTCATAGGATTTGACATCTTCAGACGAGGATAGTATGTCGGAAGAGGAGATGTCATCAACTCAAAAGATTTCAGTTTCGGGTCATACTAATGGATTCCAATACACAACTACTGATAAATCCGATAGCTTTGTTATCGATATGGAAAGTCTCTCTCATGGAGGATTCAATAAAGAAATCAACCCCAATCCAAGAATTACAGTAAGTTTCCTTTCTTTTCTAGGATAATTCGAAACATGATGTATTTTGTAATGACACGTGTTTACATCTAAAAAAATCCAGTTTCATTCATGTTTGAAAATTCCAATATTATCACAAATATCCTTTTTTTCTGTTTGGTTGACAAGAAAATTTTGCAGAGAAACCTTTCACGAAAAGGGTCTCAACGAGATAACAAGAAGACTACTGCTCCCGGTCCCAGCTCTTCGCCCAAAGGTACAAACTTTTTTCTCCAGACTTGCACAGCCAATTTTACCAGCAGAAAATTCCAGGAAAAAAAGGTTGAATTTACCATGTACTTCAAGGTGCTTAATTAGTTTAGTACAGAGTACAGATTGTTGACGAGTATTGTCTTTTTTGTTGATGCACTTGTCTTGGATGCGATCTTTTTGCATGGACTGTTTGAATTTCAGTGTAAAACACCCGTTGGTTTGCATTGATTTTGTTTCCAACATTGAGCACTGAATTATTGGTAATTCAACTACCCTGGTAGGGTCTTGTATGCCTGAAACCGTGGTGGTCGCCGGGACCACCGATCCTGCCACCAACCAACAAGTTCATCATCAGATCACCATTACAACCGGCAGTATCGCCGCAGCAACTGAAAGCAGATTTAGTCTGAAGAGAAATAGTTGCAGGCGGCCTCCTACGCCATGGCTGCTTGATCCCAAGAGGGTACTCATGTTATTTGCCACATTGTAAGCTTGCAAAGCTATTTATGGTATCTCACCTGCAAATACATAAACAATTTTCAGCAAGTTTGATTCGATATATCGAAGTGATACTTTTCCGTTCTTTGACAGGTCGAGCATAGGCACTATTTTGCTGATATACTTCACCTTGTCGATGAACAAAACTAATGGAGACGAGAGTGGTTTAGATTAGTACCTGGAAAAGAATGAATCACCAACACAATGCTGATTAAAATATGTTGCAGTACACTATAGGCGTGGGAGTTCAATGCAGGATCAATAGAAATGGATGCAAGTGGTTGATTTATTAAACAAATGTCTGCTTTTGATACCCGGCAGCGAAGAAAAAAAACGAATTGGGCCATGGGATGACAAAAGCTAATCAACCTGCCATTAAGATGGTTTCTTAAGGAATTTTGGGGATGAAGACAAGGACTTACTCCACTAAGACAAAGAGAAGGAATCTTCCCTTTTAAATTACACGAATACATATGTATGTACCATGTATGGAAGTGATGGAACATAACACGATATCCTACTTTTTTGTTCTTTTCTTGTTTATCTTCAAAGTTTCAAAAGTTGACATGGAGGATCAGAAAGTTACCCTTTGATCCTTTACTTTTTCTGACAATCCAACTTTCCAAGTGCTTGTGGTTTTTTTGTGGCTTTCATGTGATCGAGAGCAATGGGGAGATGATGGCCATGAGCATGAGATGCGCAGGCACTAAAGTATTTGTATATTTTGTCACGGACTAAACTTTTGGGTCCATGGACATTGGCGCAAAGGTTCACAGAAGGGGTTCTATTGCGCAAACTTTGGACTTGTTGGGCATGGCGAGTTGGCCTGGTTATTGGAGAATGCTTACGAGTCCGTAAAGGCTCGAGTTCGTGAAGGATCAAGTCCGAGGCGTCCGAGAGAAGCGACGAGGGTGTTACATGTTCGATGAGGACAATTTTGTCGAGGCTCGTGGATTCGGTCCGAGACATGTGTGCGCAGATTTCTGTAGAAGAATAATACAGAGTATTGGGCTTGCCCAGAACCATCAGACCTGGCTCGTTCCTTGGAAGATTCTATAAAGGATATTATTATCCAATAATTAAGGATTTAATTATGGATAATGTTTTATTTGAATTCAAATACCTTAGAGATAGAGTTCTGGTTAAGGTAGGATTCAATGTAAGCTGTCGATGTACTTTGATCTAGACCGTTGGATCTTGAGGGTCTCAACTATAAATAGAGAGCTTCTCCCCTCATTTGTAATCAATTCACTTCATTCATTCTCTTCAGAGTAATAAAACTAAGGCATTTACTCTTACTCTCTCTGAGTTCATTCTTTCTAGCTTTCTAGCTTGCTAGCTTTCTAGCCTTGTCGGCTTGTTCTCCTTTGTGCTTAAGCCTTTGTGGCTTGTGTTACCGATCGTGAGGGCTGAGATAACCTCGAGAGTGTTCTTTTACGAGTTCTTTCAAAATGCCAAAGTTAATCAAGTCTTGGTGACTTAGGAAGTTCCCACAGTGCTCGTGCTTCTGAGATCCGCTTCAACCCAAGTGGCTTGGATTAGCCTTGATTAAGTGTCGTTTCCGCATTGTTGTTTAACCCTTGAGGGTTTGTTCGTCGCTTAGTGAGCCAGAGACTCACAAGGACGTGGATAAGGCTGACTTAGGCGCTATTTCGACCTGGAAATCGTCTAAGTGCCGCACGGACCGACTAGCTGAAGTCTAGCCCCGTGACAATTTGCATAACATCATGCGCATTCTCAAGCTGCTTACCATTTTGGACCAAAGTTTGGGCTTTTGAGAAATAAAGAAGGGCTACCTATGTGGCGGTTCTTTTCCAAAGGCTCCTAGGCTGGTTCCCACAGGCCTAGCACTCGCACTGATGGGTCGGTTGAAGTGGAAAAGATAGTATCTTCTTCGTATTGATATACATTCATGCCTCATCATGGTGCTTTAAGAAAACATGTCAGTAGAATTTAGCAAAAGAGGAAATGCATCATGCGGCAGGCAATGAATAAAACAGAGTGATGAGCAATATGTATGCTATGACCATGAGCAAGCCAATACTGGAAATTTCAGTCGAGAAAAGCTGCAACATACATGATACATTGTTTAATTCTTTCAGTTCTATAAGGCCACACCTGATCCGAGAAATTGATCTTTCCATTTGCAGGGGATATAAGTATTCGTTTTTAGAAAAGTTTTCAAGCAGTTTTGGTACATCCAAGTGTCACAACCCGCCCAGGGGACCCGGGAGGAGAGCGGTGACAGTGCATGTGAGGAGCTATGCTGCTCCGATTTTTCCTTTTGCTTGAAGGATTTGTGTTCAACATTTGTATCCGACACATGGATACGTGATGAAAAGGATCTTCCATATGCATGATGGAACTTTCAAAAGAAAAATATTATCATACTCGTGTTAGGCATAAACCCGTATCCAACACACACATGAATTTGAATAACATAGGCTAGGAGTGCCCTAGGACTGCATGTTTGCTTGGCCAAAGTAACACTACGCCGCAATGATAAGCATCAATTCTATAATCAACGATGACCAAGATTGAGTCGACTAAACCTGTGATGTACTATTAAGGGGCATCATTTTAGTCCTGTTTGACATCAGATCTCATGTTCAATTCCGTGCAACTCCTCCCTCTTCCCCTTACAAAAAAAGTTGAAGACCACTACTGAGATGGCCTCTTAGCATATTAAAATTCTTTTCCACTGGTCTTTTAGGCTGAGAAAATGTTTGAAGCAGCCACCCTAGGCCACTTCTTCACAACACACAGCATAACTACGTAAGGAAAGTTAATGTATCATGAAACGGCACATAACAAATTCACTGATAAACTTGTCACATATAGGAATAGGACTAAAACGGCTTCATAATGACCTTTCAGCAAACTGAAACTCAAAACATTGTAGTCATAGCCAAATGAAAACCTCTTAAGGAATTCAAGGCCACCTAAAAAATACGGATTTGTTCTTCGATCTTGGATAAAACCATATACAAGCAGATCAACCACTCAATGGTTCTGGCACTAATTTCCTCAACAAAATCAATGTTTCAGATTATACAATTTGACAATATAGACCGCCTGTAACAAATAGAGAGCTGTCACTTTATAAAGAATCTTTTTATGTTCAATTGACACAAAAGAAAACTGTGTTCATACAAACAGCATAAAGTATATTATATGGCTGTATTGCATCAATATACACTAGTAAGTAATTAGTAAAGTTCGTAACCAGTGAAGCGCTGGTACTCTAAAGAATGAAAGTACAAACATATACATCTTAGCTATATTTCATTTTCTCTCCCCTGGAATTCAAAAACTGAGCTATGAAGTAATTCTCAGTAATTATGAAGCAGCAAACTCCTACTCCTGCATACCTTAAAAACAGACAACTTGCCATTTCATTTCTTCATTAGTAACGTTTTGATATTCATGGCATTGAACACTTATGCTTGCGATCGTGGTAGAGCCTCAATATAACAGCAGCAGTTTCTTCAATCGCTTTACCAGTGACTTCTGCACGGACAAGTAACAGTAGGTGAGCCCAAGATTCATCAGATAAACATGTTGAACATCTTGAACTTTCTAATATCAAATTTTACCATTTTTTTAATCCTCTTTAAGTTACTAATGGTCTATAAAAATATCTCCATGTCAAAGAATCAAACAGTTGGGAGAACTAAAAAAAACAAATTAATCATCTTTACCGATAACTGGCCAGGTAGGATTTTGAGCAAAAACCCTGCGAGCAAACTACAATTCCTCTTTCACATAATCCATCTCCGAATAGTTACTCCTTGTTTCGTCACCGAAACCAAGACTCCTAGCTCTTGCTCTTCTAATAGTTTGCAAGACCGAGGGATTAATAGTCAAACGAAAAACCTTCTCAGGCTCTACTTCGAAAAGTCCCTTTGGCAATGCTACTCCCTTCACAATAGGCACATTTGCTATTTTATATCTTTTCTGAGCTAGATAAATTGATAATGGTGTCTTCCCCGTACGAGAAACACCTGTGAGAACAATGTCAGCCTTGCATAAGTTTTGAGGTAGAGCCCCATCATCCTGCTTGATCGTAAATTCAACAGCTTCAATCCGCAGGAAGTATTCATCCGAAAGAGGGAAGGTTCGTCCTGGAGCTCCTCGGGGAAGACCAGAAGGTGAGACACCCAAATGAGCAGCAATGGCCTCCGTAATTGGCCCCAAAACATCTGTGGACGGTATACCCCACAATTTGCAAGCTTTCTTGGCAGACTCTGCCATGGAAGGATCAGCTAAAGTATAAACAATCAATGCATCTTCTTTGGCTGCCGGCTTTATAATCTCCATCATTGGCTCAGCATCATCAATCTGAACTTTGCAGATCAAGTTATAGTTGAATTAATATAAATGACACTAATTTCCCAACTTTCCAAACATTAAAAGAATGCAAGTTTCATCACTAATTACTAATAGTAAATTAAAAAAATATATATATACCCCAGAGAATAGATGGGTATTTACAGGACACCCACGGTCCACCAAGCAATGCTCGAACTGCCCCAACGCTGCGTTAACGGAGTTCTCGGCCGTCCATCCAGTTCCATCGGATACGATATAAATTGGCTTCCCGGAAGCCGTTTCCTCCACCTCACGATCGCCGTCATATGTCGTTGAAGTGGGTTCAAAAGATAAGGTCCCACTCGTTCGTTGAGCCGAGGGGTTCACCTCAAGCGCCAAAGTCCGGTTGCTCTGTCGTTCAAGTTTCTGCCCCGACCTTAAGGCTCGTGCACGGTACCATCTGTTGAGCTGTGGGCTACCCTTAAGTTTCCGAACTTTGGGATAGGGTTCTGAGTCGGAAACATCGGGCTTGGTCGGCGTCGCGGTGGCCGGAGGTTGAAGGCTGAACAAGGACACGCAAGCATTTTCTTCCCCAAAAAAAAAAAGGTTATGGATATTAAGAACTTAAGATATTTATTCTTAAGACACAGAACAGAACAAATTGAAATATGCCAGAGCCCGGGTTCGAACCGGGCACCTCTAGTGTAGCGTGATAACCAACTACACCACCCAGACAGTTGGAACCCGACATCATTGTTTTTGTAATAATTTCTAAAATGTATTTTTTCTTTTATTTTCCCACTAAAGAGAGTATTTTAACCTTTCATTTTATATCAAAATATTTTTTTATAAGAATCGTAAATTAATAAATTATTGACGTTTTTCTACTGACTAAAATGAATTATTGACGTAATATTATTATATTTAATAATTTGATGATTAATATAGCATCATATCAATAAAAAAGTCATTTCTTAAATTAATTGTATTTTAATTAATTTTTACAATCCAATTACTACTCTTATCATGTAAACATGGTTCAGATTAGAGAAATACTGTTGTTGATCGATGCTCTTAAATCTTCCTTTCTAACATCAACTGCTTTCATGGATTAAGCTTTACAAACTGGCCTCTAGGGTTAGACAGGGATGGATGAGAGGTGCGAAGAAGTATAGTCGCATCTTTCAAAAATTTTAGTTGTTTTACATTTTATTTTTTTATTAATTATCTAATTTCATATTTTTTTATAATTTCGTGCTGCTAAAAAAAATTTAATATTACTTTTTTAACTGATACTCTTTATATAAATTTTTATTATTGGATTTTGTTGGAAACGTTGATGAACACTCGATCAATTTTATAATATGTATAATATTATTGATATCAAACATACGAGTATAAACACGAACAAGATACCAACTTCAACTAGTTTACAAACACCCACAAAATAAAGCTTTACTAAGCTTTCACCTTTTATCTCCATTCTTACAAGTACTGATAACTGTTGCCAAATCACTAGTCTATTACTGTCACCTAAATTAATGCTTCACGTTTCTTTGCTTCATTTAAGTCTCCTGCCATTTGTTTTATGGGTTTTTTTGTCACGTTTAATCCAAGCTTTGCCGACATAAACAAATCATGTTTGATTATAACACTCTCCCTCAAATCTTATTTCCCTGCATTACCAAAGTTTGGTGTTTTTTTTTTAACTTATGGACACTCCAAGTTATTCGAATCATACATTATTATCCTAATCAAGTTGCTCAAATCATGTCATACTACTCTGATAAAGTTGTTCGAATCATGTCCTACTACCATCTTGTAACATGGTTCGAGAAACTTGGTAGCAGGGCATGATTCGAGCAATTTGCTACCAAGTTTCTCGAACCATGTTATAAGTTGGTAACAGGGTATGGTTCGAGAAACTTGATAGTAGGGCATAATTCGAGCAACTTTATCAGGGTATGGTTTGAGCAACTTGATTAAGGTAACATGGTATGATTCGAACAACTTATAGTGTCCATAAGTTAAAAAAACCAAAACCAAAACCAAAACAAAATAGAAATCTATGCATTTATCATGGATCATACATAGAAACACTCTGATGTCGCATGATAGTTCATACATCTTTTATGATACTATAGTAATCGCTCTATTTCAACGAATAATTTTTGTTCGATATTATTCGAGTAATTTTTATTTACACTGCATTATTCAAAAAATTTAGCCTATATAATCAATACAAATCATTAGCAAAATATATATATATATATATATATATATATATATTATGAAAGATTTCTAATCATTTAAAAAAACATATTATATTCATGACAAATTTCAAAATTTATTCATTATGCTTCTTATACAATCACAATTACAACTATCTTAATTATATTTAGAATATTTAGAACACATATTATTATTTATAATTATCTTAAATTAAAAAGAATATTTTTTTAAAAAACATATAAATCGATAAAAAAAATTAAGACTTAAATTTTTGTAAAGTATTTTTCAAAATTTAAATTTTATAAAATATTTCGTAAAATATATAATATTCGGTTTCTTGGAAACAAAGTTGTGGTGCTCAACAATCCACCACCCACTCTCACCAACCAATAATTTCATTAATAACTTCCGATAAAAAAATAGAATAATATCATTTAAAAATTACATTAAAATTAAACGAAACAATATTATTTAATAGTAATCAAAATTTGTTTTGTATGGATAATTCTTCAATAATAAATATTATTTTTAAAATATTCTAAAAATATTTAAGAAAAATAATGTTTAATACATTTAATAAATAAATATAATATTTAAAATTAAAATTTTAAAAGATGGGCTCATATTTATCTTGGGTGATAAAAATTGATTATGTGTCAGATAAAAAAACTATTTACATGTGATATTTTTATCTCATTTTATTGTATATTTTGTCATATGATTTAACAATAAATGTAATTTAAATAATTGATAAATGTAAAATTCAAGTAATATTATAAAGTTAATAGAAGTAAAATAAATTTATTATAAGAATATTCATTAAGTGATAAATAAATTTTTATCTACTTACTAACTTAAATTACTAAATTAATAATTTTTAATTATTGAATCTTTATACCAAAAAATCAATCCTGTGGGCGACGACGGCTGACAAGTTGACAACTAGGGGCCATTTAATTCCAATGAGACGGTTTCCGTCAAATAGCGACGTTCACCAAACACCGTTAAAACGGAAAGACTAACGGCACCGAGTCGCTTTACTCTGTCAATCGTCATTACCCGATTCCTAATCCTACGGCTATTGGTCGTCGATATTTCACCTTATCTATCGTGTCAATATTTTATTGGTTTAAGAGATCAGGAGTTTTCCTTTAAATTAATACCTCAACCCCCTTGTTTTCTCACCCATAAATTATCATATTTTCTCGTTGATTTTCTCTTCAGCCAAACAAGATGCAGATCTTCGTTAAGACCCTGACCGGCAAGACAATCACCCTCGAGGTCGAGAGCTCCGACACCATTGATAATGTCAAGGCGAAGATCCAAGACAAGGAAGGGATTCCTCCGGACCAACAGCGTCTCATCTTCGCCGGAAAACAGCTCGAGGACGGTCGTACCTTGGCCGATTACAACATCCAGAAGGAGTCAACCCTCCACCTCGTCCTCCGTCTTCGTGGAGGCATGCAAATCTTCGTGAAAACCCTTACCGGTAAAACCATCACCTTGGAAGTCGAGAGCTCCGACACCATCGACAACGTCAAGGCCAAGATCCAAGACAAGGAAGGGATCCCACCAGACCAGCAGAGGCTAATCTTCGCCGGGAAGCAACTCGAGGACGGCCGTACCTTGGCGGACTATAATATCCAGAAGGAGTCGACCCTCCACCTTGTCCTCCGTCTTCGTGGAGGCATGCAAATCTTCGTGAAAACCCTGACCGGCAAAACAATCACCTTGGAAGTCGAGAGCTCCGACACCATCGACAACGTCAAGGCCAAGATCCAAGACAAGGAAGGAATCCCACCGGACCAGCAACGTCTCATCTTCGCTGGAAAACAGCTCGAGGACGGCCGTACCTTGGCTGACTACAACATCCAAAAGGAGTCGACCCTTCATTTGGTCTTGAGGCTTCGTGGCGGGATGCAGATCTTCGTCAAGACTTTGACTGGGAAAACCATTACTCTGGAGGTGGAGAGTTCTGATACGATAGATAACGTGAAGGCGAAGATTCAGGACAAGGAAGGGATTCCCCCAGATCAGCAGAGGTTGATTTTCGCTGGGAAACAATTGGAAGATGGAAGGACTTTGGCTGATTACAATATCCAGAAGGAATCTACTCTTCACCTTGTCTTGCGTCTTCGTGGCGGTTTCTAAGCTCCCTATGAATTTGGGTTTCTGGATTTTATGTCGATGATTATGATGCCTGGCTCTGATGAAGCCTTATAAATAAACTTATGTCATCTTCAATTATATCCGTCTTATGGTTTCAAGTGAATAAAAATTATATATTTATCTAAATTTTGTTGCATCGTCTTCGATTAATCTTCTCTTTTGTTCCTCTTATGTATGCTTGTGTTGTGTTCCGTGATGTTAATTCAATTCAATCTTTTGCATATTTTCCAGAAGTTTTAAGCTTCTGATAGAATCTTATCTATTTCCATTAGTTTCTTATAGAAGCGAACATTAAAGGATTAAACTTTTTTTCTGGGTTTACCTTTCCTGTTCTGTTCCTATGTTCTTCAAACACCCAAGTATTTGACTCGTACCAAAATCTGAATCAGGCTCTTTCAATAATGTTTATGTTATCAGAATTGAAGATTCTTAGTTTGGAATTCGATCAATTAGTTCCCATGGTAAATACATCATCCTATTTCTAATGTAAGCCTCCGACGCCATTTTTGTAGCACGTTTATCCAATTTGATTTCCGAAGAACTCAAAATCCAGGTCATCTCGTTCTGGTTCTGTCCCATTCTCAGAACGCATCTTGCATCACCAAACTAAATCAAAGTACAATCGAAATATCTCATGTTAATGTCTGTAAAAATTGTTAAGGAAAAAAGGCATACAGAGTAAGCTGTTATAACACCGGTGGAGTCACCTCCGATTAGCTTCAGTTTCATACTAAACCAACTGAATCTGTATCTTTGCTTGGTTTGAAACTAGCAACCTATTCAATTAGATAGGAACAGATTAAGATCATGGATTTGAATCAAGTTCTTGAACCAGAAAATGGCGATTTCAGATTGTATTACCAGTTAGATCTCCTGGCCCTTCAGTCCGAATCCAAATCGGGAGTCATCCACTTAGACGACCGAACCATCTCCAAATTCCTAACTTCCACCTAAACCCCTCGCCCATACTACCTCTTCATCTTCTTCGACGCCACCCAACTAAACGACAAATCCGAACTCCATCTCCCCGAACTCCGCCGTGAGTTCGCCCTTGTTGACCAACCACAACAACTCCAACACCAAACTCTTCTTCGCCGACATCGAGTTCCGCGAATCCCAATCCTCTTTCCACCTCTTCGGCGTCAACTCCCTCCCCCACATCCGCCTCGTCGGCCCCAACGCCAAATCGTTGAAGGATGACTCCGAGCATATGGACCAGGGCGATTTCTCTCGATTGTCTGAGTCCATGACCGAGTTCGTCCAGTCGAGAACTAAACTAACCGTGGGTCCCCTCCATCGTCCTCCCATTCTCTCGAAAACGCAATTGGGTCTCATCCTTGTCCTTTTGTTGATCTCTGCTCCGTTCGTCGCTAAAAAGATCTTCTCCGGCGAAACGTTCTTACACGATCCCAAGATTTGGCTTTCCGGCGCCGTTTTTGTTTATTTTTTCAGTGTTTCAGTTGCAATGCATAATATAATCAGGAAAATGCCGATGTTTCTGCTGGATAGGAACAACCCGAACACATTGATTTTCTTTTACCAAGGATCGGGGATGCAGCTCGGAGCGGAAGGGTTCACCGTCGGTTCTCTGTATACAATTGTGGGATTGTTGCTTGCTTTCGTCACCCATTTGCTTGTTTATGTTAAGAACTCGAAAACCAAGCGAGGGGCGATGCTTTTTGCGATTATTGTTTCCTTTTGGGCGGTGCAGAAAGTGGTTTTCTTGGACAATTGGAAGACTGGATATTGGATTCGTGGATAATCATGAAACTTCGAACAACAGCTCGACCTCTTCTTGCTTCCGGAGCAGCGTCTACCAAACAGATTTGGGAAGAGGTTCGACAGAAAAACAGTAAATTCCCATGGCATAATCTGATTTGGTTTTCATTTCACATTCCCAGCTTAATTTCTTGGATGGTTATCTTGGATCACCTTACTACAAAGGATAGGCTGCAACGATTTGAAATTGAAACTAATGACCAGTGCATCCTCTGTTTTGAAGCAAGGGAATCCAGAGACCATCTATTTGCTGAATGTAAGACAACTGCTTCAATCTGAAATTCAATTCTTCAACTCACATGTATACATAAACCTCTTTTTATTTGGACTAATATGCTAGTTTGGGCATATAACACATGGAAAGGAAAATCGTTGCTTACTAGTATCCTCAAGCTCTCTTGGTGCACTCTCAACTATACCATATGGGAAGAAAGGAATCAAAGACTTTTTAAAGGAACCTACAGATCCGAGGACGAGATTATGGTCTTAATCAAGCAGATTGTAGGAACTCAACTTAGTAATAGGAATGTTAATAGATTAGATAGAACTAACCTATCTCTTTGTAATTACTGGGGTATAATATGATTTTTGTTGTAATTAGAAACCCTTTCGTTTGCTCTTTTGACTGTATTGGTTTTGAAGCAGTTTTCTGTTATTCTTAGGTAATAAAATTTTAAATTATCCAAAAAAAAAGGCATTGTCTTTTTCGTTTCGTAGGCTGCTATAATTCGAACTATGGTTTCGATATTTGGAGAATTTAGTTGAGAATTTGATATCAATTTTAGATGTTTAAACGTATAACTCTTTGCGAAAGGTTTTGCTTATAGAATTTTATTTTGTTATATGCTCACATCTTTGCATGCAAAAAATTACATTTTCTATAAGATTTTCTGATGTTCATCATATTGCTCGGTCGAGTTATCTCTGTTATTTTTGTGATGCACGTGGTTTCTAATTTTCTCTGAGATTCTTTGTTTTACGGGTTTAGCTTTGATCATTACAATTAGCCTTATGATGTCAGTTCATTCAGTTTATGCAAGAAATCTTATGCGCATCAGGTATAATCTTTATCGATGATTATATTTTCTGCCCTTAATTATCTATTTTCTATGTCTTTTGTGCACCAATAATCTTAATACCATCTGTTTACTTTGTTTTTCTGTAGGATTTCATATTTTAAGCTGCGAAGTAGTCATGTGGGCTATTAGAGACATAGTTTAGGTTTGAAAAGGTTAATCATATTGGTAGGTTCGTTTACTTCATAACTATGCGTAGACTTTAGCCCTTTGACTGTTTGACATTGCTACTGAATCTGGGTTTAATATTGGAGGCTTTTGGATGGGTTACATGATCCCCTGGATCATGCTTTGACGGCTCGGTTTAATTATGCCTTTGACTCAGTCTACCTGCCCTGCCTCTTCTTAGGAGTTGTTTATGGCTAAGTTTGCCAAAAGTACATGGTCTTGTCATCTCAATTGCACGTGAAATGCGAGACATTTGATTATCAATTGCCACATTTGGAGAGGTAAACTTCTCTTTTGTGATGTCTATTCTTCCAAATGACCGCATACTAACTTTGAAGGCCTTTTTTTCTTCTTATGCCTAATGCTCCATGTAGGGTGCAATATTGCATGGAACCAGAATATGTGTCAGCAAACTGGTTTAGGTTATTTTTATATAAACCTTGGTGGTTATGATTTCATTCCCCATCTAGTTGTTTGTTTGGTGGTATTATTCATTTTATATCTAAACTTTCGAAAGTATGATTCCCAATTCTCTCTTAAAGATTTGGGTGAACTCCAAATATTTCTTAGGAATTGGTGAAGGATTCCAGTTGAGTGCTTGAGAGGGTTTGATATGCAAGGAGAAAATTCAGTTTCAACTCCCATGGTTTTCTCCCCACGTCTCTCAAAGGATGAAGGAGAGTTGGTTTGCAACTATATCATATCATAGTATTGTGGGTGCTTTACGAGACATACTCGGTTCATACATCGACCACACAAGGGTCATTAGGGTGCTATCAAGAGAATCTTACCATGCATCAAACATTTGGACTGACACTCCTTGAGTATGGTCTTTTATTGGTTTCAGGGAAGAAAGCAAGTTCTTATTTCTTTTTCGGATATTAATTGGATGAGTATAGTAATGGTTTTGATAGATGAAGATGAAAAAGAAGATTGTGTTTTGAAGAAAGTTGTCATTTTCTTGCAGAGTACCCGAGCTCCGAACATCACTAGATCAAAACGAAAAAACCAGTCTACATATCCGACAACAAATAATTGTTCACAGATCTTGTGGCTTCTTAATCAAAATTAACCCTTCTCTCTTCCTTCTTATATCCTCCCTCCCTACAACCCCTCTCTTCATCAACCTTCAACTTTCCTTCTCTTGTCTCTTCCCTTGTTTGTTTTCTCAAGAAAGAATCCTCTGTTCGCAAGCTTTGTCGATCACTCATCAAAAGTGATTGCAAACAACATCATGTCTTGCAAGATCAAAGGCTTCTACAAAGGTTTCAAGTCCATTTCCCACATCTGTGGTAATGCTCCTTTTTGTCTCTCTTCAGGCATACAATCAATATGAATCTATTGTATTTGAACATGGATTTTCTGGGTTACTTTTGGTTGTAGCTGCAAAGGAGCGAGAGATGGAAATTGAGAACCCCACAGATGTTAAACATGTGGCACACATTGGTTGTGATCACTCTTCCACCACTGCTCCCAGAGTCCCAGTTGGGTATGTTTAATATTTTGATTAAAAAAAGACAATTTGTGTAGATCAAACCGTGTTTTTAATTGTTAAACTTTGCCTGGAATTCAATACAGATGAATGAATTCAAGACTGGTCTCGGCGAAACAACAAAATCATTTACCGGCAAGACCAGGGTTTCTCATCCTACAACTCTTTCAACACGGTCCTCTCATGGTATTGATCAATCAATGGAGTCTGAACCAGCAACAGAGATGAAGAGAATCCGGTCTTGCACCGATCTTCCGAGTGTTACGATGAAACGAAAAAGGAGAAAGAAGAGCACTTGCATTGCCGAGTCTTCTTCCACGAAATCTCTACGACGATTATCGAAGACGAAGGTGACCTCCTTCGAAATATAGAGATCATCATGCATGGTTATTTCTCATTAATATATTTGAAGACCAAAGAAACTTGGAATTAATTTCAACAAAACTTATCTAAATTAGAACTACCATGTAATTTTAAAATTTGTATTGCATTTGGTTGGTAAAGTTACACTAATTCGGATGATTGGATTCCGATTAAGCTTGTAAAGGAATCTAATATTTTCTTGCTATGGATTAAAATAATAATTTACTCAACTTTGGTATGTTAGTATCTTATGCTTATTCTTTACTCAGTGTTACAGTGCATGCAGCATGTTCTACTCTTCCTCTTCACCTTCTTATTGATCTTAACTTTGGTACGGCAGTATCCTTTGCAAATGTGTATGAACATTCATTATCAAATGGTTAAATCTTTCAACATACATTATCTTGTATTCACCTCATACTAATAAAAAAATGAACCGTATTATACAAATTAAGATATCTCTATTCAATTTATCAATTTATCGATTTAGTCATGATTTTAAAATATAAAAGAATATAACTCAACTATTAGGGTATTATTCAATTAATTTTTCCAATTAAGGGACTAACAATAAGAAAAGTAATCAATCAAGTCACTGATCCATTAACTAGTGAACGAAATTATTGACGTTATAATTTTTAAGTTTGTATAATAACAAAATTATTCTTTATTACTTACGCATTCTATCAATTTTATCTTAATCCTAAATAAATAAACAAATTCTGACCTCTGAATTTAAAATTTTTATTAATTCAGTCTAAACATCCCTTCACTATTGAGGATTTTAGAGTTGGATAATCAAAATAGCAACACCCTAATAGATGGGTATTTTTATTTCGACCTCTGAATTTAAATTTTTTATTAATTCAGTCTAAACATCCCTTCACTATTGAGGATTTTATTTCTCTTTTATATTCCCTTGTTTGTTTCTCAAGAAAGGGTATTTTTATTTTCCTTCTCACTGTTTAATTAGAAGTTCCCTTGTATTGCATGTTGTCTCGAGTTACCGGGCAATATGAAGCATGGAACCTTGTATCAATGCGTCTGTCTTAAATCTTGCACCTATACTTGTCACATGTAATTCCCCTCCAAATTGGTACCTTTAACATCCCTTCACTGTTTCGACAGTCCGTTCCATTCCGACTCCGGCACCATGGCCGGAAAGATCAAAGGCATCTACAAAGGTTTCAAATGCATTTCCCAAATCTTTGGTGAGACCCTTTTCTGTCTTTCTTTGAGCATGCATTAATAAATATGAAGGTGTTGTATTTGAACGTGTTTTTTTCCCTGGGGTACTTGTGATTGTAGCTGTGAAAGAGCGAGAGATGGAAATTGGGCACCCGACAGACGTTAAGCACGTGGCACACATTGGCCTCGATCACTCTTCCGCCGTTGCACCCAGTTGGGTATGTTTCAATATTTTGGTTCAAAAACCACAATTGATTCAGACCAAACTGTGTTGTGTTTACCTCTTAATTGTTGTCTTGGCCTGGAATCGTATGCAGATGAATGAATTCAAGACTAGTCCCGACAGAACTGCGAAATCAACCAGTAAGTTCGAGGCTTCTAAACCTACAAGTCTTTTAACACGGTCATCTCAAGTTACGTTTTCTCAAAATATTCCAATTAATTTGACTCGACTGAATCGAATACTAACTCCTAATCCTAATAATAAATCAATATTATTACTTTGTCATAGGTATTGATCAATCAATAAGTACTGTTTTATTTAACATTTCCATATAAGATCAATCGAAACTATTACCCCAAGCAACCCATTCCTTCAACTTGAACATAGACTATGGCATACACAAGCCTATATTCGTGTACAATGGGCTTCAATTTTTCTTTTATATTTTTAGGATTAAATTAAAGAATTAAGTATAGAAACTAAAATGAAAAGTTATAAAAATGACTGTAATAAAATGAAATGATAAATTTAAGAAAGACACCCACAATTCACTTAATGTTGATTTAAAAAAATCTTATTTTAATCATTCAATTTCATTTCTTTACTATTTGGTACCAAAATGCAAAAAAAAAAAAAATTGAAGCTAATAGCAACGAGTTTACCAAAGTTGTTGATAACTTTATTAATCATGGTGAAAAATATATATATTTTCCTAATTTATTCAATACCATTTCCAAATGAAATTAAAGTGATATTTTCCTTGCCCCTCTAAAGTTGGTAAAATTGTTATTTCAATCTTTAAATTTATAAAAGTTTAGTACAAAAAATAGTAAAATTTCCCCTTGCCCCCTTACACTGGGTAATTTTTTTAGTAGTCCCAAAAATTATAAATATTTTTAATTAATAAAATAATAAAACTACTTTCTAACCTTATTAAAAATTAATATTTTTAATCAAGATCACTAAATACAATTTTGGGTAAACTAAATGCTTAGTACTTGAACTATTATTTTTGTTCCATTTTGGTATCCAAACTTTGTTTTTTAAAAGCATACCCGACTTTTAATTTATATTTCATTTTGGTATTAGACCGTTTAAAACTAAACAATAATATTGACGTGACATCTTAAAATAATGTAATATCATAACTGAAAAAATAAAAAAAATTGTCATTTCAGCAGTTCTGTTAATTTTTTACTGACATAGTACCAAATTGAAACTTAAACTAAACATTAGGTATGGTTTTGAACAAAAATAAAGTTTGGGTACCAAAACAATACAAATACAACAACAACAACAAAATCCTATTCCCATATGCAATGGGGTAAGGGGGAGGTAGGGTAGTAGGCTACCCCCAACGCCAGATTGAGAGCAGCTTTCGTGGAAGACCTCCGGCAGTCATAAAATTAAAAATAAAGATAAAATACAATGCATGTATAAATAAATAAATACATAGTTGAACAGTCTTCATATGCCAAAACAACACAAATATAATAGTTTAAGTCCTAAACATGTAAATTACTCTAAAATGTTCTAACTTCACCTAATTTAGAAGATATTTTTTCTATTAAGGAGTGGACGAAAATAGAACATTTTAAACCTAACCAACACTTACCAAAATTTGCCTCCATTACCCAAAACAGTACTAATTTGGCAAGACAACCTCATAATTCTTACTACCTTCAAAATTCCACAAAAAATATCGTAATATGTGTCTTCAATCAAACTTGTATTTGTCACATAACATATACTACGATTTTACTCCGTCAACGAGCTTGCATATATGAAGAGGGTGAACATGTTCAATGTAGCATGAATCCTCAAGTCAAAACATTCCGACGGTAATACCGACGACTTCTCCGTTTCCGGTTGATGCCATCAATCCGGTTTCGAGATTTCAAAATCGACAACTTCTTTTTGCCAGTACATAAAACATGGTTGTTGATTCATCAAAATAGTTGTCATTGGTAATAAAGGAAGTTGGTGTGTTGCTTTCAGTAATCTTTATGAAGCCTAGCATTGATTGAAGTAT
Source organism: Hibiscus syriacus (assembly GCF_006381635.1). Classification (NCBI taxonomy): domain Eukaryota; kingdom Viridiplantae; phylum Streptophyta; class Magnoliopsida; order Malvales; family Malvaceae; genus Hibiscus; species Hibiscus syriacus. Next base: position 1,844,055 of record NW_024062223.1, on the reverse strand, counting down.
GGTGTGCACATTTATTTTGACTCAATTATATCGTTCAACCTTCAAAACTGGAGCATTTATATAGGATCAAAGATATGAGATTAATTATCCAAAAAACAATATGAGATTAGGGTTCATTAGATCATAAATCAATCGAATTATTATCGACCGTCCGTAAGATATTCGAAAGATTCTCGAACAGGTGAGGACATTGATGATCTGATTACGGGACCAAACTCTTAGCCAAAGTGAGCTCAGCTGGTGAAGGTAATCAATGGAGCTCATAAATTGAAATTTCAGGGTAAGGTAGCATTGACATTGAAAACTCAGACAAGTGCTCACAAACACAGCTACCCCTGGGTACTCTTTCACGTTCCCGAACCCTTTATCTCTCTATCCAAACTTCGATAAAATAAAAAATTTCGATAAATCAAATACCGATAGTTTAAAAAAAAATTCATTATCCTTTTTATAACGAACATATAAAACATTGCATCTTCTTGATTAATTTGTGTTTTGATGAATCAAATAAAGTATCCACTCATTTTGAAATAGTACAGTATTAAGGCTGGGAATAAAATCCAAGGCCACATGAAATTAAATTCACTAACTCGTCTTAACAGCTAATGATTTGACAGAAAAGGAAAATCTGCTTTTAATAAGTTCATTGTCATCGGAAAACATGGCGGCCGATAGCTATATCATCATTATGTTATGATATTATGTAAGGGTAAGCATTCGGTCGAGTCGAGTCACAAAATTTTAAGTTATTCGAATTGACAAATCATATTTTATGACTTAAACTTATTTTAAATTTTTTCAAGTCAAATCGAGTTTAAGAAAATTGAGTCAAGTTATTTGAGCCAAATTATTCGAGTTTCTATACAAATTTTATTATAATTATTTATAGTACTATGGTAAGGATTGATTTCAATTTTTTGATTTTTTTTAACCATAATATATATATATATATTCATATTATTTTCTCATTATAATGTTATTTAATATATCAAATACAATCTAAAATTATAAAATATATTTACAATATTATATTTTTAAAGAAAATATTTTGAGGATAAAATATTGATAAGAGTATAAAAGAGTCAAGGAATTGATGAGAAAAAAGAATTTGTAAACAATTGCAGACAAAAAATCAAATTGAGTAAAATATAAAGTTAATGGACTAATTAAAAGAAAAGACTAGATTTTTAGTAAAAAAATAAGAATTAAAGTTACATAGATATTCTATAGTGGTATAGGAGCATGTGATTCAAATTTAGTAAAAAAATGAGCTTAAAATGAAGAAGGAATTGAAGGAATAAAGAAATTAAGGACTAAATCATAAAATTGTCAAAATTATTAGCCAAATTTTCGGCTTTTCGAGTAACTTGAAATTAACAAATCTCAACTCAATAATTCAAATTTACTTGAATAACTCTAAATAAAAAATTCGATTTTTTGAGTTGAGTCAAGTTTTATTCACCCTAATGTTATATTATGCATATGTATTGAACTTGGGCTTTCAATATATGAGGGATTTTATCATTCTTGAAAGCAAATATATGTATATATACAGGAGTCGAGTCAATTTGGTAATGTTGGTAAAATTATTTTTTTTGGTTCAATCATTTGAGTTATGGTTCGATATTGTTTGATGAGAAAATAAACTTATGACAGTTATAGATAAGCCATCCATTTTAATATGAATGAAGAGTCGAAACTGATGATTTTGTGAAGAAGATGAATAATTATAAGTTAAAGAAGATGATGAATAATAATAGTGTCGGAATTGTACTTACAACTTTTTAGGGTTATGGTGGGGATCGGTCCAACTTAATCTTGGAAAAGGTAGGGTTTTAAAATAAATATATAAATAAATAAATTTGGAGTCGTCATCGACTTTTGGATTATGTAGGTCGAATACCTAAAAATACATTTTAAAATAATTTTAAGAAAAATAATTTTAAAAGATAAAAAATTGATCTGTGTTTGACCAGAGATTCGTTTTGAAAAGGGTTCGGGAGTCGATTACGTGTGAAAAAGGATTAACACCCCGCAACGCCTGAAATCGATACCTAAGCGATTATACATCATCTAAATATTGAAATTGGCAAACTTGAATATACATTTAAATTGTGACCCCTTTTAGAAAATTAAAAGGGATATTATTTTGCACGAATAATTTTCTAAAATACATTCCTTGTCAATTAAGGGGTTTTTTTATGGATTCCACGTACAAAAGAATATGACCCGAATTTTTAGATACAACAAATACATAAAATAGAAAATTTATTTAAACATAAAAGATATTATTTTATTCGAGCAAATCATTAGAAACACACTCCTTGTTAGTTACAGGGCATTTCTTTAAATTCCTCGTATAAAATAATATATGAAAGTATTTTGATTAGCAAAAATTTGACAAACATAAAATAATAAATATGATAAATTTAGGGATTAAATTATAAAACTAACAAGAAATTAAGGTAACCAATGCAAATATTTCATATGTTAGGCACTTTAATCGTAAATAAACCAATAGTATTATTTAGAATAAAAAATATTAAATTTGAGGATTAAACTGTAAAATAATAAAAATTTATGGCTATAAACATAAAAATCACACAAGTTGGGTACTGGACATGTAATTTAACTATCATCGCAATTCGGCATTAAAATGAAAAATATTAAAATCTAAGGACTAAATTAGATATTTACCCAAAACACATGTAAATAAAAGTAGTGGCTAAAATAAAAACGAAATAAAACTTGAGATCCAAATTAAAATACATGGAAATTAATTTCAGTGACCAAAATGAAATTTTACATAGTTAGGGGACCTGAGAAGAGATTTGCCCACGCGCCCAAAACACAGAAATCCCCCTTTAAAACTAAGTCGTTTTGACATGGGTAAAAATACCCAAAAAATAAGCCAACCTCTAATTTTCTTAATTTTCATTCTCTCTAAAAAGAGAGAAAATATTTCTCTCTCGCTTCTCTCTAAATTTTATCACCGGGGGGAAGCCGTCAGCCTCCAGCAATCGCTCGTCGGAGCTCCCCGCCGACGTACATGGCGACCGACGACCCTTAAGTTACCCCAAAATAATCCTTTTCCGACCCTAAAGTCGAAACCAAGCCTCACTCAACCAAAAACTCCCCCTAGTGTCCTAGATCTAGGAAAAACTAAGGGATTACCTTCAGTTTCTGATGGTCTTCTTTCTCCGGCGATAGGAAAACTCAACTCCGGGTGGTAAGTTTCTTCTCTTCTCCCTCTTTTTTTATTTTCCTATTTTCTTTTCGAAAAGATTTCCTGTTTTTTTCTTGGTTGTTGGTTGTTGTTGGTTGTTGTTGGTTTTCTTCCCTTTCTTGTTGGTCTCCTTTCTCTCTTGCAGGTGGGCTCTTTTATAGGACCCGTGGCTCTCACTTTGGACCGGTCGGAGAGGAGAAGCCCTCTGAGTCATCGGGCTATGGTGGTGGCCGTCTTAGGGGCGCATGCTCCTCAGTCACGGCATCGGACGGTTCTGATTCCATCGACGATGACGACTGATAACTCCTTAAGGTAAAACCCTAATTATGATCCATTTTATACCGTTTGATCTAGATCAGATCCAACGGTTGAAGATGGAGTCGGCTGAGATGGGTTCATAAACCCTAGCTACTTGGGTCTTCACTTGTGGGCTTGGCTGATGGGCTTGGCTGATGGGCTTCGAGCTTGGGCTTTGGGTACCAGGTTGGATTGCAATTTGGACCCAATCGGGTTTTGTAATTTTGGCCTATAATGTAAATTTTAATTATTTAATAATAATAATAATAATAATAATAATAATAATAATAATAATAATAATAATAATAATAACAGGGACGAAAACCACTGTCTACAAATAGACCAGAGAGATCCCTTCCTTTAGCCTTGTAAGATTACTTAAATATCAACCTTTAATGTTAGTGTCAGATCTAAAATTGTGATGGTTATTTGTAAGTTGACACTCTAAATAGATCTCATTATCAGATAATATATATGACTCTAACATATCATATGATCTATCTATAATCATATCAAAAAATTATAACTGATCATAAACTATAAAACTCCATAAAATTTTAAGAACTGGAAGTTATGAAACTTTGAAAAATTTTAATATCTTTAGGGCATCTAGAATTCTAGAGAAATAATTTTAGGTTATGATTGATTTGTTTTGTAATTATATAAATATATTTAATATAATTTTACTCATTTATCATATTGGGGTTTGATTTTATTTGCAGATAAATTTATGTGTAGATTACAATTATACCTTCAAAGAAATTTGACAGAAAAAATAAATAGTATTAATAATATTGGTTTTCATTAGTATTATAAATGAGTTAAGTCGAGCGTGAATTTTACTGAATTCGACTCAACTTGAAAACTATTAAATCAAGTCTAATTCAATTAAAAAACTCATAAGTTTAAAATTATCAAGTTCGACTTAAACTCAGAATAAAAAATTAAAACTCGAATTGAATTGAGATCGAAATAAAAAATTGAAGCTCCACTCGACTCAAAAACTCGCGAACTTAAAATTTTCTAACTCAGCTTGAAATTAAAAATTGGAACTCGAGCTCAAAAAAACTTGAACTTGATATATTCTCATACTTAGCTCGATTGAAGCTCAGACTCGAGCTCGAACCTAAATATTAATTACATGAAAGTGTTATATTGCATATTTTAAAAAACAGCAATATATAAAATTTAACATTTTTATTAATTTAATTTAAAAAATCTAAAATTTCAATATATATTTTTTTCGAGTTATTTGCGGATTTTTTGAGTCGGATATTAAGTATCTCGATTCAACTCATTAAGAATTCGAGTTAAAATCGAGGTCGAGCACAAATCAAGTTTATTCAATTTGAAATTTTAACTGAATTTTAATCGAATTTATCTAGAATAACTCATGTTATATATATATATATAGTATCATTAGGGTCCTAGTTTTCACGTGCTTTGCTTGTGATCACAAATATACATAAATATATAAAGAGGAAAAAAAGAAGGAAGGAAAGAGGTGGAGTGTGAACCACAAGTGCAGAAGAGTGACCTCATTAATTTTAAATGGTCAATGCCATGTTCCCTTGACACTAAACGGCCTATATCTTTTGCAATTTTATATGATGTTGACGATTGATTACTATTACTTTCTTGGTAAATTACACCACATGTCACTATATTATAAGTAATTTTACAATAAGATTATTATATTTTAGAAAGTGAAAGTTGAGTCAAAATCAAATTTTCCACATCTTCAATGACTTTCAATCGATGATATCTAAATAAATACTCTACAATATCTTGATCAAATATCTATTTTAGAAAACTAAACTCTTAAACACTAATTACTTATCAAATAAGTTATTAATTCAAGATAAATGATACTTATTAATTACAATGTTTATGTAATGATGAAGGCTAAATTAGTGTTTTAGGAAGACAATTTAGGGAAGAATCGACAATAAATAAGGATTGAAAAGGATTTGAGCATCAATTAGGGATTGAAAAGGAATTATGGATGGAAATGTCACAGAAACACAAAATGAAGATGGAGAGGCCAGAAGGATTAACTTCGGCTGGGCTAGAGGGAGCATGTGAAGATTATGGGTATGATTGGGTCAGCCAATTGAAGGCCCAGGAGCAAGGCATCTTATCAAACAAGGTTGCATCAGAATTGAAGAACATTGAGCCTCAAGGGGAGACAATCCAGATGGAGAGGACCTGCATGAGTAAGCAAATCAACTGTTAAAGTTGTTAAATTGCAGTACGATTTTACAATTGTTAGGGAACTTGTGAATATATAATTTTCTATCACAATCTAATGAATTATGCTTCATGAAATGAAATTCTTTTTCTCAATCTTCTTCTTCTTCTTTTAAAATCCTAATTCTCATCATTCTCATTCACAATTTCACTTCAACACGTGACAATTGATAATCAAAGTAGAGCCTAGTTCATGTATAAAAAACTGGGTAAACAAAAGAAGATGCAACCCATGTGAGAGGAGGTAACCTTAGCTACCATCCAACAACAAGTCAATGATATCCAAAAGCAATTTGAGAGCTTCAAAAATGATTCTCAGTTACCTAAATGTGGGAACAAAAGGAAAAAATGTTGGTTAGCTTGAGTCGGGATTTGCAGAACAAAAGGGCTATCTAACTAGTATTTTAAAGATCTTGAAAAGCAAGGAATATGATGAAACCTCTGAGGAAGATACAAGTAGTGGAAATGGAAAAAAATGACCCCAACCAGGTAAACAAACTTGAGACCTCCAAAAGAAATGGTAAAAAACCTATTCAAGTTACTATAATAGGAGAAAAAGAGAGGTATTCTTATCAACCCTATGAACTATTCATTCTAGCATCTAAACATGTGGCTTTTCAAAGTCATTTACTTACTAATCAGAAGATATAGTTGGGCAATAATATAGGTAGTTCCAGTGAAGTAAAAACTAGGAATGAAGGAAATATTGATAATATGAATGTGTCTAGCATTCCTTATGGTAACACAGGGGTTGTTATACCTGACCAAAGGTTGAACTACAAGTGTTTGAAGGGAGTAATTGAGGGGCTAGATTAGAAAGTGTCAAAAATATTTCAAATTACTAGGAATTCCTGAAAAACAGAAAATAGAGATAGCTGCCATGTACTTGGCAGGAAAGACTGAGACTTGGTTCGATGGATACATCATTCAAAAATCTAAGGTAACCTGACGTGATTTTGAGCCAGATTTGTTCCATAGTTTATGTGATAAGAACTACTCAGATATTATTGAGGAATTTAACAAGTGGATGTAGAAGAAGTAAGACCTTTTTTGCTACCACATAACATGTATTTGTGAGAGGATTACTTTATATCCAGTTTCATCAGTGGACTTAAAGAGGAGCTAAAACACAAGGTGATAGTGTTGGAATCGAAAACACTTTCTAAAGCATACAAGCAAGCTAGAGTGTATAAGTTGGCAAATGAGATTTGAAAATAAGAAGTATAAACCTCTTAATAGGAATTTTCCAGACTCACCTCAAAATAATATGGTTAAGAATGTGAGTGTTGCTCTAATCAACAAGCTAGTTCCTCTCAACCATAATGTTAAATAGAGCTTATTGAAGTACAAGAGAGCTCATAATTTGTGTTTCAAGTGTGGGAAAAAATTACACATGGGCATCAATGCAAGGGAAAGTAATTGGATTGCATGGAAGAGGAGGATGAATTAGGTGAGAATGAATATAATGAGGAATGAATAATGTAGAAGAGGAAAAGGAGGCTCTCAAAATTTCCATTAATGCCATCATTGGATATGTGGAATATAACACCTCAAGGATACATGGATTCATTCGGGAATAACCACTCCATATACTCATAAACAACAGAAGCACTCATAGATTTGTAACTCCTAAATGGGCCAAGAAATGAGTAGAATTGGTGCATACACAACCTCTAGTGATCACAGTAGCTAATGGGGAGAAATTATACAACACTAATGGAAGAAACAAGGTGTGCTATAAAATGCAAGGGGTATGAATTTTAGCAATACTTCAGGTTGTTGTCTTTAGGGGAAATGACATGGTGTTTGGGGTGGATTGAATGGAAGAATTCAGTCCCATCTTAACGGACTTCAAAACTAGAACATTAAGCTTTGATAAGGAAGGTAAAAGAGTTATTATCAAGGGAACCCATAAGTAAGTATTTAAGCCTATATCAAGTGAAAAAAATTAGAAGTTAGCAGAAAATAACAGTGAAATGAAGGGGAAATTTATTAGTTGACTATAAAAGTAACATATAGTATAGTTCCTAAATAGCTTCAACCCCTGCTAAAATAATTTAAAGAAGCTTTTAAAGAACTTAAAGGAATACACCTCCAAGAAGGTAGGATCGTGCAATCGTGCTAAAACGTAATTCTCCACATGTAAACCTTTAGACCTTACAGGTTTTCACATCACCACAAAGCAAAAGTAGAGAAACAATTTGATGAGATGTTGGCATCCTTCATTATTCAAGTGAGTCAGAGTCCATTTGCTTCTCTTTGTTTGTTGGTTAAGAATGAGGATGGATCTTGGAGGTTTGGTGTTCATTATAGACAACAGTCAAGAAAAAATTCCTTATTCTTATAGTAGAAGACTTGTTGGATGAGTTGAAAGAAACTTAGTAATTTTTTTAAAAAATTGGCCTATGGTTTAGATATTGATAGATCATAATAAAGAGTGAAGACATTCCTAAAACTATTTTTAGGATTCATCAAGGGCATTATGAATTTTAAGTAATGCATTTGGGCTTACTAATGCCCCTGCCACATTTCAATCTTTGATGAATGAGGTGTTTAGAAAATTTTTGAGGATGTTTGTACTGGTTTTTTTTATGAAATGCTAGTCTATAGTCCTAGCTTGGCTGCATATGAACAATATTTAAAGATTGTACTAGAAATTTTGTTTAAGAGCAAGATATATGCTAAAAAAAGTTCTTCTTTGGACAGCAACAAGTTGAGTACTTAGGACATTTGATATGAAGAAAATGAGTAGCTACCGATCCATCCAAAATCAAGGCTATACAAGAGTAGCCCTTGCTTAAGAATTTGAAAGCCTCAAGGGGATTCTTATGATTGATATGTTACTATAGAAAATTCATAAAGGGGTATGGTCAATTGAGTAAACCCCTACCAAATATGCTCAAAAAGGGGAATTTCCAATGGTTACCAGAAGCTAAAGCAACCTTTGAACAACTAAAGAAAATGATGTGCCAAGCTTCAGTTTTAGATCTACCCAATTTTAGCTAAATTTTTTTTTTGAAAATCGATGTTATCTCTATAGGCATTGGAGTAGTTATTTCCCATTCAGGAAGACCTATAGCCTACCTCAATAAGGCTTTTAGACCTAAACATGTTAATGGAATTTTCACACTGGAGATAATATTTGGAGAGTGGTTCTTTTGTCATCAAGACAGATGATAAACCAGTGAAATAAATGTTAGAATAAAAATTAGCAACAACAATTTAGAAGAAAGGGACCAATAAAGTTAATGATGCACTATCAAGTGAAAAAAATTAGAAGTTAGCAGAAAATAACAGTGAAATGAAGGGGAAATCTATTGGTTGACTGTAAAAGTAACATATAGTATAGTTCTTAAATAGCTTCAATCCCTGCTAAAATAATTTAAAGAAGCTTTCAAAGAACTTAAAGGAATACACCTCCAAGAAGGTAGGATCGTGCAATCGTGCTAAAACATGATTCTCCACCTGTAAACCTTTAGACCTTACAGGTTTTCACATCACCACAAAGCAAAAGTAGAGAAACAAATTGATGAGATATTGGCATCCTTCATCATTCAAGTGAGTCAGAGTCCATTTGCTTCTCTTTGTTTGTTGGTTAAGAATGAGGATGGATCTTGAAGGTTTTGTGTTCATTATAGACAACAGTCAAGAAAAAATTCCTTATTCTTATAGTAGAAGACTTGTTGGATGAGTTGAAAGAAACTTAGTAATTTTTTTAAAAAAATTGGCCTATGGTTTAAATATTGACAGATCATAATAAAGAGTGAAGACATTCCTAAAACTATTTTTAGGATTCATCAAGGGCATTATGAATTTAAAGTAATGCATTTGGGCTTACTAATGCCCCTGCCACATTTCAATCTTTGATGAATGAGGTGTTTAGAAAATATTTGAGGATGTTTGTACTGGTTTTTTTATGAAATGCTAGTCTATAGTCCTAGCTTGGCTGCATATGAACAATATTTAAAGATTATACTAGAAATTTTGTTGAAGAGCAAGATATATGCTAAAAAAAAGTTCTTCTTTGGACAACAGCAAGTTGAGTACTTAGGACATTTGATATGAAGAAAATGAGTAGCTACCTATCCATCCAAAATCAAGGCTATACAGGAGTAGCCCTTGCTTAAGAATTTTAAAGCCTCAAGGGTTTCTTATGATTGACATATTACTATAGAAAATTCATAAAGGGGTATGGTCAATTGAGTAAACCCCTACCAAATATGCTCAAAAAGGGGAATTTCCAATGGTTACTAGAAGCTAAAGCAACCTTTGAACAACTAAAGAAAATGATGTGCCAAGCTTCAGTTTTAGATCTACCCAATTTTAGCTAAAATTTTTTTTTTGAAAATCGATGTTATCTCTATAGGCATTGGAGTAGTTATTTCCCATTTAGGAAGACCTATAGCCTACCTCAATAAGGCTCTTAGACCTAAACATGTTAATGGAATTTTCACACTGGAGATAATATTTGGAGAGTGGTTCTTTTGTCATCAAGACAGATGATAAACCAGTGAAATATCTGTTAGAATAAAAATTAGCAACAACAATTTAAAAGAAAGGGACCAATAAAGTTAATTATGAACTCTCAAGGCAACAGATGGATTCATGGAATTTTTGCAAATAGAGGTAACAATAAGAGAAAATAACTTCAGTGACCGAAAATACCTTATAATATACGATTTTAACCAACTTTTTTTGGATTTGCGAAAATGACCAACAAATTCGCAACGCGATCTCAAATTCGTAACGCGAACTCCAATTTCGCAACATAAGTTCCAAAATCGCAACGCGATTTTCCAAATTCGCAACGCGATTTTCCAAATTCGCAATACAAATAGATAAATCCCAGCACGAATATGTAAATCGCAACACATAAGTCAAATTCACAACGCTAATTACTGATATAGGTAAACAGTACTATCACAACCCGATTTTCATTTTCGCAACACGATTCTCCAAAATCACAACGGGAATTTCATTTTCGCAACGCTAATTACCTATATCGGTAATTAGCGTTGCAAAATTTGAGTTACAAATTTGGAGAATTCGCGTTGCGATTTACATATTATCGTTGCGATTTACCTATTCGCATTGTGAATTACATATTATCGTTGCGATTTAACTATTCGCATTGCGAATTTAACTTTCGCGTTGCGAATTTGGAAAATCGCTACGCGAATTTTGTTTTCGCAACGCGATTCTCCAAAATCGCAACACGAATTTCATTTTCGCAACGCTAATTACCTATATCGGTAATTGGCGTTGTGAATTTGGAGAATTCACGTTGCGATTTACCTATTCGCAACGCGATTCTCCAAAATCACAATGCAAATTTCATTTTCGCAACGCTAATTACCGAAGTAGGTAATTAGCGTTGCGAAATTCAAGTTGTGAAAACAAAATTCGCGACGCGATTCTCCAAAATCGCAACGCGAATTTCGTTTTCGCAACGCTAATTACCTATATTGGTAATTAGCATTGCAAAATTCGAGTTGCGAATTTGGAGAATTTGAGTATCGATTTACATATTATCGTTGTAATTTTTGCGAATTTGGAAAATCGCAATGCGAATTTCGTTTTCGCAACGCTAATTACCTATATCGGTAATTAGCATTGCGAAATTGGAGTTGCAAATTTGGAGAATTTGCGTTGTGATTTATATATTATCGTTGTGATTTACCTATTCGCGTTGTGAATTTGACTTTCACGTTGCGATTTTGGAACCTGTGTTGCGAAATTAGAGTTCGCGTTGCGAATTTGTTGGTCATTTTCGCAAATCCAAAGAAAGTTGGTTAAAAGCGTATATTATAAGGAATTTTTGGTCACTGAAGTTATTTTCTCTAACAATAATTACACCTACTTTTTCCAGAGAGATTGAATGGAGCTATGAAAATGATGAACGATTAAAAGAAAAAAAACTCCATGTTAACTATTTTACCATATCAAGGGGGAGACTGGAAGTTCATCAAATGAGTTTTGTACTTTAAAAATAAAATTTATGTGGGTAGTTTTAGAGATATTAGAGGAAAAATTGTTACATCTTTGCATGATTCACCCCAAGGGGTCATTCAGGTATCCAAGGTACATTTCAAAGGGTTAAATCTTTTTTTGACCAAATAAGATGTCTATTATCAACAAACATGTACAAAAGTGTGAAGTGTGTTAGAGAACAAAGATTGAACATGTTCCTAAACTAGGGTTATTATAGTCTATTCCAGTTCCTTAGAATGCTTAGGAAGTCATTACTATGGACTTGTAACATCCTCAATACCGGGTTAGTGACTAAATTGTAAAACTTCATAATATAGTGATTAAAGTAGAATAATTGAATATTTTAAGGACTGATATTGGAAATATTATGTAGGATTGAATTATAAAGAAGGAGGAATAGAAGGGTAAAATGTTCAATTGATAGTAAGATAATTACTTTAAAGAGGGTTATATATTAGTCACACGTGGAAATGAAAGAGAGGCCAAGTTAGTTTTCAGAGTTCTCCTCTTTTTCTTCTTCCTTTTTCATACGTGAAGCTCAAGGCAAAGGTAAGATTTCTTATCAGTTGATTATTAGTTGAAATTTAAGCTTGGTTTTGATTATTAGGTGACACTTAAGCTTAAAGAAAGCTTAATTTGTCTTAAAACAACAAGATAAAAGGAATATGAAAGATTAAAAATGAAGGGTTCTTAAATGGAATATTGGTAGAGAAGTGGTAATTAGATTTCAAGACTAAATTTGACTTGTCATTAATGGAATTAAGGAGTATGAAGTGTTAGAATTGGAATTAGAACATGTTGAAAAGTTAGTGTAATTCTTGATTTACATATGTATGAGAGGATTTTAAGGTTAAAGATGTGACAAATGAGTATTAATGGGTTTAAGCATATGTATGTGAGTTAAGAATATGTAAGGGGATGAAACATGAAGTGTTTGAGCTGAATTGAGTGAATTTTTAGGCTTAAAAAGTGATTTCTAGGCTAGGGGTATCGGTACCTATGCAACAGGTACCGATACTTCAAGAGCAAAATTTAGGAAGACTTATAAAGGGTATTGATACCTGAAGAACAGTATCGATACCAAGGGTACCGATACCTTAGGGAAGGTATCGATACTATCTTTGAATGAAAAATTATAGAATATAATATAGGTATCGATACCTAGGCATGGTATCGATACCTCAGTTAAGGGATGTATCGATACCCTATAGGGGATACCGATACTAGTTTAAGTAGAAAATAAAATTTCTTTAGTTTAATAAATGAAAGATTAGAGTATGTCATTTGGAATACTAATATGTATTAATGCATGATAATGTAGATATAGAACGTAATCCCATTCCGGAACAATCGAAGGATTAGAAACGATCGAGAGAGAGATAAAGTGCTAGTATTGATTCAAATCAAGTGAGATAAAGGTGAGTGCATACTATAGTTATAGTTTAATAGAAATAAGACTTGTGATAAGTCTATTTCCTATATTTGATGTCATGATTTCCTTTTTCATATACATGCATATGTTATGGTTATAATGAGTACTTGCATAACTATTAATATAATAGAATATGAATGTATGCACTTATAAGAGAACAAATCCAGGTATGTGTAATAAGAAAAGTGATTATATGTGTGCATGTGAAGTGAATGATGTGTTTATATGAGAAGTGATAAAAGATATATGAAAATGAAATATGTGTTTATAATTAAGCCCATGTTATACGATATGAGAGCTGTAGGTATAATTAGTATGCCAAGAGTCGAGAGATTATCAATGGTCCTTCAGGATATAGTGGTCATTCGGGACAAATTTTCAGTGCCCCTAGTGGGAATTTATTTGAGCTATGGTGACAAATTTTGTGCACAACCTCAGTGTACTCACGTACCTCCTGTTCTCAATAAAATGTTAAGTTTCATATGCGCATATCATAATAACATATGTTATAGTTAGTAGATACATGTAAATTGTAATGTTATAATTGATTGTTAGTATTGCATGTTTTATAAATTCATGATTACATATTCTATTATGGCTTACTAAGTCTATGACTTAACGTGTAAGTGGTTTACACATAGGTACCAAGAAACAAGAAGACCAGAATTAGGAGTTGCAAGGACACCATACAATTAATACTAGATCAGATTAGAAGTTATTTACAAAGTATGTATTTTGTTGTATTAAGTGTGTTGGCATGTAACCAAGTTGTGAATTACACATGCTATGATCGATTTTGTACTATTTTGGTCTAACTTATGTAAATTAATGTATTTTCTTTAATAAAAGTTTAGATTTTTCATGCTTTTGATAAGAGTCAAGTTTTGAAAAGTCAAATGTGACACCGCAGATTCGTATCCGGGTCGGGTACGGGTTGGGGTGTTATAGGACTTCATGGAAGTCATTCATTCTTCTCTGAAATAAAATTGCATCTTAGTAGTAATAAATAAATTTACTAAGTATGCTCACTTTATGCCATTGGCTCATCCTTACATAGTTTTAGATGTTGCTAAATTCTACTTGGAACAAGTATACAAACCTTATATTCCCCCAAAAATTATTATTTCAGATAGAGACAAATCTTTTACAAGTCTTATTTGGGTAAGAACTCAATAAGCATTTGGGTACAAGCACATTTTTCAACACTTCTTACCACCTAGAAACAGATGGTCAAACTGAAATACTTAATCAATGTCTAGAGTAATATCTCAAATGTATGTATTTTCTAAAACTGACTTATTGGGAAAAATGGTTGGCACAGGCTGAATGGTGGTACAACACTAACTAAATGACCCCTTTTGAGGCACTCTATGGCTATAAGGTTCCTAATCTAGCATGGTCAGGGGAAACTAAAGTTGCAACAGTGCAAGACATTAAGCAGCAAATAGATAAATTAAATGTTTTACTACGAGAACAATTACAACATATTAGCAATTGAATTAAGCAAATGGCAGATAAGCATTACACTGAGAGAATTTCAGGAAAAGAAAAAGGTATAACTGAAGCTTCAATCTTATCAGCGAACTTTAATTGCTCTCAGAAAAAATTTAAAATTGGTTGCTTGATATTTTGATCCCTAAAATATTTTGAAAAAGATCAATAAAGTTGCTTACAAACTACAATTACCATCAAATTCAAAATTACACCCAATTTTTCACATCAGCTTACTTAAGAAGGATGGGAAAATATGGAGTTACCTCTATCGATCCTCTAGAGATTGTTGCAGATAACCAGTTGAAGGTTTATAAAGCCATAGTTTCGGATAAACGGATGATTAAAAGACAACACGATGGTGACTCAAATTCTAATCTAATAGACGAACATGGGGGCGAAGACGTAACTTGGGAAGATTACACAATCCTTAAGACCTTTTTCTGGATTTTGATCCTTAATGACAAGGATTATTTGGAGAAGGGGGTATTGTCATGATGAAGCTCGAATTAGGGCTTGAGGAAGATAATTTAGGGAATAATCAATAATAATTAGGGATTAGAAAGGAATTGGGGTAGCAATTAGGGATTGAAAAGGAAATAGGGATGAGAATGTAAAAAACATGAAGTAAAGATGGAGAGACCAAAAAGATTAACTTTGGTTAGGATAAAGGGAACATGTGAAGATTATGGGTATGGTTGGGTCAGCCAATTGAAGGCCTAGGGAGCAAGGCATCTTACCAAATGGGGTTGTATTTCTCAATCTTTTTCTTCTTATAAAATCCTAATTCTCATCGTTCTCTTTCACAATTTCACCTCAATACATGACATATTACTTTACTTAGATCATAGTTATTATCTTTCTTTTTCACAAACAAAATTAAAGTTCTTCATGAAGGCACTTTGAATATAAGGAAATATTTATCAAGAAGCTCATAAAATTAATCTTTCAATTCATTGGGGAATCAATTCTTGATAAGAAGTAATAAAAAAGTATCACTAAGAGAAACATAAGGAAGTTTAGTCGTAAAAGTAATACTTTCAAGGGCCATATCTTCGATTATAGAATCAGTGACTGTTGCGAAGTACTTTTTACAATCATTTCACAATATCCATTTACCTTGTAAACATTGATGTAAATGAAATGAGTTTGAATGAATAAAATTATGTTTCTGTTTGTTTATTTATTTTTGAATGTATTTATGTTTGGTTCATGTTCGCTTAAATTTTCAGTATCATGTTCTTGTTCGTTTATTAATTTTTTAAGGTGTTCGTATTTATTCATTTAGCAGTCATAAACATGTTCATTTAATGTTCACAAGTATGTTTGTTTAATGTTCGACAACCAACACTCTCATTCTATCCTTTTATTTGCAAACTAAAGAAAAATAACGAAGTTAGGCTACTAGTTATTAAGTTCTTTAGGCTTTAAAATTTGAACTTCAAAGTTTACCTTATGCTCAATTTAATATATATCTTCACCACTTTTTAAAATGCCAAAAAAATAAAATAAAAAGGAGAACCAATTAAACGAGTCAATAAACAAGTCGATAAACAAATTTATAAATGAGCCAATAAACGAGTTTGTCCGTAAACATAAATGAATATAACACACATATGTTCGTTTTCATTCGTTTGTTTATTTAATGAACATATAATTTTTGTTCATACTCGTTTACTTAGTATAATAAATGAATATAAACGAACATTACGAGAAAGATTCACAAATAGTTTATAACGCCTCAAATCATGAGTTAGTAGTTTTGGGCTAACCCGATAGGGTTTTGGATAAATGGAATAGCCATGTGGGAAGCTTTATCCCAAGTTTGGTTTGGATTGGGCTTGGTTTAAGCCCAATTAGAGATAAAATGGTATTTTTTATTTGGGGTATCGATATTGCATGTAAGGTATCGATACTACTCATTTTGAATGGTTAAATTTGACTTTGTTAAGGCTCGTAAGAGTTCAGGATGACCCGTAATGGTGGTACTTAGTCCGTAAGAGACTTAATTGGCAAAATGTACCTAGAAACAATATTAGTAGTGGGTTACAACAGAAACAACTATATTAAACGTAATACTTCCAAGTAACTTCAATCGAACACATATCAGGTAATTACGAATAAAGGATCATTGTGTAAGATGTCTCAGCGAGTGAGACGAAGAATGGCTTGAGGTTAAAGAAAGAGGGAATCGAGTACCATATGGACACCTACAATCAAATATGAGCAAGTTACCCTACTGGTTCAAGGGTGATTCAATGGGAAATGTGGTGAGAATGATTAGGGAGTTATTATCAATGAACCAACCCTGAATTGAGTGTTAGACTAGTAGTAATATACCAAGTGGGTAAAGATTACTAATTGCCTTAAGGATATAAAAAACTAAAAGACTAAGAATTCCTTACGTAATATATTATATGAGAGAACGAGTGAGATAGTGTCGAGTAAGGGGATGATCTCACTTGATTATGATAAGTTCAATAGCGAGTAACCGAGCTACTTTGATTTCCCTCGTGTGACATTAGTTGACGTGTGTGTTGAGACATTTAACACTTTAGAAAAACTTGATAATAAAGGCGAGATAACAATGTGTTAACAATATTATATGTGTGATAATCATAAGAACCTTATGAGGTAAGATTCCATAAGACTTATGCATTTGTTTACCGCTCGGGAGACGATGAGGACACTCGAGTTAGTTATTTGTGTGTGTGATGATCGTCTAGTTATTTGTGTGTGTGACGATCGTCTAGTTATTTGAGAAATATCCAGATATATCCAAGTTAGTGTGAAGGTACTTTAGATGCTAGTTGAATGTTGTGTTGATGTTATGTGACCCAAACACGTTCTGAGTACTCTAGAAGAGTAGACTATCGTAGCAAGGTGTTGATGTTATGTGACCTAGACCTAGCATATGATACTGTGAGGTGCCGATGATATGTGACCCGGACCTCACCTAGGGTACTTGTGAGATGTTGATGGTATATGACCTAGATCTTACCTAAAGTACCTCTAGTAAGCAAATAGGGGTGTGAGTTTTGTGATGCTAAAGTGACACCGAACTACACCATGATGCTTACTTATTGTGTGATTGTACCTAACATCGGTTACTATCTTTGTGTGTTGCATGATGATGCATTGTAAGAAGATACTGAGGTTAGAGACCTAGTATACGTTAACTCATGGCGAGGCCCTTAGTAGAGACTAAAGAAAAAGTGAGACTTAAACTAAAGAGGCAAAATTGTTGAACTTTAAGTAGGTAGAACTTGATTATGATCATGTATGTACCTACTGCTTATTACCATATATTCTAGCATGCTTACGTTTATAAGATCCGTATGTTACTTTAGATTAGCAATTATACTACCAGGCTTTGTAAGCTCGGCGTTCGGATGTTTTCATTCGTAGGTTATTATATTGAGTCATTCAAGGAGTACCGTCGTATTAGGGTTTCCAGTATTCCTTATAGAGTATTATATGATTACTTGTAGTAGACATGTGTATTCATAGGACCCTTACTTATGTATTTGGATTTGTAAACTTTGAGTCGTATTATTTGATTTAAACTACGTGTCACAAAGCTCCATTTTGTAGAAGTATTTTATGACTATTGTTGATGTCTTTTCATAAATATATGATGTTTTAAATGAAAAAAAATGGTTAGCAACTTTGCAGGTTGCGTGTAATATTCTAATCCTCTGGATCTTGGGTTAGATTGATCGAATTAGGGTGTTACAATATCATAAGTAGGTTAGAGGAGTGTGCGTCCTGAGATGCAAAGTCCTCCGATCACACCATGATGCCTACCTCAGCTTTGCATGTTAGTGTTCTTGTATGTTTATGCCTATACCTGCTAGCATGCTCATATAGTAGATGCATGTAGTATAGTATAGTTATTAATGTAGCACTGAGTTTGTGAGCTCAATGTTCAGAATTTACTTTCGCAAACAATTTCTTAGGAGATCTCTCGATGAGCTTATCATCGATCAGTGATTCCACATTGTCGAAGCATCAGAGTACATTTTGAGTCTTGTAGAGAAAATGTATCATTCATAGATCTCTTTGTACTAAGTTGTAATTCTATTTTGAATTATTTAATATATATTATGTTGGGATGTATTTTGAGAGCTTCCCACTTTTACAATTTAACTATTTATGATTTTTTATGTGATTTCATGGATGCTATTTCAAATGCATTTTTCGAGATCGTTCTTATAGAAAAATATTAGGTTAATCACTTCGGTGATCCAGTGTAAGAATCTAGTCTGTTAACTTTTGGATCAGATTGAACTAGGGTGTTACATAGTTTGTGTTATGTTTATTTACACTTTTACTTGTAAAGTTTACATAACCAGTATAAAAAGCAGTTAAACTGATTCTTTCCAAGAATAACATTAAAACAATGCATAGTTAAGACAAGTTATTACATTATCATGTAAAAAAGATACTTAATTGTGAACCCTTCTAAGTTATCATAATTTGATATTTAAAAGTTTAAAAATAGAAAAATTATTATCATTTATATTAATAATTTCTTTAAAATTTTAGAATTATATATAGAATTGTCCTATTATTTATTCATTTATTATCATAGTGTCCAAAACTTTCTTACAATATTTAAAAATAATCAAAGTTTATATAATTAATGACATAATTGTATTTTTAATTCAACCTAATATATTTTAGTTAAACTAATTATCTTTATTCTTACAATAAATTTGAACTTTATTGTAATTCACATATAATGATTGTTTTATAACACATGTGATTTTTCTAGAATAATTATTTTAGTGAAAGAAAAAGGATACAAAATATGAAATATGATAAATACATTAAATATCTTTAGGGTTAAAAAGATGTTATTCACCATAAAAATCCGAGTTTGAATTATTGTGTTTATAGGATGTGTGTACATTATTAATGATTAAAGTTCTGAACGAATACCACATTAAAATCGTCTAGACTTCAAAAAAAAATGTATTAAATATGATATTTTTTATGAATAAATTTAAAGTTCATGTCTCGTAAAAAATTACTAGAAAAAATATGAAAGATAATAAATGTTACAATAGTCTGGTAGCTAAAACAAAACCTTGGGTATTTATATAGTTGAAATATCACATGGAAAAGAACATTATTTTATGGAAATTTATACTGTTTTTTGTGATGTTGGTTTTGCCTTTAATTGTCGATAATTAATATACATATATATATATGGTATAAGAAAGAGACATGACTGAATTTTGTTTGAAAATTATGAGATTTGCACCATAGAGTATGGTAGGCAAGCATATGTAATGAATGCATATGCATGCATGTATCCACATTATTTTACGTATATAATGCTTCTGAAATCTGCAATTGCAGAACAGCCTGTATATACTGTGTGTATATATATATATATGCATGGTTATAAGAAAAAACCTATGGATATTGAATCTGGGGCGAAAACCTAGTTTAAAGCTTTCGAACAGGTTTCAAATAACGGTCGAATAACAGTATCGTGGTTGTTATATCGCGATCGCAATGATGTCCGAAACCACTATCACGGAAAATAACGTTGGAAGCGGAATCACACCAATAGCGGTGGATTGCGGCCAATCGCGACAATAGCAAACATCTATTCCGTTATTTTAACTTTTTTTAAAAAAATAGGTTTTTTTATTAAAAAAATCAACTCCTTCGAAAAAATATTCATGATCGCGATATCCATAATGACCGCAATAGCATCCATTATATCTGCAACCGTGATAAACACGACGCAATAAAAAACGTGACCGCAAACACTAATTAAAACCCCGATTTGGAAAGTAAATTTAAACGAAGGAAGGGAAGATGCTTTTTTCTATATGACTAGCAATTAAAGCTCTCACCCACCATTAATGCTCTGCAATTAACTCCTCATCCTCTCCACCTGTTTCTTCAATTCTCTTCATTTTTCTTCTCTACCAATCTCCTCTCTCTTGGTGGTAGGTTTCTGCCAAAAACCACCGTGGCCGTGGGATTTTTCCAGTGAACCCTAAACTCTTAAAGACCCTCGATCCTTTTTCATTAATCTTTCTCAACAAATGCTCAAAAAGGGTTTCCGTTTCGTATTTCCTCTGTGACAAAGTCTTTACTCTCGAAACCAGTTTTCTTTCCCCTGGACCAGCTTGTTAATTAATGGCAGCGTATCTTTTTTGACAACATTTTTCTCCATTCTCTCTCTCATATATTTTGTTATATAATATTCTGCTATGTTAAAGAGAGCGTACGAAATAAGTGTTTAGACATTTTATATCAACCGTAGTAAGGAATCCGAAGCCTAGAATCTAACAAGCAGGAAGGGAGACAGATATCTGTAACTTGTACGGCTGCTGCTGGTTAGGGTTTTAAAAGTCATTGGTTGTCTATGTTTCCCAACATGATGTTTCCAATGACCGACTCGCCATTGCATTTAAGAAGAGAAGATTGTTGCTCTTTGCTCTCAGTCGTCTTCTCCAATAATCTTTAAGGTAATTTTTTTGCTGCTAGTTTCTTTCACTTCTTCCATGGGGATAGAATAGCTTGGTTTAACCGTTTAAGAAATAAATGGTTGTTTTTAGGGTTTGACTATTACTCTATTAGGATATTTGAAGAAAAATCCTTCTCGATAAGCGAACTTGTGCATGGATTACAGCTCCATGGTTTACTTGCTTTTTTTTTTATAGTTTGTACCTTCCATTATTAAGCACCGGTTTTGACTTTGTTTATCTTCCTTCTAGACCTTTTTTGTGATTTGCTTTTTGTTGTTTTTTTTCCTTCTTCCTTTATTACTCCTTTTCGCTGTTCTAATGTTTCTTTCTCCCATTATTTTACATATGTTGTCTTGGCAGAATCCAGAAACTCC